>NC_092778.1:61072224-61424514 GCF_047496795.1 Chiloscyllium punctatum | reverse complement strand
CCAACCCTGACTTACCTCACCCTGGATTTCGTCAAGCCTCTTTCTTGTGGGTTTCTACATGTTCATTTGTGGGATGTGGGCGTGGCTGGCTGGATCAGCATTTATTGCCCATCCCTAGTTGCCCTTGAGAAGGTGGTGGTGAGCTGCTACAGTCCACGTGCTGTGGGTTGACCCACAATGCCATAAGGGAGGGAATTCCAGGGTATTTACTCAGCGGCAGTGAAGGAACAGCATTATATTTCTAAGTCAGGATGCTGAGTGGCTTGGAGGGGAACTGGCGGGGGTGGTGTCCCCATGTACCTGCTGCCTCTGTCCTTCTAGATGAAAGTGGTTGCGGGTTTGGAAGATACTGTCTCAGGATCTTTGGTGATTTTCTGCAATGCATCTTGTAGAAGGTACACAACTGCTGCTCCTGAGTGTTGGTAGTGGAGGGAATGGATGCTTGAGAATGTGGTGCCACGACTGAGCTCTGTTGCTACTGGGAATCGTTGGATTGAGCTGTCAGTCAGTTGGACTGGTTGTTGGTTTCTAGAGGGTGGGACTTGCTCCCCTGGGAAGAGGCAGAAGTCTAACCATTCGCCATGTTGGCCTGATCCATAGCAGTTTGTGACAGGTTTCTCTCTAGTCTCTCCACCAACCTGCCTTCCAGAGAGAGGGGCAGGGGGTCTGGCCCCTCCTCCCCTGTAATTTTCTGCTTCTTTTTTAAAATCAGATTTAATGCTATTCTTCAAAATTTTTCTTGTGATAGGTAATGCTTGGATGTTACCCCTACATCTAAACTTTCTTCTATAATGGTGTCAAATGAATGGTTAGAGGTTTGGCATGTAATAATTAGGCATTGCAGTGCTGTTTTCTATTAGAAAGTAAAAGGAGAAGTGCCCTTTGACCCTGCTTCACCATTCCATTTGATTACATTGATCATTTGTCGCAATGCTACATTTCTCTTTAAAAGTCTAGAAATTTATCAAAAATAGCTGGAAAATCTTAGCAGGTCTGGCAGCATTAGAATTTTCCACAGATGCTGCCAGAACTGCTGGGTTTTTCCAGCAATTCCTGTTTTTGTTTCTGATTTTCAGCGTCCACAGTTCCCAAGTTTTTTTTTAATCTGAAAATTTATCAATTGCATTTGTAATGATTGGAACCAGGTGGATCTTGTTGATTAAGATCCTTGACTGGGGTTGCTAACCTGCGCCAATCAGGGAGCTCTGGCTGACAGATGTAAATGGGGGATTCAGAATCTCCTCACTTCAGGGACTGACTCCGAGCCGGCTGGCCACAGCCAGTGTACATGTAAATAAAGGGTGACTTGGTGACGCGATACCGGCCCCCTGCGGTTATTTCACCTTTCTTGAATAATATTCAGTATCTTGGCCACTACAGCCTTCTATGGTACAGAATTCCACAGATTCACTATCCTCTGAGTGAAGAAATGTTTCCTCATCTCAGTGCTACCCCATATCCAGAGATTTACGCTCTGATTCTAGACTCCTCTCTGCATTTAGTCCAGGTATTTTCCTATTCAGTGTTATGACATACCTCTGGTTCAAGTCTTGAATATGGGCCTACTGGCTACGAGGTAGGGATACTACCACTGTGCCACAAACGCCCTTCTGTATACAGTCTATCAGTTGGTGCAATGCCTCTTTAACAGACTTGTACCTGATTGTAAAGTTACAAACGTGAACACCAGTGGGGACTGAGCTGAAATTCCTGTTCCTCAATACTTTAATAATTTAATAATTATTTTAATAGCTAAGAGAGCAAGGAATAGCTTAATAAACTTGAAATAAGGTAAGGATTCAGTTCAGGGCCATGAAGCCGAGCCTGTGCTGGGTTATTTTTAGATGATCCATGGTGATTTATTAAAATGTTAGTGCTGAAAGGTGTAGAATACATCACGAATGATTGCCAAAGGGTGTTTGAAATTTCAAGGCCCATGTCAGTGGCTGTCCATTTTTTGGTAAATTACTAAATCCTTTGATCTCAGCATAGACCCCTAATGATTTTGCAAATTTCTATCACATTTCTCCCAGCCTTCTCCAGACCAAGGAAAAGAAACTCAATTTCTCCAAACTTTCCTCATAGCTGAAGTGTCTCATTCTTAGAACTATTCTTGTAACCACTTTTGCACTCTCTCCAATGCATGCACACCTTTCCTGAAGTGTAGCACCTGGAACTGTATGCAATACTCCAGCTGAGATCAAACATATGTCTTATACAAGTTCAACATCATCTCCCTGCTCTTCTATTCTTTGCCCCTATTAATGGAACCTAGAATACTGTAAGCATTTTTAACATCTTTCTGTACAAATTCTGCCACTGTAGATGTACTGCATTGTATTTCCAAACGAATTTGTTAACTTGTTACACGAAAAGCAAATGTAGTAAACAAGAGGTCATAGTCTGGAGTATATATATTACATGGAAGGAGGACAGGCTAATGCGAGGTTGGGATAAATGGGTCACTTCCAAAAGGTGGAGTGCCATAGGGATCAGTGATATGATTTGGATCAAGAGAGTGAAAGTATTGTAGCCAAATGTTTATCTGATATAAATAGGTAGGAAAGCAACTTGTGAGGGAAAACGAAGAGTCAGCAAAGGAAGTTGGATAAATTGAGTGGGCAAATAGTTGGCAGATGGAGAAATGTTGGAAATGTCAGAAAGGTTAGTAAACCAGAATATTATTTAAAGGGAGAGAGACTATATAGTGCTGCAATACAGTGGGATCTAGGTGTCCTTATATAGTAATTGTAAAACATTACAAAGCATGCAGGTACGTTGAGGAAGGAAAATGGGAATTGCTAAGGAAATGGAGTAGAACAGTTGGAGACTCTCACCACAGCTGTAAGGGGCATTGGTGAAACCCCACCGAGAACACTGTCTACAATTTTGCTCATTTCACTAAAGTAGAGGCACATTTGCATTGGACACAGTCAGAGAAGTTGCGCAAGGCTGATGTCTAGAAGGAAGTGTTGGTCTTTTGGGGAAAGGTTGAGTAGCTGGACCTACCCTCGTCAGAGTTCAGAGGAATGAGAGGTAAGCCTCTTGAAAAGTTTAAGATTCTGAGGGAACTTGACAGAGTAAATGCTGAGAAGATTATGCACCTTGTGGGGGTATCAAGAACTGGAGGTACAGTATAAAAATAAGGTAACTATGATGAGGAACGTCTTCCCTCAGAGGATTATTTGTGTTTGGAATTTTCTCCCACAGAGAGCATTGATCATTGAATGTATCCATGGCTGAGATAGATGGAGTTTTGTTTGACAAAGGTCAAGGGTTTTGAGGGACAGACAGGAAAGTGGAATTAAGACTACAACCAGAACAGTCATGATCTTATTGAAGGATGGACCAAACTCAAGAGGCTGATTGTCTTACTTCTGCTCCTGTTTTAGGGCAGATGCATGATGGATATTTCCCAGGCTAATCTTTCTAGAACCAGGGAAAGCAATCTTAAAATGAGGAGCAATCCATTTGAGATTGAGATCAGGAGGAATCTCTTCACTGAGAGTGGAGTTTCTTTAGAAATCTCTAACCCAGAACGCAATACAGGCTCAGTCATTGAGAATGTTCAAGACCGAGATGACAAATATTAAAGACATCAAGAGATATGGATGGAGTGTAGGATAATGGTGTTGTGATAGGAACTCTGTTATAATCATACTGAATGACAGAGTGGGCTTGAAAATGAGATAACAGGTCAGTTGTTTGGTCAGGGTATAAAGAATGACAGAAAGTTACTAAAAAGTAATTAGAAGAATTTTAAGTAAAAATAGGCAAGGAAGCTAGCTAGAAATATAAAAATAGATAACAAGACTTTCTGCAAGCATCTACAAAGGGAAAGAGTGATTGTTAGTCCTCTAGAGGGTGGGAATCATAGAATCCCTGGAGTGTGGAAGCCAGCCATTCGGCCAATAAAGTCCACAATGACTCTGTGAAGAGCATCCCAACCAGACTTGCCCCCTAATCTAACCCTGTAACCCTGCATTCTCCATGGATAATTCACCTACCCTGCCCATCCTTGGATACTGTGGGCAATTTTGCATGGTCAGTCAACCTAACCTGCACTTGTTTGGACTATGGGAGGAAACTGGAGTCAACCCATGCAGACACAGGGATATCATACAAATGCCACACAGACAGTTATCCATGCATGGAATCAAACTGAGAGCATTGGTGCTGCAAGATGGCAGTGCTAATCAATATGCTACTGTGCCGACCATCAAGGAATGGTGGGGCGGATGGGTGGGGGAGAGGTGGTGAAGGCTTAATAGTACATAATAAGTAAGTGGCAGATAAAATGAACAAATCTTTTGCCTTGTTTTCACTGTAGAGGATACAAAAATATTCCAGTATTAGCTCTAACTCAGGAGGTAGAAGTGAGATAAGAACCTAATGAAATTGCAATCATGATAGAAGTGGTACTGAGCAAGCTAAAGGAGCTACAGGTTGACAAGTCTCTGAGTTTGGCTGGACTTCATCTGAGGCTCTTAAAAGAATTGGCTAATAAGGATGTTAACTTTCCAAAATTCACCAGATTCAGGTAAGGTTTCATCTGACTGGGAAGTAGCAAATTTTTGAGAGGAGGGGGAGGCAGAAAATAGAAGACTATAGGCTAATTAGATTGATGTCTATCATTAGGAACATGTTAGAATTGATCGTTAAAGAGATTATAGCCGTGCACTTAGATAAACACAAGGCAATCCAAAAGAGTCAGCATGGTTTGCTGAAAGGGAAATTGTGTTAAACCAATTCATTGGAGTAAAACGGCCTGTGGCTAAAGGGGACTCTGTAACTTAATTACACTTGAATTTCTAGTAGACATTGGTTCTATTGCCCATCAAAGGTTATTGTGAAATATAAAGGCTCATGGCATTGGGAGGAAAAGTGTCAGCATGGAAGGAAGATTGGCTGGCAGGCAGAAAACAGAGAATCTTTTATTGGCAGAATGGGCAGAGTGGAGACCCATACGAGGTTGTGCTGGGACCTCAACATTTTACAATTTACTTCAATGACTTAATGAGGGGAGAGCTAAGGCATGTTTGCTAAATTCACAGATGGGGGAAAGATAGGTAAGAAACTATCTTGTGAAGAAAATGTAAGGAAGCTGCAGATGGATATATTTGGTGAGTCAGTGGGAAAAACAAACCTGCAGATGGAGTGTAATTTGGGAAAATATGAAGTATTAATTTTGACAGGAAGAATCCAGAAGCAGAATATTACTGAAATGATTACAGAATTGTGAGGTATAGAGGATTTTAGGTATTCTGATGCATGAGTAACAAAATGTTAGGATGCAGGTATAGTGTGTAATCAAGACTAATTGGGTGCTATTCTTTATTATGAAAAGAATTGAACATAAAAGTAAGGATGTTATGCTTTCAGTTATAAAGGACACTGACGAGACCACATCTCAAATATTGTGTGCAGTTTTGGCTGCCTTACTTCTTAAAAACTTTAACCTATTTTTTCCTAATTAACCTGTTCAGAGATATTATGACACATCTCTGTAGCATGTGGGACTTGAACCTGGGTTCAGGAATAGGGACACTACCACTGCACAACAGGAGCCATTTTGGTTGCCTTATTGAAGAAAGGACATAAATGTGTTGCAGGTGTTTCCGAGGGGTTCACTAGACTGATATTTAGAATGAACAAGTTGTCATATGAGGATAGATTATGCAGTCATCATTTGTTTCCACTAGAGCTGAGAAGTGTGAGAGGTGATTTGATTGAAGTGCAGAAGATCCTGAATTAACTTGCCAAAGTGACCGTCGAAAGGATGTTTCCTCTTGTATGCCAGTTGGGAACTAGAGGACACTGTTTTAAAACTAGGTATCACCCATTAAGGACAGAGATGAGGAGAATTTCTTTTTCTCTCAGAGGGCTGTCCAACTTTGGAATTCTCTGCCACAAATGGAGGTCATTGAATATTTTTAAGACGGAGGTGGATAGATTTTTGTCAGACAGGAAAATCAAAGGTTGTTGGATAGAGGGGAGTGTGGAATTCGAAGCACAAATAGATCAGCTATGATCTTATTGAATGATGGAGCAGGCTCGAGGGGCTGACTGGTCTGCTTCTATTGCTATTTCCCACGTTTCTAGGTTCTGAGGTATTCTTCATTTAATTGCATTGATCTATATAGCACATAATTGTCGGGAGTCAAAATAAATATTAGGCTAAGAAATAATTCTTTGGAAAGAAACTGCTAATAACCAATCTATATGTGTGTTATAGAAACATTTTCTGAAGCATGCTGTGGGCAGGTTGAAATTCCCTCGGGTGTAATATTTCACAGCTCATGTATGGCTCTGTGCAAACAGAGTGAAACTCCTGTACTATGAGTGCGATAGATGAGTGAGTGGAATAAAATCAGAGATAAGTTTGAGTAAGAGACTGCATGAATATTCAATTGTTGAAATGCTTTTGTGTAGTACCAAATGACTATAATTGTTATAGGAAGCTGATTCATAAAACAATGAATATCGCAATCTTTGGTCATTTATTTTCTTAAACAAAAGCAAAAGTGATAGATTAATATGGGTCTGTGTGCAGGGCCATTGTCACCAATACTTATATAGAATAGCACAGTAACAGCAGTAATCACTGCTGTTAATGTAAGTCATTGCTCTTTATGGCTCTTACTGTCAGAATGCTATTCAGGTCCAACATAAGTGAAATAGAAACATTGCTGTTAGGCTATTACCTTTGCTACACTCTGATACCTTTTAATGAGACAATATGATGTTTTACTAGACCATTGTTTTACTTTCTACGTCAGTACTAAAAAACATAATCATTTTCTGTGCTGTTCAATTCAAAGAAGGCTTATGGTGAGAACTCCGCAAAGATTACAGTGGATCAACCTACTGACCACTACGAATTTTAAAAATTCATTTGTGAAATGTAGGCATCGCTGGCTGGGCCAGCATTTAATGTCCATCCCTGGTTGTCTCTGAGAAGGTGCTGGTAGTTACCTCTTCAACCATTGCAGTCCATGTGCTGTCTGTTGAAAAAATAGATTTCTACAAAAATAAATGACATTCTTAAGTGACATTCTCACTATGCAGTAGGGTGTAGTATTGAAAGTGTCAGCACTAACAGATGTCACCCTTACAGATATTCAACAGACAGAAAGTGAGGACTGCAGATGCTGGAGATCAGAGCTGAAAAATGTGTTGCTGGAAACACGCAGCAGGTCAGGCAGCATCAAAGGAGCAGGAGAATTGACGTTTCGGGCATAAGCCCTTCTTTCAGGCATATGCCCGAAACGTCGATTCTCCTGCTCCTTTGGTGCTGCCTGACCTGCTGCACTTTTCCAGCAACACATTTTTCAGATATTCAACAGTTCCACTGTTTAGTTGCTATCAGTTTGACTCATAATGAGGTCGATGGGAATTTCTACATTTTATATGAAAAAAAATACGTTTAGATATTTTTAATCAGCCTGTTCAGAGATGTTATTACAGGTGAGACATGAAATTGGGCCTCCTGGCTCAGTGGTGGGGACATTACCACTGCACCACAAAAGCCTTAAACTTGGGACTTCTTTTTCCCAAAGGGCATTAGTAAATTAAATTTAAGTTTAAGCAATGTGCCATGAGGTTTTGATCCTTCTGTTACCTGAACATTAGCTAGGGCCTGGATTACTTGTCTGATTAGTACCACTATACCACTGCCACCCCTGAAAGTTACTTGTATGCATGCACAAACTGCAAAATAAAGAAACTCGTTTATGGGTAACTGAAAAATCTACAGGCAAGCATATTTCTGAGAGGGAAGGCTTGTTCTGCTGTGTCATTACTAGCCCATTCCAGCTTGCAATTATTTGGAAATGAAACAAAACAGAATAAAGCAGTATATTTGCCTCTTCAATTCAACACAACCATTTTGGCTCCATATTGGTATTTCTATGGGCTTAGTAATAATTTTCGGTAGGTTTTCAGGGAATGCAGAAGCTTTGGTAACAAGCAAACAATAATTCTTTTAATATTGAACTTGTGGGTTCAGTATGCAAGTCCCAAGTTTGCAATAATTTCTTTTTCTGGCAGCCTCTGTGCTGTGATTTCAGCTCATTTCCTGCTAATTGCAGTGCGCTATCACTGGTGGAAATCCCATGGCTACCGCAATCACTGTTACTTTGCACTGCTCAAGTTTTGTTTAATAAGCTGTAATTAACTATTGTACATTTGTATCAAAATCGTCATGTGTGATATCAGTAGGAAATATGTTAACTTGTTGATACAAAAGTGACCTGTCATGAAGGAGCTAAATCTACTGATTAAGTTAATGATATTATAGGGCCTTCTTGTTGTGTATTGTCCCTACCTCTAAACTGAGAGACCGCAGTTCAAGTCACACCCGCTCCAGAGGTATGTGATAACATCTCTGAACAGATTGATTAGAAAAATAGGTTAATGGTGATATTGCGCAGCAGCAATTCAACTCCACCATCTTGGCACCACCTTTTGGAGCAAAGTAAGAAATTTTAATTCCAGAAAATAAGCTTCACTTTCATTTGAGGTGTTTAGTTATAACTGATGTCACTTTAGATACTATTGACCATGGGTAAGCTGTGCTTGGAACACTTACTGGGGCAGTAGCTGATGACAATGTGACTTTGTGAATAATCTCTGCCTCTATTCCAGCCTGGCAACTCAGTGATTTTAAACTTAATTCAGAAAATTTGGAATAAAATGGCAGTCTCCTTAATAATGAAGGTGAAAGTATCACCTGCAAATGAACTGCTGCAGTTCAAGAAAGTAGCTCACCTCCACCTTCTCAAGGGCACTAGGTACAGATAACAAATGCTGGCCCAGTCAGCGATGCCCACATCCTGTGAGGGAATGATGATAAAACAGCCAATTCATTAATAATGCCCTGCAATGAGAAAATCTGCCATCTTTAGCTGGAATCTGCCATCTTTACCTGGTCTGGCATACATGTTAACCCAGACACTCAGCAATTTGGTTGATTATTAGCTGCCCTGTGGGCAATTAGGGATGGGCAATAAATGCTGCCTGGCCAGTGATGCTCATATCCCGTGAATTAATGATGAATAAAAAAAGTACACCACAGTTTAGTCAAAGAACCATCAGACGTAGACATTCACCCTGAATTGTGCCTTCTAAACAATTTTTGGGGGTCAGTTGGCTAGGCGACTGGTTTACGATGCAGCGTGAAACTATCAGTGTAAGTTGAATTCCTGCACCTATTGAGGTCACCATGAAGATTCACTTTTTTTCACCTTTGCCCCTCACCTGAGACCTTGTAACCCTCAGGTTAAACTCACCACCAGTCATTTCTCTCTAATGAGAGAGTTGCCCTACCATCCTCTGAGGCTATGGTGATTTTACTTATACTTATATTTTGCTTATACTCACAATTTCCCAGACAACAACATCACTATGCCTGGAGATGTTGTGCCCCACTGGCAAGAGAGAGATGGCCAGACAGCCATATGCAGTCTGCAGGAAGTGGACCTTGGAGTCTCCAACATTGGTTCTGGATTCCATGCAGTCTCATGCTATTAGGTTGAGCTGGGCCAAGGTGACCGCCTTCTGATTATTGCCTACCTCCTTCCCTCAGCAGAGAGCAACTGGGAAAAGAGTAGGGCTCATTAGTGATCATTGAGGTAAAATATGTGTGGACCTAGAATACATAAGCACTGTCCTTAATGAATACTTGGTCGTCATGATGGAAAAGGATGCAGAGCTGTCAGTATCGGGGTGGAGAACTGTGAAATATTAAACAGAGTTAACATAGAGAGATGAGCTATTAATGGGTTTATCAGTCTTTAAGTGTTAGAGGCAAGGTGCTAGCATGGCTGGAAGTTTGGCTGTCTGGCAGAAAGCAGAGAGTGGGGATAAAAGGGTCCTTCTCAGGGTTGCAGCCGATGACAAGTAGTGTTCTGCAAGGCTCAGTGTTGGGCCCACAACTTTTCACTTTGTACATTAGTGTTCTAGATGAAGGAACTGAGGGCATTCTGGCTAAGTTTGCAGATGATACAAAGATAGGCAGAGGGACAGGTAGCATTGAAGAGGTAGGGAGGCTGCAGAGAGATTTGGAGAGGTTAGGAGAGTGAGCAAAGAAATGGCACATAGAATACAATGTGGGAAAGTGTGAGGTCATGCACCTTGATAGGAAGAATAGAAGCATGGACTATTTTATAAACGGGGAGAAAGTTCAGAAGTCTCAAGAGCAAGGAGACTTGAGAGTTCTAGTCCAGGATTCTCTCAAGGTAAACTTGCAGGTTGAATCAGTAGTTAGGAAGGCAAATGCAATGACGGCATTTATTTTGAGAGGATTTGAATATAAAAGCAGGGATGTACTTCTGAGACTCTATAAGGCTCTGGTCAGGCTATATTTGGAGTATTGTGCACAGTTTCGGGCAGTATCTCAGGAAGGATGTACTGTGTTCAGAGGAGGTTCATGAAAATGATCCCAGGAATGAACAGCTTTACATATGAGGAAAGTTTGAGGACTCTGGGTCTATACTCAGTGGAGTTTAAAGGATGAGGGGGATCTATTTGAAACGTACAGAATACTGAATAGCCTGGACAGAGTAGATGTTAGGAAGATGTTTCCATTGATGGGGGACACTAGGACCCAAGGGCACAGCCTTAGAGTAAAGGGAGGACCTTTTAGAACGGAAATTAGGAAAAACCCCTTCAGCCAGAGAGTGAGGAATCTATGGAATTCATTGCCACAGAAGGCTGTGGAGGCCAGGTCATTGAGTATATTTAAGACAGAGATAGATAGGTTCTTGACTATCAAGGGGATCAAGGAGACAGCAGGAGAATGGGGTTGAGAAACTTATCAGCCATGATTGAATGACGGAACAGACTTGATTGTGTTCCTATGCTTTCTGGTCTTAAGTGAATAATTCCACAGAGCCAGATGAGAGTTATCCCAGCTTGTTGAGGGAGGCAGGGGAGGGGATATCAGGGGCCCTGATAATGACTTTCAAATCATCTCTGGCAACAAATGAGCTGCAAGAGAATTGGAGGTCAGCTAAAATTGTCCTATTATTAAAAATGAGATATACAGACCAGTCTGTCTAGCCTCAGTGATAGGGACATTATTAAAAAGAATTCCGAGGGACAGAACATATTTGCACTTAAAGAGGTATGGATTAATCATGGAGAGCCAATATGGTTTGTTAAGGGAAGGTCATGTTTTACAAATTTGATTGATATTTGATGAGACAACCAGGAATGCTGATGAGGGCAATGCATTTTATGTGGTCTTCATGGATCAGCAAGGCTTTTGATAAGGTCCCTCATGGCAGACTGATCAAGAAAGTAAAAGCTCAGGGGATCAAAGACAAAATGGCATACTGGATCAAAACCTAAGCTTTAAATCTTACATTTTATTGGTTACGTCCAAGTTGCATAATGATATTTTCCAGAAACAATTTGCCATTCAGCAGATGTTCCAGAATTCATTGGCAACCCCTGCTCCTGTATTCCCGTTAAGTGTCCCTTGTGTGCCTGGATGGAGTTGCCTGGTACAGTTCCTGGCATTTGTCCTGGACTTGGCAGGCAGGGTGAAATCGATGCTCCACTTTGCAGGCTGGATCCTGAGGCCCTGCTGGGTGAGGTGGTGTAGAGGCAGGATACCGACTTCCCCCAGGAACATAGCAGCAGAGGCAATGGTACCAGACCATGCCAGCCTGGTCAAAGGTTGCCATCCAGGTCAATGCAGTCTCAACCGTCCAGAGGAATGCTAACAATATAGATAAAAGATCATTGACCTCCATTTAGCCAGCCTAAATGTCACCATCTTCTCTCTGATACCTCACAGTCATATAATTTTGCCACTGTACCTGCCTCCTCCCAAAACCTCTGTTTTACTACTCTCACTATTGCCTGCACCATCATCCCTCACTCACTGTCACTCAGCCCTGCCCCCAACACCACTAACCCTGCATACCTCAGTGCCGCCTACTCACTCACTCGGACACCTCCTTACTTTGACCAAAACTAATACCTGTGCCATCCAGTTTCGTCTTCCTTAGTTGCTGCCTCTCCCTTAGTTCAGGTGAAAAACAGCTCCCCGTAGGACAGAAAGAGTCAAGATAAATGGCTGACTGACCATTTCCAATCATCAGGACTGGGAGTGGAGGCTGCCCTTGACTTATTTGTGACCTTATAGAAATTTATAAAATCATGAGGGGCATGGATAGGATGAATAGTTAAGGTATCTTTTTACTAATGTTAGAGAGCTCAAAATCGGAGGGCATAGGGTTTAATGTGAGAGGGGAAAGATTTAAACCTGAGGGGCAACGTTTTCACACAGAGGGTGGAATGAGCTGCCAGAGGAAGCAGTGGGGGCTGGTACAATTACAACTTTTAAAGGACTTCTGGATGGGTGCATGAATAGGAAGGGTTTAGAGGGATACGGGCCAAATGTTGGCAAATGGGACAATATCAGATTGGAATATCTGATTAGTGTGGATGAGTCAGACCAAAGGATCTGTTTCCATGCTGTGTGACTCTGACTCTACGACACTGAACAAATTCTATCCCCCTTGACCTGACTATGGCTGGCTGAACAACCATGAAAAGTTTACTTCCTTTGTGTCTGTGCTAAACAGCAAGGCAAACAGAAGCAATATGAGTCTAGTACCTCTGGCTGAGGCTGTATAGTGCAAAAGGCAAAAGGAGGGAGGTATGCTATGAGCATCCAGGTGAGTGAGTGCCATAAGAATAAGTGAAGAACTTGGAAATGCAGCCCAGTCCAGGAGCTGGTTGCGTGTTTGTGTGTGAACATTAAGATGCAGCCGCAGGTGCAGCATTGAAGGGCAGAAACAGAAGGGGCAATGACAGCTCATAGAGGCTGGCATATGTCAGATGCCAATGTCTGTTGTCAAGGGCTACATGTGGCTGGTGTCCGTGGAGCGTGCCCTGAGATGATGGTGCTCAGAGTCTAACAAGTCCCTTGATTCAAGCTGTGAACTGAATTCACCAGATACCCGTTCTGACCTCCTTTTTGAGTTTTCCCTGCATCTAGCTTGTTTGGTGAGATTAAAAGGCTTACTATTAATGATGCAAGTTGCACCATCCACAAGGCATTTAACAAGGAACAACTTCCTTTAATTGGCAACTGGCTTTGCTACTTTGTGAAAAACAAAGAAGATGGAGCAAGATGTTCCTGATATCGAGATAGGCCTTGCTTGACTTCTGATCTGATTTTGCCACACTTCTTAGATGTTACTCAGACCCTTATTGCATTGCCCAGACTTTCTTCATGTTTCTGGTTTTATATTCAATGACCTTTAGCCCTTTCCTGTGAAATTACAAGGTTCAATATTCCAAACATATCACATTGTACAGGCACAATTCTATGACCATAATTAAATAGCTGCAAAGCTTGCTAATTTCTGCATATATATCCAATTGCTCGGCCATGCAATGAGATCATCGCTGATCTAATAATCCTCAACTCCACATCCTTGCCCTTTCCTCACAGTCCTTGATTCTCGAACTGATTACAATTCTGTCTCTTTCTGCCTTGAATTTTGTTAATGACTCATTCTTGACAGTCCTCTATGGTAAAAAAAATTCTGCAGATTCACCACCCTTTGAGAGAAGAAAGTCCTCCTTATCTCTGTATATGTCACCCCTTTTCCTGAGGTTATGCCCCCTGGTCTCTCCCACAAGGGAACCAATTGTAACACATCCACCATATGAAGTACCCTATGAATCTTGTATGTTTCAATAAGATCACCTTTCATGCCGCTAAATTCCAAAAAGTACAGGCCCAACTTACTCAAGCTCTTCTCAAATGACTGTCAGTTCTTACTTGGTATCAGCCGAGAAATGTCACCATAGTTCTGGAAGGCTGTTCTCTCATAGAGAGGCAACTGATGGTGATTTAACCTGAAGGTGTGAAGTTGAGAAGGAGAATCCTTCATGATAACTCAATCAATCCAGGAATTGAACCTGTGCTGCTGGCATCACTCTACAATCCTAAATCTAACCCAACCCTAACCCATCACTCTTGCAAACCAGTCACCCTTCTGGTGAGATGGCGATGGAGTAGGACTTCTGAGCCTGGGGCTTGACCTCTCCGTCCACTTTTCTTTTTATTTCTTTTTGTTTTTTATCCCACTTCTCTCATTTTTCTTCTCTTGTGTTTTATTTTACTTGCCTCTTGGTGAAAAACTTGGTTTTGCCAACAGCATGGATGGCAGGTAGACCCAACAATGCAGACTCAAGTAGGCCCAGCAACGCGGACTTGAGTAGGCCCAGCAACATGGACTTGACTAGGCCCAGCAACGCGGACTTGAGTAGGCCCAGCAACATGGACTCGCCTAGGCCCAGCAACATGGACTCGCCTAGGCCCAGCAACATGGACTTGAGTAGGCCCAGCAACGCGGACTTGAGTAGGCCCAGCAACATGGACTCGACTAGGCCCAGGAACATTGACTTGAGTAGGCCCAGCAACATGGACTTGAGTAGGCCCAGCAACCCAGATTTGAGCAGGCCAGCAATGTGAACTCGAATAGGCCCAGCAACATGGACTTGAGTAAGCCCAGCAATGTGGACTTAATTAGGCCCAGCAACACGTACACATATAGGCCCAGCAACACAGACTAGAGTAGGCCCAGCAACTTAGACTCGGATAGGCCCAGATCACAGAATCAGGTAGGCCTAGCAACATGGACTCGAGTAGGCATAGCAACAAGGACTCGGGTAGGCCCAACATCACGGACTCGGGTAGGCCCAGCAACGCAGATTCAAGTAGGTCCAGCAACACGGATTCGAGTTGGGCCCAGGAATACAGACTCAAGTAGGCCCAGTAACACGGACTCGGGTAAACCAACAACATGGACTCAGGTAGGCCCAGCGATGTGGACTTGAGTAGGGCCCAGAAATATGGACTCAAGTAAGGCCCAGAAATATGGACTCAAGTAGGCCCAGCAACACGGACTTGTGGCAGCAGCATTGGAGGTGAATTTGGATTCCTGGTGGCTTCTGCATTGCTGAGGTGGTCCTATCGCCGACTCAGCTGCTGTGGTGCAAGTGCATTTGGCTTCCTGGTGATGTCATCGTCTGGTGCAGATTCATGGAGCTGGCGGTGGTGGTGTGTTCAGGCCCAGTACAAGACCAGCAGCATCAGCAGTAGCAGCACTGGTGAGGTGGGCCTAAAGCAAGCTCTCAGTGGAGGTGGAGTTGAGTTTGGACCGGTGCAGAATCCGATGGTATCGCTGGCTTCTGCATTGGAGAGGTCGATTAAGGAGTCATAGCGGTGAGGGCTTGTATGGAGGCAAGGTTGTCACTGAAGAACGGGTGACTTTCGTTCCAGCAGTGGTGGTGCGGCGAAGGGGACTCATGCCTAGCCACCAGGCCCATGATGGAGCACCTAACAAGGACTGTAAAGTTGGACACTTTCTTTATTTCTTTTTTTTTGGCCTTTATATTCTATGTTTTGGTTTATTTTTCTGTGTTTTAAGATGGCACCAGAGAGTGGCGACACTATATATACAAAATACATATGATAATAAATAAATTAAATTAAATCAAGTCAACTGACCTCAACAAAACTCCTCTTTGGGCTGCCTCCATTGCTAGCATATCTTTCCTTAGATAAGAGGCCTAAGACTGTTCACTGTATTCAAGATGTAGTCTGACTAATGCATTGTATCATTTTAACAAAGCCTTCCTACCTTTATATTCCATTCTCTTTGAAATAAAGCCAAACATTAAAGCAACTCCCAGATGCCTCTGTTCCATGGCTTCAAGACAAAATGAATGTATGAATCATTGGAGAACTGGTTAGGACCACAAGCCATTCCTGAACCATACTGAAGAAGGTTCATGTCAAAAAATGTGCTGGAAAAGCACAGCCAGTCAGGCAGCATCCAAGGAGCAGGAGAGTCGACGTTTCGAGCATAAGCCTTTCATCAGGAATGTGGGGGTGGGACCCATACTAGATTTGAAACGTTAACTCTATTTCTTTCTCCCGCAGATGCTGCCAGACCTGCTGAGCTTCTCTAGCCCTCTGTGTTTGTTTCAGATTTCCAGCATCCATAGTATTTTGCCTTTTTGCAAATGCCAAATTTTAAAGTCAACAGAAGCAGCACAACAACGATTGTTATTATGTTAATCAAAGTAGAAAAGAACTACAGCTTGTTGTCAACGTATGCTGTTTGAATTGCCTGGGGGAACAGTAAGATTTTGTGTGCCTCAACTGAGCCCTTCTGTTTTCATTTCAAATGATGTGTGTTCTGCACTTCACACAACCGCAGGCAGGAGGCTGACCAGACAGAGCTGTTGTCCTGCTTAAGGGGTTTCTTGTCAAATTGTACTGGGTTTTGAAGAGCAGCCAAACAAGTGCCTAGGTTGGAGAACCTAGAGTCTGTGGAATACTTAACGTCTGTTGATACCTCATGCAGAAAGGTGTGTCACTCAGCCCAAAGGTGAGCCAAGCCAACATGCTGATCTTAAATGTATTCCTGGTGCTACATCTGCAGATAGACTGTAAGCAGACTGCACCTGAGCACATAATCAAAAGTTAAACCAGCCAACAAACCAGATTGTAAACCAGACTAGTTTGGATAAAACAAACAAACATATGGTCCAAATAGCTGCCAAGTCAAAATCCATTGCATCGTTAAATTTTACAAGTTGTGCATGTGTGACTTGATATCCTTTTCTTGCTGACCATGCAGTGGTCATGCTTTGTAGCTTTTGTCGCTGAGAGTATATGCCACTAAAATAAAATGTAAAACCAGGAAGAAAAAGGAACTCCCATGGGGATGGTGCTTGTCAAGAGCTATCTGTCATCATGGCAATTGATGAATGAGCTGGAGTGTATCTAGGCCTTTAGGAACAAGACTAGGTTTGTATGGACAATTTATTCTCCTGTGATGCAGTGTGCTGCCCACGAGCTCTCACCAAAATCTCAAACTTGTTTCCTAAATGACCTTTCTTCCACTTCCTCCGCACTTCCTTGCTCTCCTCATGTTTGTACTCCTTCTCCACTTATTCTTCCTTCTCCTATTTTATTTGTCACAGTTCTGGATGGGATCTTCATCTTCTTCTATCATTCAATCATCCTCTTCCCATCCCACTGTGCTTGATTATCACATCGTTCTAGCTACCTTCCTCCCCTCCTTCTTCCTGACAGTCCCACCTTGATTATGTAGGAGAAAACGAGGACTGCAGGTGCTGCAGATCAGAGTCGAGAGTGTGGTGCTGGAAAAGCACAGCCTGTCAGGCAACATCTGAGGAGCAGGAGAATCAACGTTTTGGGCATAACCTCTTCATCAGGAATGAAGGCCTTTTCCAGCACCAGACTCTCGGCTCCTTGTCATTATGTGCCTTGTTACGTTTCTTCTCTTTCTCTATAACATGATGTGGAAGTGCTGGTGTTGGACTGGAGTGGCCAAAGTAAGAAGTCACATTACACCAACTCATAGTCACTCCAAAAGCTTGTGATTTCAAATAAACCTGTTTGACTATAATCTGGTGTCGAAAAGTGTGGCGCTGGAAAAGCACAGCAGGTCAGGCAGCATCTGAGGAGCAGGAGAGTTGACATTTCTGGCATCGGCCCTTCATCAGGAATGTGGAGGGGGAGGGGGAATGAGAGATAAATGTGGAGAGGTGTAGCTGGGGGGAAAGTAGCTGGGAAGGCGATAGTTGCAGATGGGTGGGTTAATTGTGATAGGTTGGTGGGCAGGGTCGAGCGGATAGGTGGGAAGGAAGATGGACAGCTAAGACAGTTCAAGAGGGCGGCGCTGTGTTGGAGGGTTGGATCTGGGATGAATTGGGGGAGGAGGGAAAGTTTGGAAACTGGTAAAGTCAATGTTGATGCCATGTGGTTGAAAGGTCCCAAGGTGGAATATAAGACATTCTTCCTCCATTCATTGGGTGGCTATGTCATGTGACTTCTCACTTTATCCACATCAGATGACCATTCAATTACAATCTCTTCATGGCTACTTTGATGCACCCACAATCTTCACTTGCCCTTGATTTGCCCTTTCTCATTGCTCTACAAGTTAATCTCAACATTTGATATCCCATTAAGTCTCCTGTTGTTATTTCTCTGTTGCCCAGGTTTCTGCGTTATTCAACATAATGGTCTCACAATGTCTAATAGATATTTTCTTTAATATCAATGATACTGTCTACCACGTGCACTCCACTGTACTTCAAAGATCTTTTCTAACTGTATTAATTTTTCTTTTATGAGTCAGGTGAACTTGCTCCAGAGGTGTGATAGTAATGTCTCTGAACATATTAAAATTTAAAAAATTCTCAGAGGGGGTGGATTAAAGAAAAATATAGATTCCTTTTAGGCAGAACTGAGCAAGGGTCACTGGACCTGAAACGCTAACTCTTGATTTCTCTCCACAGATGCTGCCAGACCTGCTGAGCTTTTCCAGAAATTTAGACAGTTTGAGTAAATGGGCAAGAACACAGCAGATGGAATATATTGTGGATAAATATGAAGTTATGCACCTTGGTTGGAGGAACAAAAATGCAGAGCTTTTCTGAAATAGAGTTTGGAAAGTGGTGATTTTTGAGATAGTGGGACTGTCCTAAGAGGAGAGGATGAGGAGACTATGCTTGAATTCTCCGGAGTGTAGGAGAATGAGAGGCAATCTCACAGAAACTTCTTAAAGGCACAGACATGGTAGATGCAGTAAAGATGTTTCCCTGGCTGTGGAGTCTAGAAGCAGGAGACCCAGAATAAAAGACAAATCATTTCAGGCAGGGGTGGTGAATCTTTGGTAATTCCCTACACCAGAGGGCTGTGGAAGCTCTATCATTAAGTGTGTTCAAGATATAGGTTGATAGATGAACAGCCCTGATCTAGAATGGTGGAGCAGGCTTGAGAATTATGGATGTTAAGGAATTAAGAGAAACAAAAGTGGGAATGTTTTGTACTGCATACATATTTCCATTAAGGTGGATAAATCCCCTGGGCCTGATCCAGTTCATCCTTGGATGTTGTGAGAGGCTAGGGAAGAAATTACAGAGGGCCTTGCAGAGATATTTGCTTCATTTTTAGCCACTGGGGAAGTTTCAGAAGACTGGAAGGTGACTAATGTTATTCCATTGTTTAAAGAAAGGTAGTAAAGACAAGCCAGGGAACTACAGGCCAGTGAGCCTGATATCAGTGGTAAGCAAGTTGATGCCTTTATGGATCCTCAATTCCACCCACACTGACTCCATATCATCTGACTCTACGTCATTCAGTGCCATAGATTTAATTTCATTCTTAACTAACAAGGCAACCCCGTCCCCTCTGCCCACCTCCCTGTCTTTTCGATAAGTTGTAAATCCTTGGATGTTTAACTGCCAGTCCTGAACCCCCTGCAACCACGATGAATTGTACCATTAATTCATCTACTTTGTTTTGAATATTATGAGCATTCAGGTAAAGTGCCTTAATGCTAATTTTCTTATCCTTATGATTTCCGGCATCTCTAGTAATATGTCCTAAGTTATCCTTCCTTTTTGCTTCATTCCTAGCCTGCCTTGAACTTCAACCCTGCACACGTGCTAACCTGCTGCTTATCTTTCTACTTGACTCCATACTCCCTGTCGCTTTCCCTTTCCCTTCCCCTGACTCACTAGTTTAAAGGCCTAGTGATCACCCTATTTATCCTTCTTGCCAGAACACCGGTTCCAGATCAGTTCAGGTGGAGACCATCCCATTGGTACAAATCCCCCCAGTTCCAAAACTGATGCCAATGCCCCATGAATTAGAATCCCTCATTTCCACACCAATCCCTTAGCCACGTGTTTACTTCCCTAATTTCCTTATCCCTATGCCAATTAGCACGTAGCTCCGGCAGTAATCCAGAGATTATGACTCTCGAGGAGATGTTCTTCAATTTCTTTCCTCGTGCTTGATACTCCCCAAACAGGTCCTCCGTCCTAGCCTTGCCTAAGTTGTTAGTGCCAACAGCAACTGGATCCTCTCCCTCACGCTCCAATATCTTTTCAAGCCGGTCGGAGATGTCCTGTACACTCACACTGGGCAGGCAACACACCATGTGGGATTCCTGATCCAGTTCGCAAAGGATACTATCTGTCCCCTAATTATAGAATCCCCTATAACAACTACTTGTCTTTTTGCTCCCCCTTCTTTAATGGCCTTCTGCACCATGGTATCGTGGTCAGCTGGCTCATCCTGTCCACAGCCCTTTTCCTCATCCATACAGTGAGCAGGAATCTCATACCTGTTGGACAAGGTCAAGGGCTGAAGCTCCTCCATTTCTGAACTCAGAATCCTGCTACCTGCCTCACTTACAGTCACGCCCTGTTGTCCCTGATCACTAACTGAATTTGAATTTCTTAATCTACCAGGTGTGACTGCCTCCTGAAACAAAGCGTCCAGGTAACTCTCCCCCTCCCGGATGTGCCGCAGTGTTTGAAGCTCAGATTCCAGATCATCAATTCTGATCCAGAGTTCTTCCAGCAACCAACACTTGCTGCAGATGTGGTCACTGCCCTTCACACTGGGATCAGCCAGCTCCCACATCATACAGCTACAGCACATCACCTGTCCAGCCATCTCCACTTAGTTATACAGATTTATGAGTTAAATAATTTCTAGCACTTCTGTATGGTCTTATTCAGCTAACCAACGAACAGTAAACTTTTAATCAGTCACACGATACACAAGAAATATAAATTGAAACACCTTACCTTAGCAACACACGGGAGTCCTTTTGTTTGGTTGGAGGAGGAGGGCAGGTGGGAGACACTACATGTGTAGTGTCTCGGGATTTAGCTGCTGCCCAAATATGTACCCAGCAGCCTCTGTTCCTCGCTGTGGCCTCTCCCTCTGCTGCTCCTATAAAAACGGTTCTCATGCTCTCCCTTCCCAGCAGCCCTCGGTTCTCTCTGCCCTCTCTCCTTGCCGCTCTGTAAAAACGGAGGCCCCACTCTCGAGGCAAGTCCCTTTTTAAATGAGAAACTTTCCCTCCCGGCAGCCCTTGGTTCTCTCTGCCTTCTCTCCTCACCGCTCTGTAAAAATGGAGCAAGCTCCCGACTACCTCTGACATTTGTCCCATATCTAGCACCCCTCATTTAAAGGTATGTCCCCTCCAAAGGATGGCAGGTTTCCTTCTTTAAAGGACATTAGTGAACCAGATTTGTTTTCTGACACTCTGCAGCGGTGACGTGGGCGTCATCAGGCTAGCTTTTAATTCCAGATGTATTTACAAAATTCAAGTTTCACCATCTGCCCCAGCAGGTTGTCCCTAAAATAGTAGCTGGGGCTCTGTTTTACTCGTCCAGTGACATTGGCACCATGCCTTCCCCCTTAGGTCTACATCTGAATGTTGTAAATGTTTGTTTTTATATAGTGTCTGAGAGGAAACTCGAACATTGTGAAAGCTTAAGTTCCAACATAACAATGCCTCCAGTTTAATGAAAACCTGAGGAAAAGTAATTAAGTAATCAACATAGGAAAAAAATGGGACTCTAAAGTACTCTTCTGAAGATGTTTCAATTTTGCAGATGTTACCATAAATACAGAGATGTGCTCGGGTATTTTTCAGTTCCCCCCAAAAAATGTTCTTGCTTACTTTCAGGAGTTTGTGTATTGAGATCAGAGAAATAAATATAAAATGTTTAAGACTATAATCAGATAAAAGAATGCTGGTAAATGGGACTTGATCAGTTTAGGATGTCTGGATAATGCAGACGAGTTGGACTGTAGGGTCTACTTCCGTAGCATATAACTCTATGAGTTTATAATTGGATTATGATTGGAAGACTCCTCAGAGTTACTCAGTGCTCTGCGGTCATTATCTCACTGAAGGTTGGATGGAGTATACATTGATATACTACTCCATTAGGTTTCTTTTTGCTGTGATTGTTGCACATGCCCCAGTGGTGTGTAATAACATCTCTGAGCAGATTGTTTAGAAAAAAAAAGTCTTCTCCAGAGAGTGTAAAAACCATTTTACAGTGGCATGGTGGCTCAGTGGTTAGCACTGCTGCCTCACTGCGTCAGGGACCCGGGTTCGATTCCAGCCTCGGATGGTTGCCTGTGGGTGGAGTTTACATATGCTCCCCGTGTCTGCTTGGGTCTCCTCCTGGTGCTCCGGTTTTTTCACAAAGCTGTTCAGCTTAGGTAGATTAGCCATGGGAAATGTGAAGTCATGGGTATAGGGTGAGGGTGCTCGGTCTGCATTGGTTGTTCTTTGGAGGATCACCGCAGACTCAATGGGCCAAATGGCCTCTATCTGCACTGTAGGGATTCCATGAAATGCCAAATGTAGGTATGACTCGTCGTTAGGAAATAGAGAACATTTAAACAGAATTTGGAACTCTACTTTTAAATGTCATTGATATTAGTTTTGGAACAAGTAAGTTTTTGTTGATTCTTGTATCATGATGGGAAGGACATAACAACTTTAGAGTTGGTAAATAATAATTGAACATGCTCTAATGGTCCTTCTTTGGTTCTTGCAGCTTGATCCAGAGAACACTGGTTTCATTGCTGTGGAGCACTTTTCCAATCTGCTTCAGAGCCATGAACTACAACTGGACCCCACCAAACTCGAAATGCTTTTCGCTCTTGTGCAGAGCAATGAACAGGGCCAGATCTGCTACCACGAGCTTGTCAACCTGGTGAGTAACTGGCGTAGTCGAAAAGTGTGGTGCTAGAAAAGCACAGCCGGTCAGGCAGCATCCGAGGAGCAGGAGAGTCGACATTTCAACCATAAGCTCTACATCAGGACTTATGCTCGAAACGTCGACTCTCCTGCTCCTCGGATGCTGCCTGATCAGCTGTGCGTTTCCAGCACCACACGTTTCAACTCTGATCTCCAGCATCTGGAGTCCTCACTTTCTCCAAGTAATTGGCGTATGCAGGAAACTCGGCACTGTACTAATGTGAGAGCAGTAGGAAGAATTCTGTAAAATTTGTAATGTGAATTTGTACATTTGTAATGTGAATCAGAGATGTAAGGCTGTGTTGGAATACCGATATGAGATAGGGTTACTGGTCTGTCCATTAATTACCAATGTCCACATGAGACATGCGGGACAGTACATTGATAACACCCTAAGTTGGATGTGGACATATTCGAACAGGATTTGCAGTAATATGATAAGAGAAATTAGATAGGATATAATGATGTGAGACTGGATTTATGGATAGGTAAAAACAATGACTGCAGATGCTGGAAACCAGATTCTGGATTAGTGGTGCTGGAAGAGCACAGCAGTTCAGGCAGCATCCGAGGAGCAGTAGGATTAATGGATAGTCCACTCTTCATTGTCTGACTCATTGTTTATTCGTCATAAATGCATTGCTGTCATTTCAAAGACAAGAGAATGAATAGTTGATTGATTTGGTGAATTAAATTGGTTGAATTTGTCCTTTTCATGACATAGAATGAAATATTATGTAACTCCACAAGCTGTCTGTCATTCTGGCAGAGGCATTTGATCCAATGAATTTCAACTATGGTTTGTGTGAAGATTCCATTTTCTTTTCTTCCTCAGGGAACCTTACTACACTATGGATCTTGATAGTTTAGGAACACAGTTTGCTGTTAAAATTGTTGCTGGTGATTTTCAACATGTGAAAGGGTGTATGGAGAGAAAGCTGCAGAGGTAGCCTAGTACAGGGTATAATGAAACCTATTGATGTGTTACTTCATGGATTCAGCTATGTTTCAGACATTGCAGAGTGAAATTCAATCCTGTAGGATTCAAAAATGTTCCAGTGCTGGTTGTAGAATCGCAAGCAAATTTGTTTTGCAAATAGCACAGTGCATGTGCTAAATGCTTCATCCTGTTTCAAAATCAGAAACTACGCTACAGGGCCTGAGATTGTTCAAGGACCAATGGCATGGCAATTGTAAATTGTAAATATGAGATGATACAATGTAGGTACACATTTAACAGCTTCTCCTGCCCTACCTTGATGCTACAAATGTCAAACTACTGCACTGGTCAGCAATTTAGCAAAGTCAGCTTACTGAGAGAGAGAGGAGCGATGGCCTGTTAATGAAGTGTGCAGTATGATCTACGGTGTTCATTTCTGAAGTTTATGCATGGGAATTGGATAAGAAATGTAGACCCACGAGTAGAAATAAATACTAATCTTCTCTCTTTGTAATATAAATTGAACCATCCAAGGAAACCACTTCATTTACGCTTAAGCAGATATAGGATTAGACACGGACACTCTCTGAGAAATATTTTAAAAGTCATAATTAAGAATACCTTTTACTTTGAGAATTGCTGAATTTGGCATCATCATAGTTAAAGGGTCAGAATGCACTGCCCATAGACATTGTAATTAAACATTACCCTATGGACACAGTAAAACAGAGACAGCAGCACACAACTTTTACCAGGTGGTAAGAAACATCCAGATCCAGTGTCAGATGAAACTAAGGTGGAATTAAAGGTTCTATTTGTATTTAGCATTTCCAGTGGGGGTTATTCTATAAATATACAGAATTACCACATACCATCTCAGGCACATTTGGGAAATACAGAATAGTAGTTTAAGAGAATTTTGTTACAGTTCATGAGGCTATATTTTGTAAGCAAGTGAGTCATGCTACTATCTTTGAAGACCTAGGTCTTCGGGCTGTTTTTGTAAGGTCATATAAAAGTATTTCTTGACACTGCATGCTCATGCGTTGGGTGGTAGAAATTTCATTGACTGCTTGGGTCACTTCCTTTTATAACGTATGCATTATCCTCTTCTCTGTCATCCTGATCTATGGTCCCTAAGAGACATTTGGTTCTTGTTCTTGCTTCACCTGAGATTCCTGAATTCGGTTCACAGCTCAAACCACCAAGATGGCGGATTTTCTTGAGTCTTGCTCTTGCCGTCTCTGTGATAATAAATGATTCACTTTGCAGCTTCCATAACCAACCAAAATATTTTGTACACTCCAGACTTTGGAAGGCAGTGGTGGTATGACCATCAGGATGAGAGGAAATTGTTCTAACTTGCCTTCTACGGGAAAATATCCCGGACCCAGGAAAATGGAATGGAGTTACATACACACAAGTGAAAATTTCACTTCTTCTTTGCAGTGAATTTTCCCAGTGATGGCTGTTCTCCAGAGAGGGTTATGTTTTGCACATCCTGGTTCACAGAGGCAGCTGCTTCAGCCATGTCCAACTTCACAATATGCATGCAGATTAGACCTGTTAAGAGCAGGTTTGAACTTTATGATGTCACTTAGGTAAGTAAGTACTCATTCCGAGAGGTCTGGCACCCTTTTGGATATAGTCCAGGGCACTGTGAGGGAAGACCATGTGCCTTCTGGGTCAGATAAGATGCCCTTAAAGTTAATGGGAACCTATGTAAAAATGCATGAACTTAGTGAAGCTGTCAAAAAGGGCTGTCAAGATTTCAGGTTATTTAAAACTACTGCTCTTTAAGCATTGGAGCAGGTGGGCAATAGATGGTGACATGGGCTGGCAGGGCAAGTCTGCGGAGATAGTGAGTGGTGAGGGGTGTTTCTGTTGTATCGCCTTTTTTAATATCTTTGACAAAGTGCCCAGCCTATCGCCAGATGAGACAACCTCCAGACATTTACCACATTCCCGTTCCCTTTCCTTGAACCAAAATTAGACATCCCGGTTGGGAGAAAGAATACCTGGGACTCCTTGTCTGTGATGCCCATGTTAAACTAACTTGCATTTACACTATAACTGCAGCAGATAGACAGGAGGGGAATCTATCAATAGATGTATATTCCCTTTCGTCATTCATGGGCATCATTGGTTAGGTCAACATTTATTGCTCCATCCCTAATTGCCAGAGGGCAGTTGAGAGCCAAGCACATTGCTGTAGGCCTGAAGTCACATGTAGACCAGACAAGGTAAGGATGGCAAATTTTCTTCCCTAAAGGACATTAATGAATCTGATGAATTTTTGCAACAATTGACAATGGTTTCATGGTTATCATTAGACTTCTAATTTCATATATTAATTGAATTTGAATTTTACCGTCTGTCATGGTGGGATTGGAACTACATCCCCCGAACATTAGTCTGAGTTGCTGGATTACTAGTCTTGAGATATTACCACCTCGCAATATTCACTGAAGTCCTGTGACACAGTTACGACCTGCACACACTTTCAATGTAAAATTTTGATGAAAATCCTCCGGTGGACCTGAACACTTGGTGAAACTTGAAAGGGTTCAGAAAAGATCTACAAGGATGTTGCTAGGGTTGGAGGGTTTGAGCTATAGGGAGACGCTGAACAGGCTGGGGCTGTTTCCCTGGAGCGTCGGAGGCTGAGGGGTAACTCTATGCAGGTTTATAAAATCATGAGGGGAATGGGTAGGATAAATAGACAAAGTCTTTTCCTTGGGTGGGGGAGTCCAGAACTAGGGGGCATAGGTTTAAGGTGAGAGGGGAAAGATATAAAAGGGATCTAAGGGGCAAATTTATCACACAGAGGGTGGTGCGTGTATGGGATGAGCTGTCAGAGGAAGTGGTGGAGGCTGGTACAATTACAGCATTTAAAAGGCATCTGGATGGGAACATGAAAGTGAAGGGTTTAGTGGGATAGGGGCCAAGTGCTGTCAGGTGGGACTAGATTAGGTTAGGATATCTGGTCAGCATGGACCAAAGGGTCTGTTTCTTTGCTGTACTATCACTCCCTGAGCGGATCCAGTCAGAAGACACCATGGAAACAAAAATATTTTTAATGCTTTATGTTTACTTGCAGACCAGGAGGGTTGAGGGGGAACGAGCATTCTTAATCCTGCTACTGCAACGTGCCCAGAACCCCACAGCACAAAATTCTAGGGGCACCATTTTCACTCACAAGAACCCATGGAGATAGGGCCGGGCTGCATTTTCTGGACTCCATACTGTACTCATCTGCTGTCAATTTGATTCCGGTCTCCGGTCCTGCCTGTTTCAGGGAGGAGCCTCTACATAATTTGCAACTTGGAAAAAGGGATCCCTGATCCCCAATTTTGAGTCACCAATGAACAGAGCACAAAACTGTTGGCTCCGCCCACTGGTTACTTGACATTATGCCATTTTCAGGACATTAACATGTTGCATTTATTGGAATAAATTTTCCTTTGGTTGCACACATTTCAAGAGAACGTTTAAATTCCAAACATTTCAAACTCCCACTCACGACAAGATGATTAGCACTTGGGATGCCTTAAGTTGTAACTGCAAACAAAGTTCAGGGGAACAAACTGCATCATTAAGTGTTTTGCAGTACAATTTCAGCAGGCTCTTCTTCCTACATACCACTATATTTGTATGTAAGGTGGACAGGAATCCTGAGGAAACAATGTGGACAGTTCTGTGAGGTTTATGCTCAAGTCATGAGATTAGGAAAGTCCACATGAAGATTATATCTCATTTCTCTTAATCTTCTTTTTTGATTTTTCTTTGATATTCAGTAGCCATTACCACTGCTGAATCCCCCATTCTCAACATCCTGGGGGTGACTATGACAAGAGACTGAACTGGACTATTCTATAAATCCTGCAGCACCATTAGCAGGTCAGAGGAAACTCGCCTCCTGTGTCCCCAAAGCCGATCCACGACCCACCAAGTGCAAGTCAGGAGTGTGATAGAGCACTCTGTACTCACCCGGGTAAGTGCGGCTCCAACGCTCAGGAAGCTCAACACCATCCAAGACAAAGAAATTCATCGATTGGCACTCCATTTCCCCACCTTCAACATTCACCTCCTCCATTACCAATGCAGAGTGACAGCAATGTGTACCATTTACAAGATGCACTGCAGCAAGTCATCATAGAATTACAGAGTCCCTACAGTGTTGAAGAAGGCCATTTAGCCTATCAGGTCCAAAGTGACCTTCCAAAGAGCATCCCACAGAGATATAACACCCCACCATATCCCTGCAACCATGCATTTCCCATGGCCAATTCACCTAACCTGTACATCTTTGGACTATGGAAAGAAACCGGAGGACTCAGAGGAAATCCATGCAGACATGGGGAGAATGTACAAATTCCACACAGGCATTTGCCCAAGGCTGGAATCAAACCCAAGTCCCTAGAGCTGTGAGGCTGTGAGGCAGCAGTGCTAACCACTGAGCCACTGTGCTGCCCTCCTTTTTGGCCTCCTTTGACTGTATTTTCCAAACCCTCAAACTCCACCACAGACGTGTAGCAACACCATCCCTCCAAGCCAGACGCCTTTCTGACAGCTCCATCACAGTCATTGGTCATAAATCACGGATCTCCCCTTCCTAACACACTATGGAAGTAACTGGAAGGCCAGGACTGTAGCAGTTCAAGAAGGCAGCTCACCACCACCTTTTTAAGGGATGGCCAAAGATGAACACACTGACTACCTAGCGAAGAATGGTTTTAAAAATAAACCTTTTTTTTAATATTCACAACAGTGTGCTGATTTGGATTTAGCTGTCCATGAGGTATTATTGATCTGTCCACTTTAACTGTGCAATCCTGTCCCACTGTCTTCAGAAAGTATGTTTATTTTTGCATGCAGAAAGCATTTTAAGTGTAAGATTTTGATACCTCTGTTGTTCGTTAAGTTCAGCATGACCTTGTGTCTTATGCCTGTAGCCCAGTTATTCAAGAATAGCTACAAAGCTTCCGAATGCTTGGTTCCTTGACCCAGTTCTTTTGAATTGCTTGCAGTAACTCCACCCACCAGCACAATACCTATTCCACCCAAGCCAGCAAGATACTGATACCTCCTTGTGGTTACTGTTGAGGCCACAGATATCTTAAATTGTCATGTCGTTAGTTGCATGGCCCTGCACATAACCTAAATTGACTGGACTATCCATTATCCGAGAATCCCTACAGTGTGGAAGCAGGCCATTCAGCCCATCAAGTCCACATTGAAAAGCATCTCACCCACCCCCACCCCCTACCCTATCCCTGTAACTCTGTGTATCCAGGGCTAATCCACCTCACCTCCACATGTTTGGATGTGGGAGAAAACTGGGGCATGTGGAGGCACAAGGGGAATGTGCAAATTCCACACAGGCAGTCACCTGAGGGTGGAATCAAATCCAGGTCTCTGTCGCTGTGAGGCAGCCATTGAGCCATTGTGCTGTAGTGTATCTTTCTAAGCTGACAATTTTGTAAAATTAGAAACAAACTACAGTGGATGCTGGCAATCTGAAATAAAAGCAGAAAGTTCTGGAGAAACTCAGCAGGTCTGATAGCATCTGTGGAGAGAGAAGTTGAAATAACACTTTGAGTCAACATTGCTTCGAAACTGACATTTTTTTACTAAATGTGCCTGTTAACTCACTGAGTAGTTATGTTGTTACACATAAGAAACTGTGTTCTGAGCTCATATTAATGCTTCACATATAAAACCTGTTTGTTCCTTACTTAATCTCAGGATATGGGCATCACTAGCAGGGGGCTACATTTCTTGTACATCCCTCATTGTCCTTAAGAAGACCGCAGTCAGTTTTCTACTTCAATTACTGCAGTTCAACAGTTCATAACTCTGCACTGCTCATTAATAATTCTTCAGTCTGATAAGTCTAGGAAATGTATAGTTGCTTTTCCTGTTCACACTAGTGCCAGTGCCACGGGTGCTGCTGTAGGAATGTTAACGGATTCCTTCCAATACAAAATCCGAAAAGCGCAAATTTAAGTGTAATTTGCTGTCTTCTGGCTGCAATATATATTCAATATAGTTTGTCTGTATTGAACATTATCGAAACATGTTTCAAAGACTTGGTAATATTTTGATTTTAGCATGTTCAATATCCCATCACTTCCTAAATATTGAAAAATCAATCATTATTATTATTGAGTATAATGAATATACCTTTATAATTCAAATGCATGTTATAATGAGTATGTGTTATATTTTAAAGTATGCCATTATGAGGAATGTTGTTGGTCCATTCTGGCTCAAAGAGGCTAGACATTAAAACCTTAGAGCAGCATAGATTTATGATAGTCAAGATTAGTGGTGAAGGGCTTTTGCCTGAAATGTCGATTTTCCTGCTCCTCGGATACTGCCTGACCTGCTGTGCTTTTCCAGCACCACTAATCTTGACTCTGATCTCCAGCATCTGCAGTCCTCACTTTCACCTAATCGATTTATGATAGTCTAACCAAGGTTTTTAAGAGGATTGGGATCAAATTCACCTTGTGGAAACTAATGATTAAAGAGGGTACACAACTCACAGAACTAGAAAATAGGAGCAAGAGTAGGCCCTTCGAGCCTGCTCCACCATTCATTATGGTCATGGCTGATCATCCAACTCAACAGACTGTTTCTGCTTTTCCAAATTTCTTTTGATCCCTTTAACCTCAAGTGCTATATTCAACTTCTTCTTGAAATCATACTTTCTGTGGTAGTGAATTCCAATGGATCACCTCAATCTGGGTGAAGAAATTTCTCCTCATCTCATTCCTAAATGGCTTACCCCAAATCATCGTCACTGCAACAAGGTGGGGCAGGATCAATGAGTCTAGGTGTTCAGAAGGTTTTCACTATCCCGAGAGGACCTGTTGAAAGACCTGCCAATTGACAGTGAATGCTGGGTTCCTGGATTCCTTCAAGTGTCAACAGGACATGTTTCTGCCTGAAGCTGATTTACAGGAGATGTACTTTGTAATTTTAATCTGGTCATCCCCTGGACTAGTTTTGGCATCCTAAAAGAATCAAAGTGGAATCTCCACAGTGTGTTCTCTTAATTGGCTTGGAATTTTATTCATTTTCAACCATCCCCCCCCACTGCAGAAGATTACATGGCTTTAGGTGGGCTTGAGTTTGTTAAGTTAAAAATCACACAACACCAGGTTTTAGTCCAACAGGTTTATTTCGAAGCATCAGCTTTTGAAGCACTGCCTCTTCATCAAGTGGTTGTGGAACATGACCATACGACACAGAATTTATACCAAAAGGGTTACAGTGTCAGGGAGTTGTAATGATATATTAAACAATGTTAGTTAAAAAAATCACACAACACCAAGTTATAGTTCTTAAACAAGTTTAGATTAAGTCTTTTATCTTTTAGAATGGGATATGATAGTTTAGGTTCTTTAATATGTAAATTCCAAAATTACATTCTCAAGGTGGCGTCAGCTTTTCTAATAATAGGTGCCATCTCAGCTTGTATGCATTGTGACATGCAACCCAACTATATAGAACAGCCTGAATATGGACAGAAGGTCTTCATTTTTTTTTGTATGTTCAGTACGCCTATGTTGTGCACTTTTGTTAAATACCATGCAAGTTGTATTACGCAGTAATGCAAAGTGAGAGTTCATATTTTACATAGAACATAGAACAATACAGCGCAGCACAGGCCCTTCGGCCCTTGATGATGCGCCAACCTGTGAACTACTCTCAGCTCGTCCCCCTACACTATCCCAAAATCATTGATGTGCATATCTAAGGATTGTTTAAATCTCCCTAGTGTGGCTGAGTTGACTACATTATCAGGATGGGCATTCCACACCCTTACCACTCTTTGTGTAAAGAATCTGCCTCTGACATCTATCTTAAATCTATCACCCCTCAATTTGTAGTTGTGCCGTCTTGTACAAGCTGACGTCATCATCCTAGGAAAAAGTCTTTCACTGTCTACCCTATCTAATCCTCTGATCATCTTGTATGTCTCTATCAAATCCCACCTTAGCCTACTTCTTTCCAATGAGAACAGACCCAAGTCTCTCAGCCTTTCCTCATAAGACCTTCCCTCCAGACCAGGCAACATCCTGGTAAATCTCCTCTGCACATTTTCCAATGCTTCCACATCCTTCCTGTAATGGGGCGACCAGAACTGCACACAATATTCCAAGTGTGGCTGCACCAGTGTTTTGTATAGTTGCAGCATGATATTGCGGTTCCGGAACTCAATCCCTCTACAAATGAAACCTAACACACCGTATGCCTTCTTCACAGCACTATCCACCTGGGTGGCAACTTTCAGGGATTCATGGACTCCAAGATCCCTCTGCACATCCACACTACCAAGAATCTTTCCATTGACGCAGTACTCTGCCTTCCTGTTATTCTTCCCAAAGTGCATCGCCTCACTTTTAGCTGCATTGAACTCCATTTGCCACCTCTCAGCCCAATTCTGCAGTTTATCCAAGTTCCCCTGCAACCTGTAACATTCTTCCAAACTGTCCACTACTCCACCGACTTTAGTGTCATCTGCAAATTTACTAATCCATCCACCTATGCCTGCGTCTAAGTCATTTATAAAAACAGCAAACAGCATTGGTCCCAAAACAGATCCTTGTGACACACTACTAGTAACTGGACTCCAGGCTGAATATTTTCCATCAATCACCACTCGCTGACTTCTTTCAGAAAGCCAGTTTCTAATCTAAACTGCTAAATCACCCTCAATTCCATGCCTCTGCATTTTCTCCATCAGCCTATCATGTGGAACCTTATCAAAGGCTTTACTGAAGCCCATGTATACCACGTCAACTGTCTTACCCTCATCTACATGCATGGTCACCTTCTCAAAAAACTCAATGAGGTTTGTGAGACATGACCTGCCCTTGATGAAACCATGTTGACTATCCGAAATCAAATTGTTGTTTGCTAGATGATTATAAATCTTATCTCTTATAATCCTTTCCAAAACCTTTTCTGCAACAGAAGTAAGGCTCACTGGTCTATAATTACCTGGGTCATCTCTGCTGCCCTTCTTGAACAAGGGCACATTTGCAATCCTCCAGTCCTCAGGTACTAAACCTGTAGACAATGACGACTCAAATATCAAAGCCAAAGGCTCTGCTATCTTCTCCCTAGCTTCCCAGAGAATCCTTGGATAAATCCCATCCGGCCCAGGGGACTTGTCTACTTTCACTCCTTCTAGAGTTGATAACACCTGTGTGTAACTAACCTCGATCCTTTCTAGTCTAATGTCTTGTACCTCATTCTTCTCCTCTACAATATTCTCCTTTTCCTGAGTGAACACCAATGAGAAATGTTCATTTAGCACCTCTCCGATCTCTACAGGGTCCACACTCAACTTCCCACTTCTGTCTTTGACTGGCCCTCTTCCTACCCTAATCATCCCTTTACTCCTCACATAAAGATGTCCAAAAATGTGCAGGTTAGGTGAATTGGGCATGCTAAATTGCCTGTGGTGTTAGGTGAAGGGGTGAATGTAGGGGAATGGGTCTGAGTGGGCTCCTTTTCGAAGGGTCGGTGTGGACTTGTTGGGCCGAAGGGCCTGTTTCCACACTGTAAGTAATCTAATCTAATCATACCTATAGAAAGCTCTAGAGTTCTCTTTTATTCTATCTGTTAAAGACTGCTTGTGTCCTCTCTTTGCTTTCTTAACTCTCTCTTTCACTCTTTCCTAGCTGATCTGTAACCCTCCATCGTCTCATCTGTACCATCTTGCATCATCAATATATAAGCCTCTTTCTTCTTCTTAATAAGAGATGCAATTTCTGTAGTAAACCATGGTTCCCTTACCTTATCACTTGCTCCCCACCTGACAGGGACATACCTATCAAGGACATGCAATATCTGTTCCTTAAACCAGCTCCACATTTCAATTGTCTGCTTCCCCTGCATTTTGCTACCCCATTCAATGCATCCTAATTCTTGCCTAACTGTATTATAATTGCCCTTGTCCCATCGATAACTCTTGACCTATGACATGTACCTATCCCTTTCCATCACTAAACTAAATGTAACTGAATTATGCTCACTCTCTCCAAAGTGCTCACCTACAACTAAATCAAACACCTGGCCTGGTTCATTACCAAGCACCAGACTCAGTGTGGCCTCCCCTCTTGTCGGCCCTTTGACATACTGTGTCACATTGGACAAAAACTGATCCATCTGACGTACTAGAGCTATAACATTTACAGTCAATGTTGGGGAAGTTAAAGTCCCCCATAGTGACCACCCTGTTCCTTTCACTCCTACTCAGAATAATTTTGCTAATCCTCTCCTCCACCTCCCTGGAACTCTGCGGAGGCCTATACAAAACTCCAAGAAGTGTGACTTCTCCTCTCCTGTTTCTAACCTCAGCCCACACTACTTCAGTAGACGAGTCCACGTCAAAAGTTCTCTCAGCCACCATTATACTATCTTTGACTAACAAGGCCACACCTCCCTCTCTTTTACCACCTTGCCTGTTTTTAGTGAAAGATCTAAACCCTGGAAACAGCAACATCCATTCCTCACCCTGCTCTAGTCATGTCTCCGAAATGGCCACAACATTGAAGTCCCAGGTATCTATCCACGTTGCAAGCTCTCCTACCTTATTTCGGATACTTCTGGCGTTGAAGTAGACACACTCCAAACCAACTTGCTGTCTGCCAGCACATTCCTGTGACCCTGAAATCCTGTCCCTGACCTTCCTACTCTCATCCTCCTGTGCACTGCAACTACACCTCCGGTTCCCATCCCCTTGCACATTCCTATTCTCACTAATATTGGGATGTGGGGAGCCTATGGAATTCTCTGCCACAGAAAGCAGTTGAGACCAAAGCACTGAGTGTTTTCAAGAAGGAGTTAAATATAGTCATTAGGGCTAAAAGTATCAAAGGGAGAAAGCAGGAACAGGTGGCTAAATTGGCTCATCAGCCATTGAATGGTGCAGCAGGCTCAAAGGGCTGAATGGCCTCCTCCTGTCCCTATTTTCTATGGTTCTCTTCAGAAATACAATGTGAGCATCACTATCACTGATCATTCTGGAGGGTCTAGGCAACCATTTAGAAAATGCTGATGGAAGCAGCTATTCTGGGTGGGGTAGCTGCTTTAACTTCTAAAATAATGTTCAATATAAAACAAGATGAGAAAAGGTTAGAATGCTCAGTGGGTCATGATGTATCTGTGGAGAAGGTTAAACATCACACAATATCAGGTTGTCCTGTTGGACTAAAACCTGGTGTTGTGTGATTTTTAAATTTGTCCACCCCAGTCCAACACTGGTACCTGTAAGCAGAATCTTACAGGGATCTGAATGACATAGTCTCTGCCTGACTTGTGGAAGAATTGCACTAGAAATCCACTGAGACCCTGCATCATTTTAACAAAAGACCTCAACCTCGCTTAAATTTTAATGCAGTGTTGCACAGCGTTGGTGTTGGTGCCAATATTTTGGCAAAAGGGCACCATTTTCATTCCTCTGCCTGTTCAAAATGCCTTCTGCCACCAGTCCTCACAGAAGCTGCAGCCAAAATGTGCATCCCCTTTAAGAAGGGCAGGCTGGTTTTAAACAGGGCAGAATGTTTTTAAGAGCTGCCAGCTTTGGACAACCAAGCCCTCAGCTCCCACTCCCACAACAATCCCCTCACCACCCCCCCACCCCCACCCCCACCAACCCCCTGCTGAGGAATGTAACATTACACGCTGCTATCAGATAATTGAGCAGGTGACTTGAAGTTGTCAACCAGGCTACTTAGCCACAGGAGGGTATGAGCATACCATTGCAATCAGCCGTAGACTCACACAGTACAGAAAAGGCCCCATGATCCATTGAGCCTGCACCAACAAAATAAAACCTGTTGCTAACTACACTAGTCCTGCTTTCCAGCATTTGGCCCATAGCCTTGAATGTTATGACTTCTTAAAATTTGTGAGCTTTCCCTCCCTGGCAGTACATTCCAGATTCCCACCCACCAGCTGGGGGGATTTTCCTCAAATCCCCCCAAACCTCCTGCCTTTCACCTCAGGAATGCCCTCAGAGTTATTGATCCTTCAATGAAGGGGAACAGTGTCTTCCTATCCATCCTGCCCATGTCCCACATAGTCTATGCATGTCAACCCCCAGTCTTCTCTGCTCTACACTCCCTTCCTTCCTCCTGTGCCCATACACTCTGTCCACTTTCCTTTTTCTTCTTTTTTCTCTTCTTTTCTTTATTTTTTCTCTTAGCTTTTTCCTCCTTTTGTTTATTTTTTTGGTGGAAGGGAATAGGAAAGGTGACTTTGATTGGAGTCTGGAGTGTAGCTGTGGCTGGTGAAGTGGTGTTGAGGGGGTGGCTGATGGAGAGATGAACACAGGGTCCCGGTATCAGCTACTGCATTGGTGGAAGCTGGTGGCAGCTTCGGCACTGAGCTGGTTTCGGCCTGGCGTCCAACGGCCCAGGATTCCTTTGGGCGGTTTTTGCAATGTCTTCCTTTTTGGGATCGGTGACAAGATTGGTCCTTGGGGCCGCTTCTGCAGCAGCCCGGTATTCCAGCGACCCAGTATTCCAGCGACTTGGTATTCCAGCGACCCGGTATTCCAGTGGCCCAGTATTCCAGCAACCCGGTATTCCAGCAACCCGGTATTCCAGTGGCCTGCTATTCCAGTGACTTGGTGTTCCAGCAACCTGATATTCCAATGACCCGCTATTGCAGTGGCCCGGTTTTACAGCGACTTGGTGTTCCAGCAACCTGGTATTCCAATGGCCTGGAATTCCAGTGCCCCACTATTTCAGCAGCCCGGTATTCCAGTGGCCCAGTATTCCAGCGACCCGGTATTCCAGTGGCCTGGTATTCAGAGGCTCTATATTCCAGCGACCTGGTATTCCAGTGGCCCAGTATTCTAGCCACTTTGTATTCCAGTGGCCCGGTATTCTAGTGGCCCAGTACTCTAGTGACCCTGTATTCCAATGGCTTGGTATTCTAATGGCCCGGTATTTCAATGGCCTGGTATTCCAGTGGCCCGAAATTCCAATGGCCCAGGATTCTAGTGGCCTGGCATTCCAAAGGTCTGGTATTCCAGTGGCCTGGTATTCAGAGGCTCTATATTCCAGTGGCCCAGTATTCTAGTGGCCCAGTACTCTAGTGACCCTGTATTCCAATGGCTTGGTATTCTAATGGCCCGGTATTTCAATGGCCTGGTATTCCAGTGGCCCGAAATTCCAATGGCCCAGGATTCTAGTGGCCTGGCATTCCAAAGGTCTGGTATTCCAGTGGCCTGGTATTCTAGTGTCCCAGTATTCCAGTCGCCGAGTATCCAGCAGCTAGATATTTATGTGGTCCTGTATTCCAGCAGCTCGGTATTCCAGTGGCCCAGTATTCCAGTGGCCCTGCATTCCAGTGGCCCTGTATTCCAGTGGCACCATATTCCTGTGGCCCTGTATTCCCGCGGCCCTATATTCCAGTAGCACCGTATTCCAGTGGCCTAGTATTCCAGTTGCCCGGTATTCCAGTGGCACCATATTCTAGTGGCCCTGTATTCCAATAGCTCGGTATTCCAGTGGCCCAGTATACCAGTGGCCCTGTATTCCAGTTGCACTGTATTCCAGCTGCTTAGTGTGGCGGTCTTGCAGTGGTACTGTGTTCTCCCAAACGCAAGAGACATGAATAGAACTAAGATGGACTTTGTCTTATTTAAAATTTCTTTTTTTACCTGCACCTTGTGTCATTAATACAGGTGCTCTGGTGTAGGCGACTTAAGCATTTTTCACTTTTTTTGTGTAAAGTACAAGTAACAATAATAAATAGCTATTCTATTCTATTCGGAAATGTTCCATCCCAGGCAATGTCCTGGTGAATCTCCTCTAGTACAGTCCCTGATACTCTAGTACAATCACATCCTTGCTGTCGCGTGGCAACCAGAACTGCACATAGTGCTCCAGATTTGGCCTACCCAAAGCTTTGAACAAATGCTACACGAAGCTTTGGTATCTGTTGTATAATTCCCAAACTTATTTTTGGACCACCAACACTCATCATCAGAGCTGCCTCTCCTGTTGGATATTGAACCAAAATGCAAACTCATGACAGAATCTCTGGGCGTCTGAGTGATGTGGGCTTTGGCAAGATTTGTGACTGAATTGGAAGAGGCAGATCTCGACATTGGCAACATCTTGCTTTATCTTTGGTGTTTGTCTCAAGTGCCGCGCTGGGTTTCTCGCTTGGCAGTGGCAAGTTTCCAATTGAGGGATTTATTGTTTATTTAATGCCTTGTTAATGGCCCAATATGCCTCATTAATATGCAACTTATCTTACCAAACACGCCAAATGACCTGGACATTGATAAAATTCAACATGGAGCCCAGAGGGAGTACGCTGGTGGATTTAGCTCACTACTTGTTTCAAACAATCTCCATGTTGGACACTGGTAATTAACATCACTGGGCATGTGCCATGGGCACTGACCACGTCCATAGACATTAGCACCTGATATGTGCCACCCTAATCTCCGATACACTTACAGCCTGTTTGTGCACTTCATTGCTGCATCCACAACTCTTCATTGTAACGCTATGACAAGGACACTGTGTTTAGGGACACACACCCAGCTCAGGGACTGGATGAAGCTGTCTCTTCAAGCTCTTCACTTGCTGTCATAGCGTTTACTCTCTCTCGAAGCACACCTGGATGTTCACAGCATCCTTGCCTGGCATTGCCAGCTGTCGTGCTGTGCCCCTTCAGCCAGAGAAATTAGGCTTCAATGACTTGAGTCGTGTCTTGTTGTTTTAGCACAGACACAAAGGATGGAGGTTTGGCGTGGCCATCAGTAGGCCTTAGGTGAAGAGGGATGGACTTCATACAGTAGGTCAAGGGCAGTCTCCAATACCAGCCCGGGGCTTTGGGCACAGTCAGTGAGCTGCTCATGGCAGCCAGAGGCAAGGTGGTCTCCATCAACGGGATGAGGAGCTAAATGTCGGATCGGCCCCCATCCCTCTTGACTCTATCTGCCCCACTGGGAGCTGTGTTACTCTCGGAATGACAGAGGGGCAGGTATTACTGGAGATGAAAGTGACTGCACAGCTGTTATTGTTGGCACAGATATGGAGGGGGGGTCTCATTAATGTGAAGGGGCATCACAGATGGCACACAGTGTTAGTGGTTTTGGGGTGGGCGAGAGCGAGTCAGCGAAGATGTCGCAGGCAGTAGTGGGAATGATTAGAGTATGAGCCTTGCTGGGAGGTGGAGAGGGGGTACAGCAGCACAGACAGAGTGAGGGTGAGATATTGGAGAGAAGATGGTGGCACTGACTCTGGTGGAGTGAAGAATGTCATTGACCTGCAGCACTGGGCATTCCTCCAGATGGCTGAGACCGCATTGACCCAGGGGCTGGGTCACTAGGTTGACCATGGGCTGGTCCTGGGAGGGAGGGGAGGCCCCTCCTCTACCTCACCCCGGCAAGCAGGAACTCCAGGTCCAAGCCCACAAGGCCGGAGGCACCGATACCTCCTTTATCTGCCACATCTGGGGGGCAAATGTCAGGAACAGTGCAAAGCAGCTCCACACTGACAGAACTTGTCCGGATGCAGAATGGGGTTTTAAAGATGGTCAAGGAGCAAAGGATGTCAGTGAATTCTGGAATACTCCACAATTTGGTAAGTTGTTCCGGGATTGTGGCAGTGGTAAGATGGTGCTGGAATTGGATGTGAGAGAAGCTGTCAAGTCGGGATAGGTAGTTTTTGGTGAGGTATGGCAAGAGAAGTCTTGAGGTGTGATGGCAAAATACCCTCCAAAACAACTTGCCGGACTTTACCACATAAACATATGATTCAGCCCCATGTCTCCTTTTGTGTTGTGTTTGAGCAGGACTTCAACCCTGTGCCTTCTGATATAGACACAGAAATGATACCATAAGCTAAAAAGATGTTTTATTCTGGGTTCACTCACTTGGAGGGGTTTAGTCTTTGACCCTACTTTAGCAAGTTGACCATACTAGGAGTCTGTCCATTGTGTTAAGAGAAAGGAAATGTGCTATGAATAATGCAATCAATTCCTTTGAAGATATGGAAACAATTTCCAAACAAAATTCCACTTTCCTGTAATAGCTTTTATCAGAAGGTGACCTCACTTCTACTATTTAATTCCATTGATCTGATGCATCAAGTTGGGTCTCCAGATACTGATTTGGCTATGTTACTTAGCACTGCAACCCACCAGTTTGGAGAGTGAATAAAGTATTCATGAGGCCACAATTAGATGCTTTCAACATGCTTTTATGCCTGAGTACTAGAATTTTATTGGGTGTTTCCAAGTGGAAATAGCCTTCTGTGCTGAGCGCAAAACACAGCTATTTCCAGAGCAGGGCTCAGGGAGAGATCAAGTGGAAAACTATTTTATTAAGTAAAATTAAATGAAATAATTTTCAGCTTGCACATGGAAGACTAAACTGGAAGTAAAGACCTATTTAATACAATTCTACTATATCATTGTTTTATATTATATATGTATAAATACACACATAATTCTACATCAATCTGTTTTTGATCATGAGTGAAGTGATGGAGGGTGTTCTCTACAGTGCTATCGAGTAGCACTTGCTCAGCAATAACGTGATCACCGATACTTTGTTTGGGTTCTGCTAGGCCCTAATCTTATGCAAACCTTGTTTCAAACATGGACAATAGAACTGAATTCTAGAGGTAAGAGTGGCAGCCCCCGACATCACAGGTGCATTTGACTAAGTATAGTATCAAGGAGTCCTCGCAAAACTAGAACCATTTGGAATTGGGGGCAAACCCCCTGTCCGCTGGTTGGAGTCATACCTGGCACAAAGCAAGATGGTTGTGGTTGTCGGAGGTCAGTCATCTCAATTCCAGGACATCTCTGCAGGAGTCCCTCAGGGTAGTGTCCCGAGCATGATCATCTTCAGCTGCTTCATTAATGACCTACCCTGCATCATAAAGTCACAAGTGGGGATGTTTGCCGATGATTGTGCAATGTTCAGCAACTCCTCAGGTACCAAAGCAGTCCATGTCGAAATACAACAAGATCAGAATAGCATGGATTGAAAAATGATAAGTAATATCTGCACCCAACAAGTGTTGGGAATGACTATCTCCAACAAGACAGAACCCAACTAATAAACCTTGACAGTCAATGGCATTATCATGGTTTTGTCCACCACTATCAACATCATGAGCATTATCATTGACCAGAAGCTGAACTGGACCAGCCATGTTAACATTATGGCTACAAGGGCAGGCCAGAAGCTGTGAATCAAGGCAATAAATGCATCTCCTCCCATCTCAAAGTATGTCCACCATCTACAAAGCACTACTTAGGAGAGTAATGAATTATTCTCCACTTACCTGGATGAGATCAGCTCCAACAACATTCAAGAAGCTAGATGCCATCCAGGACAATGCACTCCACTTGATCAGCACTTAATCCTCCACATTCAACATTCACTCCCTCCATTACTGATGCACAGTGGGAGCAGCATGTACCATCGCAAATGTAATAACTCACTAAAGCTCTTTAGGAATCATCTTCCAGATTCACAATGCCGACCATTTTGAAGAAATGATTGGGTTCTGTCTTGTTGGAGGTGAGCATTCCCCAACACTTGTCTGGTGCAGATAATACTTGTCAGATCTTATTGCATTTTAGCATGGACTGCTTTGGTATCTGAAAAATCGCTGAACATTGTGCAATCATCGGTGAACATCCCCACTTCTGACCTTACGATGGAGGGAAGGTCATTGATGGAACAGCTGAAGGTGGTTGTGCAGCAGATTTGTGGGAAGACCAACTTCTATAAGTTCCCCTATCTCCAATTGTTCACTGTCGCTGAGTCAAAATCCTGGAACTCCCTCCCTAACAGCATTGTGGGTATAACTGCACTCTAACAACCGGAGGCGTTAAAACAAAATTCAAGACTGCAATAGGTCACCAGTTTCCATGCTGTACATCTCTATGACGCTTACCTTTTAAGGGCAATTAGGGACGGGCAATAAATGCTCCCATCCCATGAATGAATTTAAAGATTATGGCACATGCAGACATTTAACTCCATGAATTAACTGCACAGATGCCTGTATTTCGTAACCAAGTTACCCTTTATTTACATGTGCACAGTACACTGGCTGTGGCCAGCCAGCTCAGAGTCAGTCCCTGAAGTGAGAAGGTTCTGATGCTATTTTTTTTTCAGTCCTCAAAACTGTGGAGCTTCTAATGTCTTGGTTATCGATTTTTTTAACCCCCTCCCCATACTACTGCCAAACAGCAGCAGTGTTTATTACTCTGCAACACCCATGTTGTGTGCATGTAGGTGTAGGACACAGTGAAGAAACATCGAATGCAGAAAACTTTTTTCATATTCCACCACCAGGAAGAGAAAACAACTGAGTGGCCAGTGACAAGCAGTGCCTGTCTTGTCAAGGGTAAGGCCTACATGAACAAAAAAATTAAGGGATTAAATCAAAACAGAATTGGAGAGGGAAATAAAACACTCCGCACCCAGTGGTGTCCACCTCTCCCTGAAGATCTTGAGAGTGTTGGTGGACGTCACGTGCTGCTTCTCACCCAGGCCTGAATGTAACTGTGGAAGAGGGGCAGCCAATCGGATTCTGAATCTTTTTTCTGAATCTTTTTTCGGATTCTGAATATTTATCTTTTTTCTCCTCTATATTGGGGAGACAGGCCGCCTACTTGCGGAACGTTTCAGAGAACACCTCTGGGATACCCGGACAAACCAACCCAACCACTCCGTGGCTCAACACTTCAACTCCCCCTCCCACTCCACCAAGGACATGCAGGTCCTTGGACTCCTCCATCGCCAGACCATGGCAACATGACGGCTGGAGGAAGAGCGCCTCATCTTCCGCCTAGGAACCCTCCAACCACAAGGGATGAACTCAGATTTCTCCAGTTTCCTCATTTCCCCTCCCCCCAACTTGTCTCAGTCCCAACCCTCGAACTCAGCACCGCCTTCCTAACTGGCAATCTTCTTCCTGACCTCTCCGCCCCACCCCCAGTCCGGCCTATCACCCTCACCTTGACCTCCTTCCACCTATCGCATTTCCAACGCCCCTCCCCCAAGTCCCTCCTCCCTACCTTTTATCTTAGCCTGCTGGACACACTTTCCTCATTCCTGAAGAAGGGCTCATGCCCGAAATGTCGATTCTCCTGTATCTTGGATGCTGCCTGACCTGCTGCGCTTTTCCAGCAAAACATTTTCAGCTCTGATCTCCAGCATCTGCAGTCCTCACTTTCTCCTCGAAGTGCTTATTTTTTCCCCCAGCCCCCATGTTGTGTGTGTGTAGGTGTGAGACGCCGTGAAAGACACAAGGTGCACGAATCTTTATTCAGTTTCCACCACCAGGAAGAAAGGGAACACCCGAGTGGCCAGTGACAGGCACTGCCCTTCACATCAAAGGACAATGCTGTGTGATCAAACAGTGAAGGGGAGGGTAGGGACTAAATCAAAATAGAGTTGGAGGGGGAAATAATGCGCTCCACTCCCTGAGGTGCCCACCTCTCCCTGAACAACTCCAGGAGCAAATCCTCTGATCTACCCTCCCTGCTCCGTACCGGGTGCCCAAAAATCAGAAGCGTGGGACTGAAGTGCGGCTAAAAACAGAGGAGAAGGTTTTTAAGGAAATCAAAAAGGGAGTGTAAGCACCAACACCCAATATATACATGGTCCATGGACTCCACAGCACCGCAGAACAAGCAGTTGGATTCTGAACCTATATTTTTTTTTCCGTGGTAGTGCTTATATTTTCCCCCAGCACCCATGTTGTGTGTGTGCAGGTGTGAGACACAGTGAGAGACACAAGGTGCACGAATCTTTATTCAATTTCCAACACCAGGAAGATATGAAAACTCCCGAGTGGCCAGTGACAAGCACTGCCCTTCACATCAAAGGGCAATGCTGTGTGATCAAAACAGTGAAGGGGAGGGTAGGGACTAAATCAAAATAGAGTTGGACGGGGAAATAATGCACTCCACTCCCTGCGGTGCCCACCATTCCCTGAACAACTCCAGGGTGTTGGTGGACACCACGTGCTCCTTCTCCAGAGACACCCGGGCCCTAACGTAACCGCGGAAGAGGAGCAGGCAGTCGGCCCTAACGACCCCCTCCATGGCCCGTTGCCTCGACCTGTTGATGGCCAGTTTGGCCAGGCCCAGGAGCAAATCCACAAGGAGGTCCTCTGACCCACCCTCCCTGCTCCACACCGGGTGCCCGAAGATCAGGAGCGTGGGACTGAAGTGCAGCCAAAAACAGAGGAGAAGGTTTTTCAGGAAATCAAAAAGGGAGTGCAAATGCCCACACCCAATATATACATGGTCCATGGACTCCACAGCACCGCAGAACAAGCAGTTGGATTCTGAATCTATATTTTTTAGCCCAAGGCTTCCTGATTGGCCCGGGTTAAAAACCCCAATCAAGGATCTCATAGTCAATAAGATCCATCTGGTTCCAATCACAACACTCCAGTAGTGTTGGGACCGAGAAATAGTTCCAGTCTTAATTTATCCTGAAGATTCCAACCATTGTCATTCAGTTCTTCCTGCTTTTATTTGCAGTGTGTGACATTATGATTGTGTGTTATTTGTATGAGTGTATCTGTTGTTTTTCTCATGTACTATTTACTGAATCAATTGTTTTTCTTGAAATTACTCGATGTTTATAGCCATTGAAATACTCAGGCAGGGTGATGGGGCACAGAATAGGGTGTTTCGCAGGTTAATCACCCATCGAAATGGAATACTGATTAATAGCCACTGGAGTGGGCAGAGTGGGGGAGAAAAGTGGGTCTCCTCGCTCAGAAAAGCTTGCTAGTGAAGCTAAAATAAATATAGAAACGTGAACTATCCATTCCCACTGCCCCTGGGAAGTGACATATTTAATATGAACTGAAGGTAGAAAAGTTAGGCTTTGAGCCACATGAGCACCCCAGGGCCTCAGTGTGTACTGATTCTTACACTGTTAAACCATGCGTTGCATTATATAACCAATACATTTCCTGTAGTGTAACATGCAGTTCAGCGTGTAAGACAAATGGACTACCTGCCAGACCATATGCTTGTTTTAATAAAATTGGATTTACAGCACTGTCCTACATTTAGGGTAGATGGGGAAAGATTATATGAGATAGAAAAGCAAAACATGTATTGGTCTAATGTGCTGTCAGAGTGGCTGAGTGAATGTTGTTTGAAAACAGATTCATTTATGCATTTGCGCATGTTTGTACCTGCCCCTACAAATTGTACATATGTTTCTGGAGACAAATTTCTGCACGTGTTCCCTGTCTTCTTGAGTAACTTTGGCAGGAAGCCCGAAGACTGAACACAAATAATTTCTACAATATTTTTCTGCAAACTCCAGCAGGAGATCAGGAAAACATCCACTTCTGTATGAAGGTACACGTCTGTGTAAGTGTGTGTTTATATTTCTGTGTGTATGCTTCCGTGATTGCACGTGTCTCCTGTCCCTGTATGCAGCAGGTCTTTCTGTGTCCAACTGCAGAGTTGTATTTAACTGTAGTGATGGAATTTCTGCAAAGGTCCCCTGGTCTCCTGTATAAAGTTACCAGGGGAGTTTGTGAGAATCCCTTGCAAATCCAGTCAAATGTTTCATGGAGTCACAGGGTTGTACAACACATATGATGTTATTCAGCCCATTAGCCTATCTGCACTAGTCCCATTTTCCAGCACATTGCGATGACATTTCAAATGCTCACCCATGTATTTTTTAATGGCCATGAGATTTCCTTCCTCTACTACCATCTCAGGCAATGCCTTCTGGATTCCACCTCCCTCTGGGCAAAAAGACTTTTCCTCAAATCCCCCTAAACCTCCTGCCTCTCATTTTAAAATCACTAATGACCCTTCAACTAAGGGAAACACTGCTTCCTTCTTACCCCATCCATGCCCCTCTATCAGCCCCTCAGCCTTCTCTGCTCTGAAGACAATGACCCAAGCCTATCCATCCTCTCTTCAAATCTAAAATGCTCCAAGCAACATTCTGGTGAACCTCCACTGTACTCACAGCAGGGCAAACACATTCTTCCTAAATTGTGACACCCAGAACTGCTTGCAGTACTCTAGCTGTGGCCTTACCAAAGTTTTGTACAGCTCCAAAGGGACACCCCTACTTTGATAAATCTATGCTACGGTTGGTAAAGACAAATGTCTTGCATGCTTCCTTAACCACTCTATTAACCTGCCCTGCCCAGGGATTTGTGAACAAGCACCCCAAGAGCTTTCAAAGGATAGACGAGTCTTCTGGCCCTGATGGAATGCATCCCAGGGTATTAAAAGGAATGTTGGGAGAAATAGCAAGTGCACTGGCAGTAATTTTCCAAAATTCGCTGGACTCTGGGTCGTTCCAGCAGATTGAAAAACAGCAAATGTGACACCACTGTTTAAAAAGGGAGGTAGACAAAAGATGGGGAATTATAGACCAGTTAGCTTAACTTCTGTAGTGGGGAAGATGTTTGAGTCTATTATCAAGGAAGAAATAGCAAGACATCTAGGTAGGAATTGTCCTATTGGGTAGATGCAGCATGGGTTCATGAAGGGCAGGTCATGCTTAACAAATCTTTTGGAATTCTATGAAGACATTATGAGCAGGTGGACATTGGGGACCCAGTAGATGTGGTGTACATAGATTTCCAAAAGCTCTTCGATAAGCTGCCGCACAAAATGCTGTTGCATGAGAGAAAGATGCATGGTGTTACGGGTAAAGTATTAGCATGGATTGAGGATTGGTTGACTAACAGGAAGCAAAGAGTGGGGTTCAATGAGTGCTATTCCGGCTGGCAATCAGTCACTAGTGGTGTGCCTCAGGGATCAGTGTTGGAACCGCAATTATTCACAATTTATACAGATGATTTGGAGTTGGGGATCACATGTAGTGTATCAAGGTTTGCAGATGATACTAAGATGAGTGGCAGAGCAAAGTGTGCAGAGGACTGTGAAACCTTGTACAGGAACCTGGATACTTAGAGTGAGTGGGCAAAGGTCTGCAGATGGAATACAATGTTAATAATTATGAAGTCATCCATTTTGGTAGGAATAATAGTAAAAAGGACTATTACTTGAATGGTAAAACGTTGTAACATGCTGCTATGCAGGGGGACCGGGGTGTCCTTGTGCATGAAACACAGAAGGTTGGTCTGCAGTTACAACCAGTAATTAGGAAGGCAAATGGAATTTTGTCCTTCATTGCTAAAGGGGTTGAGTTTAAAAGCAGAGAGGTAATGCTACAGGGTGCAGATGAGGCCACACCTGGAGTACTGCATGCAGTTTTGGTCTCTAAACTTGAGAAAGGATATACTGGCACTGGAGGGGGTGCAGAGGAGGTTCACTAGGTTGATTCCAGAGTTGAGGGGGTTGGCTTATGAGGAGAGACTGAGTAGACTGGGATTATATTCATTGGAATTTAGAGAATGATAGAGGACCTTTTAGAAGCATATTAAATTATGAAGGAAATGGATATAATAGAATTAGAGGACATTTCCACTGGCAGGTGAAGCTAGGACAAGAGGGCACAGCCTCAAGATTAGAGTGAGCAGATTTAGGACTGAATTGAGAAGGAACTTCTTCACCCAGAAGGTTGTGAATCTGTGGAATTCCCCACCCAGTGAAGTAGTTGACACTATTTCAGTGAATGTTTTTAAAGCTAAGGTAGATTTATTTTAACTATAAAAACTATTAGTGGGCGGCATGGGGCACAGCACTGCTGCCTCACAGCGCCAGAGACCCAGGTTCAATTCCCGCCTCAGGCGACTCTCCGTGTGGAGTTTGCATTTTCTCCCCCAGTCTGCGTGGGTTTCCTCCGGGTGCTCCGGTTTCCTCCCACAGTCCAAAAATGTGCAGGTTAGGTGAATTGGCCATGCTAAATTGCCCATAGTGTTAGGTGAAGGGGTAAATGTAGGGGAATGGGACTGCGTGGGTTGCGCTTCGGAGGGTCGGTGTGGATTTGTTGGGCCAAAGGGCCTGTTTCCACACTGTAAGTAATGTAAAAAAAACTAAATGAATTAAGTGTTACAGTGAGAGGGCGAGTGAGTGGATCTGAGTCCACGAAAAGATCAGCCATGATCTTATTGAATGGCAGTGCACGCTCAAAGGCCAGACGGCCTATTCTTGCTCCTAGTTCTTAGATTCTGTGTTCTGTTTCTCTGAACTTCCTCGTGCCCTGCCATTCATTGAATACTCCCTTGTCTTGTACATTCTTCCTAAGTGCGTCACCTCACACCTTTTTGGGTTAAGTTCCGTCTGTCACTCATCTGCTCATCAGACCAACCTATCTCTAACTTCCTTCAACCAAAGACCACTTCCTCACTGTCAATCACCCAGCCAATCTTTGTGCCATCTGCAAACTTACATATCGCCATCCCCAAATTCTCATCCATATATATTACGGACAATAAGGGATCAGGCACCATTCATTATGGTATGCCAGTGGCCTCCAGTCACACAAACAGCCTTCTCCCATCTTCTGTCTGCTCTAACACTAAGCCCATTTTGGATCCAACTTGCCAAGTTACCATGCGCTTTTTACCTTCGTTACTAGTATCCCGTCTGGCCCTTGTCAAAGGCTTTACTGAAATCAATATAAACTGCATCAATTAGATTACCCTCATTGACACACCTAATCATCTCCTCAAAAGAAATCAGTCAAATTATTTAGAGATGACCTCCCTCGGACAAAGCTATGCTATCACTGATCAAACTTTGCCTCTCCAGTTCTCTCTTTCAGTATTTTCTCCGATAGTTTCCCTCCCACTGATGTGAGACTCACTGTTTGGCAATTCCCTGGAGTATCTTTACAACTGTTCTTGAAAAGTGGAAGTGCATTCGCTGTCCTCCAGCATCTCCAGTGTGTCCAGACAGGAATTAATGATATGGGTCAGTGCCCTGTAACTGACCCCCCCCCCCCACCCCTCCTCTCCTCCCATGGCAGCCCAGGATACAACCCATTTGGAATGGCACCGATGTCTGGTTCCTGAATAAACATTTATACACACATCATTTTGTTCGTCTTGTCTTCTATATTACAATGCTGGCATTGGATTGGTTTTAAAGTTTCGTGCGTGTGTGTAGATTGATCTTGATCTTGTAGCCAGTTTGCAAACACCGCTGATACCTGGACATAATATTCCACGTGAGACTTAAACATTATTTTATAAACGTCATAGCGTCATGGAATGATTACACACAGAAGTAAACCATTTAGCACATTTTATATGTTCCAGCACTCTGCAAGGCAATATTAGTTGGCCCTGTTCCCTGCCAATACCCATTAGCCCACCAAATTAACATGCTTTATTTACTTTTGTACTTATACCTCTACAAGTAGTAATGTTTTAATGTTTCCCACTTATCAAATTTTGTTTTAACATCAGTTAATGTTTGGAGCCTGTGTTTTTTAAAAATATTGCATTGTCATTTTTATTTTACTGTCACTGTCAGGGTCCATCTCTATTGCATAGCAGTGTCCAGTGCTACACTGTGTGTTTCCCAGGCACTCTTTTCCTTCAGTCCCCTGTGCAATGGGTCTTGCCTCCCTTTTGGCCTTGCTCCCCCACCTTGCCTCCTTCCAGCATTGTCTCCCAGCTTGCTGTACCCCTTGCATCACTACCTAGCCTTGTCCCCCATGGAGCCTCATCTTCCTCAGGCATTGTTCTCCCAGTGTTGCTTTGCCCCAGCCTCACCTCCAGTTCTTTAGGTTTAGCCTCCAGCTTTGGTCTTCACTTCCCTGCTGCCTCCAACCCTATGTCGTGCTTCTCTGCTGAATTCCAACTGAGGACCTGGGCTCCATCTAGTGGCAGATGTCAGTCAGTGCAAATAGTCTAGCTATACTAGCTGACTCTTCTGGCCAATCTATCAGTATTACAGAATATTACACTTTCAGTTTATATTTTTGAATATATTTTAGTTTATTAGCTGTTTCTTTAAGCATTGTAGAAAGTTAGGCATTTAAAGTATGTGTATAATTGACTTTCAACTTACAGGGTACCGGTGTAACATATTAGTGTTTTTTCTCTGCTCTGGAAGGCTGCAATGAACCTAACTCCCTATTTAGCATTGATTCCTATGGGAATCAGTGCTTCACTTAAAGTCTTTTCACTTAAAGTTGTGATTTTCAGGAATGCGACCCTGATTCTAAGTAAGGACATCTTGCATACGTAATGCCAAAAATCCCATATGGTCCTTAAAGAACATTCTCAAAGCATCCTGCCACCTTCAGCTATTTGTGTACATGCAGTCCTAGAACACTGCTTCTACATACCTTTTGAATTGGTACTAAGTGGCGTATTGCCTTCCTTCGTTTTACCTTGCATAACCTATGACTTCACACCTCTCTGTATTAAAGTTCATCTGCTCATTTGAGCAATCTGTTTCCTCATCCTCCTCATTGCTTAGTCCATTTCCATGTTTGGTGTCAAGATTACCAGAGCCTTTGTCATTTCCACCCTTATTGACCTCAGCAAGCTCCGATGCAACCCAGTCACACTGGCTGAATCTTCTACTTGGAGTACTGGCAATCTTTTAACTGTCTCCTTTTCAATTTTGCAACACAATATCTTGACTGCTTCTCCTTTACTGTTACATCGGCAATATCTTATTTTCTAAAATGGAGAGAAATAAAGAATATACATTTAGTATCTCAATTATGCACTTTGCTTCTGTAAGATAATTATTTTGGTTCGTACTCAAACCCACACTTTTATTATTTATTATGTACCAAAAAAAACCTTTGGTTCTCTTTTATGTCACCCATTAATCTATTCTCATAAGCTCTCTTTGCCCCATTTATATCAGTTATGTTTGTCGGTTGAGTACTTGGGTTAGTTCTCTAACGTTTTAAGAACTTGACTTTGTCACGTCAACCTTCTCCTGTTTCATTTTAATTTGTGTCTCTTTACTTTTATTAGTTTGACATTTATCCTGAGTAGAATGTCCAGAAATCTTTTATTATCAGGGAGAAGAAAGGTTTCTTTCACTTGCAATTGGCCTCCTCATCAAGTACATGACCCTCAGTCCTGAACATGCAAAATCATGTCAAGTGTCAGTGAAAGCAGTATTTCTGGATTTCAGCCTGTTGAAAGGACTATTTATTCATTTAATATGGGTGTCACTGGCTACATGCCCATCCCTAATTTCCCAGAAGGCATTGAAAAGTCAATAACATTGCTGTGAGTCACATGTAGGCCAGACCAGGTAAGGATGGCAGTTTCCTTCCCGAAAGGACATTAGTGAACCAGATGGGTTTTCCTAACAGTTAGAAGCGATTTCATAGTCATTTCGGACTACTTTTAAGAGAACAAAAAACATAAACAGAAAGTGGGACAGAACATCAGCGCTTCAATTGAGGCTCACTGATGATGTTACCTAGCATGGAGATGAACCATCTGAAAACAAACCTTCCAGCTCAACGAGCAACCTCAACCTGAGCTACAAATCTTCTCAAAAATTGCAAACACCTCTGGGCGCAATATGCTAAAATTAGCCCGAAGGTGGGAAACCAAAGCCATCAGACTGAGTGCCACCCACGAACAACTGTACTTTCTACATGAATGCCTCAGGAAACAGGTATTACCAAAACGTCTCAAAGACAAACCACCACTCAACACTCCACTCGCCAAAAGAATAGCAGAACAGAACGGCCACAGAATGTTGCAAGAAATGATTAACAATGCCCACAACTGACTCCACAAATACAATTGGGAGATTTCGCGCAAAAAAACTTTATACAACAATGTGACAGACCATGAAGGGACAAGCATACTAGAATAAGCCATCAGCACCAAACAACAGCAAACACAGAAAATGAAAAAAAAAAATCCCTACAGGAAAAACTGCATAAGCTTGCACATAAGAACAACACAGACAATTCAGAGGCTTGGATTAAAAACCTATCAGACCGACCACTAGCAAACAAGGAAAAAGCTGTCCTAGTAAGAGGGATGAGCTACATCTACAGAGACATGGACAAAAAGGACATCTTAGCAGCATTAGAATCAATCCTGAAAGACAACAGACTCAGAGAAGAAATCCAGCAGACCATTGGACAGACAGTTACATCAACACTAAGCAGGAAGAAGAAAGGGAACACCCTCAACACACAGGAAGGGAAAGCCGTAGAAGGACTCAGAAAAGACAGAAACATTGTAATCCTACCTGCAGACAAAGGACGCATGACTGTCATCCTAAATAGAGCGCAGTACGTTAAAAAGGCAAACTCACTGCTCGCAGATACCAACACTTACCAACAGGTGGCGATAGATCTGACTTCATAGCGAGAAAACTGTGTCACAGCCACATTGAAGAAACTTCATAAATCAGGACAAATTAACAAGACAGATCTCCAAAAAATGAAACTGGATGGATCCAACACACCCTGCTTCTACAGACTACCTAAAGTACACAAACCAGTGCCCTCCCCCTTAGAGCCATAGTCTCACAACCTGGAACACTGACATACAGGCTAAAGAACTCTGCCGAAAACTGAAATACCGAGTAGAAGACCCATGCCACTCCAACCACTCCACCCAAGAATTCCTGAAGACCATCAAAAACACCAAGATAGGAGAGGATGAAATAATGGTCTCCTTTGATGTAACAGCCCTGTTCACATCCATCAACATCAACCTGGCTAAAGAAACACTGACCACAGTACTAGAGGAACCAAGGACACAAACATCAGACTGCACCAACTTCATCAGCAAAGACAACATCCTCAAGCTAGGAGACCTCTGCCTCACCACTCACTTCACCTTCAATGACAAGACCTAAAAACAAGTCAACAGGACACGCATGGGATCACCAACATCGGGCTTCCGAGCAGAAGCAGTAATGCAGCGACTCGAACGAACAGCCCTCCCCACAATCCAACTCAAACTTTGGGTCTGTTACATGGATGACACCTTTGTCATCACAAAATGAAACAAATTAGAGGAAACCTACAACATCATCAACAACATCCTTACTGACATAAGATTCATAAAAGAGGAGCAGAACAATAACAGACTCCCCTTCCTAGATGTCATAGTGGAATGAACAGTTAATGGAGAACTTCAGAGCAGCGTCTACAGGAAGGCAACACACACAGACCAGATACTTAACTACGGGAGCAATCATCCCAACACCCACAAACGGAGCTGCATCAGGACATTGTTTAAATAGGCTACAACACACTGCAGCACTCAGGAACTATGAGTAGCAGAAGAAAAATACTTATACAGTGTGTTCAAGAACAGGTACCTGATAAACACAGTCTGCCAATTCTTAAACAACAAACCCAAATAAAACACACCCAGAAAAACTCTAGCCACACTACCATATATCAAAGACATCTCAGAGATGACTACCAGACTACTCTGACCCTTGGCACAATGGTAGCCCACAAACCTACCAACACACTGAAATGGCTACTGATGAACCTAAAAAGGACAGTGTCCCAACAACCAGCAAAACGAATGTCATTTACAAAATACCATGCAAGGACTGTAACAAATACTACCTCGGACAGAGAGGCAGAAAACTAGCTACCAGGATACATGAACACCAACTAGCCACAAAAAGACATGTCCCACTCTCACTAGTATCCTTACATATAGACGCAGAAGGACTCCACTTTGACTGGGACAACACATCCATTCTGGGACAGACTAAACAGAGACCTATTTACCAACCTCTGACAAAAAGAACCGGAAATGATATCACCCACCACAACAGACCAAGACACACAAATAGAAAGTGGGGCAGAACATCAGCGCTTCACCAGAGGTTCACTGACGATGATACCTAGCATGGTGACAAAACATCTGAGAACAAGCCTACCAGCTCAGCGAGCAACTTACAACCTATTAACATCAAAATAGCCATCAACAAAAGATGTGGAACTGGTTAACATTGTTTGTAATGTGAAAATATAAATGTTTACTGCTCTAAATATCCCAAAAATGCACACACAAACACTAATGAAGATTCATGTGTACACTGGGTAAACGGGAAAAATAGATTTCTCTTTCTGCAGAGACTCACTTGAGGGATAAACTACACCATTGGCCAACATGTCATAGTTTTTGAAGGTAAAAGAAGACAGACATGGTACAGAATGTCCAAATGACTGTCAGTCTACCATTCTGGCACATAAAACTGAATGTCACCAAACACAAGCAAACATTTCTGGGAAATTTGCCAATGCTCCTTGTTCAGGATGCACAACATTGAGGATTCTTCGCTCTGCTTTTCAGGAGAACCAGCAAGGTCTCCAGGTACCACACTGCGGCCACAATGAGAGATTTCCAGAAACAAGAAAGCTGACCTGGGAAGCTCTCTGCTTTCTGGAGGCTGGACACTGATTGCAAAATCCAAGAAATCTCCAAAGCAGAAGCAGGCCCCTGTGAGTCATAAATCCGGGGAGGAGGTGTGCAGTAAACAAGTAGTTTTTACAAGACATGTGACTTTCTGTTAATTGGCAGCTGTCTAAGACAAGTGTTACTAAGAAAGGAGAGGTCTCACTTAAAGTAATTAATGTTACACCGAGCATAAAATTGCTGGGGATGTGAGCACCCCTCCTCCCCCCCCGCCAAGGCTAACCTGTTAGCAGGTGGTGAGGGGCAAGGCACCACATATGTCCATAACATTCAGCCTTAAGTATGATTGTGTGTGTGGGTTTGATTATATGTGTGTGATTATATGATTTTGCAATTAGCAATGAATCAATGTCATTCACTGCTTACAGTTAAGAAAGCCAGTCACAAAAATCTAGTGATTCTTGTGATCTGGATTTTCCTTTTTCCAATTTCTGTTTAAATCTGACACAATGCCAAGGGGATCTCTGGGCATCCACTAGCAGCGATGTCATTAAGTAGCGCAAGCAACCGATCCCACTGAAGTCATAGAGTCATAGAGATGTTCAGCATGGAAACAGACCCTTTGGTTCAACTCATTCATGCCGATCAGATATCCTAAACTAGTCTAGTCCCATTTACCAGCATTTGGCCCATATCCTGATAAACCCTTCCTATTCATATACCTATTCAGATATCTTTTGAATGTTGTAATTGTACCAGCCTCCACTGCTTCCTCTGGCAGCTCATTCCATACACACACCACCCTCTGTGTGAAAATGTTGCCTCTTGAGTCCCTTTTAAATTTTTCCCCTCTCACCCTTAACCTATGCTGCCTTGGGACCCTCCAACCCCAGGGCATCAATGTGGTTTCCTCATTTTCCCCCCTCTCACCTTACCCCAGTTCCAACCTTCCAGCTCAGCACCGCCCTCATGACCCGCCCCATCTGTCCATCTTCCTTCCCACCTATCTGCTCCACCATCCCCTCCGACCTATCACCTTTACCCCATCTCCATCTACCTATTGCACGCTCAGCTACCTTCCCCCCAGTCCCGCCCATCTCCCATTTATCTGCTGAGGCTCCCAGCCTCATTCCTGATGAAGGGCTTTTGCCCGAAATGCCGATTTTCTTACTCCTCGGATGCTGCCTGACCTGCTGTGCTTTTTCAGCACCGCACTTTCAACTCTGATCTCCAGCACCTGCAGTCCTCACTTTTGCCTATGCCTATGCCCTCTAGTTCTGGACTCCCCCACCCCAGGGAAAAGACTTTGTCTATTTATCCTATCCATGCCCCTCGTGATTTTATAAACATCTATGATGTCACTCCTCAGCCGCCAGGGAAAATAGCTCCATCCTATTCAGCCGTTCCCTTTAGCTCAAACCTTCCAACCCTGGAACATCCACAGCCAGCCAATTAGGAAGTTCAAAATCATAATGGAGAAACTTGAAATTCAGCAAATATAAAATTAGCTTCCCAGGGCTAATGAGACTGGTTAACAGTAATTACCGAGTTAGTATTAAGGTGGCAAAATGCACCATTAGTCTCATCTTACTGTTTCACAGGTCACAACATAAAATAAAAATACTTCCAGCTACCATGATGACCAGTTAAATACCTTATATGTATTTTTCTAAACAAAAAGATCTGTCAACGTACTTTCTTAATAAATATAATTAGGGGTTTATTATCAAAACCAAATGTATTCAATATAGACACAATAATTGGTTCACCTGCAATTAGTAATAGAGAAGTATAAATGCTTATCCCTGTAAGTAATTCCAAAATGTGAAGGTGCCAGTGTTGGACTGGGGTGGACAAAGTCAGAAGTCACACGACACCGGGTTATAGTTCAACAGGTTTCTTTGAAATCACAAGCTTTCGGAGCTCTGCTCCTTCATCAGCTCCGAAAGCTTGTGATTTCAAATAAATCTGTTAGACTATGACTTGGTGTTGTGTGACTTCTGACTATCTCCAAAATGGACATGCACACACATATACACACACTCTCTTCAGAAAAACAAAGGGAAGGGAAAGATTTCTTTGCACAGATTGGCTTTCTGACTTTAGCCAAGTAATTATTGTTCAAGGCAAAGAGATGACATGTACAATGTTCCAGCATCTGCTGCTGTGATGTTCTGGGTGGTGGTGTCTCTGAAGTCTTGCAGTCACAGCTTGTTCAGGAAATACAATCTTGAGCCACTCTTTCAATCAATCTTTAGAAAGAAAAAAAAATAGGCTTCAACTTACACGAATGGAAGGGGATTTCTTTTCAAACACCAGGGTGATCGGCTAGGCAGTTTGTTCCTAATAAGTCCACCTCCAATTCAGCTTGTTCTTAGCAGTCTTTCCTCCAACTGAACAAGTGCCTCTCCAAGCTAGTCACTGTTCAAAACAGCTTCTGCAGGGTCTTTAGTGAAGCAGGTAGTTACCATCAGTCATGTGATATGAAAGCCTTGTTCAAACAATTTCCAGCGTCCAAAGCAAATTTTTACTGACCTTTTTTCAAGAAATCACTCCAGGTATGTCCACAAAACTTGAAATAAATTCACTTTTGCATCATTATTCAAAATTTGAGTCCTTCAGACATTGTTATATATGGATCACCTATGTAATATCAATATGCTGTGACAAATCTAGTTACAACAAGGTGTACTTTTACAATTAATTTATAGCACAACTAGCAGCATAAAAGTGGAAATCTTTGACAATTCATTGAATGCTTAGAGTTTGGTCTCTGGGGGAATCTCAATGGAACATCTGTAGAAGAACAAGGAATGATTGACAACAACGTTTGAATTTTCATGTTATCTTGTAAATTCTCAGTTTCTGTCAGTTTCAATGAAGTGATGACAGCAAATAATGATAGTTTCACTGTGAATACAGCTGCAAAGTTAATGTGTGCGTGTCTGCATGTGTGTGTGTATGTATGTGTGTGTCTGCATTTGTGTGTGATTATGTGCATGGAGGTGTGTGTGTGCATGTGTGTGTTTTTTAAAAAATTATTCATCTGTGGGATGTGGGCATTGCTGGCTGGGCCACCATTTATAGCCCGTCCCTAGTTGCCCCTTGAAAAGGTGGCGGTGAGCTGCCTTCTTAAATCGCTGCAGTCCACCTGCTGTGGGTTGACTCTATTAAGGAAGTAATTCCAGGATTTTGACCCCAGTGACAGTGAAGAAATGGTGATATATTTCAAAGTCAGGATGGTGAGTGGCTTGGAGGGGAACCTGAAGGTGGTGGTGTTCCCACATATTTGCTGCCCTTGTTCTTCTAGATGGACGTAGTCATGGGTATGGAAAGTGCTGTCTGAGGATCTTTGATGAATTTCTGAATGCATCTTGTAGATAATACACACTGATGCTACTATGTGTGTGTGCGTGTCTGCGTGCATGTGTTTGTGTTGATTATTGGAGGAGGTGTGACTGGAGTCAAGGGTAGGGTGCAAACTTGGATACAATCGGAGGTGAAATGTATTGACTGTCTGGCATGGTCCCATGTTCAATTGATTTTTTTAAGAGAGGGCAGAACTCTAATTCATCCAAACTGTGGGTCAGCACTTGAATATGGAAAGAAAGCAAATAAAAATCACTTAAAGCTTCAAAAGCAATTTTGGAGTGCAGGCACAGGATGTACAATGGGTTATCATGATATGCTAAGTAGGAGAACCATTATTCTTTCAAGTTTAAAAGGTGATCTTACTGAAATTCTTCAAAGGCTAGAGAGGGTGAACGCAAAAGGGATGCTTCCCTCTTTGAAGAGGTCTAATACCAGGAGGTACAGTCTCAGAGTAAAGGGCAAACCATTTCAGAATGAGATGAGGATGCATTTCTTTACTCAGAGCAAATCATTCAAATTCCACACCCAGGTGGGTTGTGGAAGCTCAATCATTTACAATGTGCAAGATAAAGATCAACAGGTTTCTAGATGAGGATGACCTGGGAAGATGGTGTTGAGGTAGATGATCAGCCTTGATCGAGAATGATGGAGCAGGTTCAAGGGGCTGAATGGCCTACTTCTATTTCAATGTCCAATGGGGAGCCAAGCATAGATGTGGGTACATTTGCCATCAGGGACTTAAAGGGTAATGGTTCAGGGAACAGCTCAGACAGTGGCATAGGGAGCCATTGAGTATATAACGGTGGCTCACAGGTATTGGAGCACTGGAGAGGGTGGAGAGGGACCCCACTGGAGTATGGCAGAGAGTCCAAGCAGCTGTGGTCAAACATAAAGACAAGGCTGAGCCACGTGGGCTTTGGGATGAGCTGTGGAGCAGCAGCACCATCTGCAAACCACTCCCCATCCATGCTTGGAAATATGTCTTTGCTCCTTCACTGTTGCTGGGTCAAAATCCTGGAATTCCGTCCCTAAGGGAATTGTGGGTCAACCCGCAGCATACGGACAGCAGAAGTGAAGAAGATAGCTCACCACCACCTTCTCAAGGGGCAACTAGGGACTGGGACCAGCCAGTGATACCCACATCCATGAGAAAATAAAAAAATATCCTGCCCACATTGCAGGCCATCCAGAGATGTTGGACAAGAGGCTGGTCAATATATACCACAAAGGGTTTACACTGAGATTGAATTTGCTCCTTTATAGTTGTGGGGTAGGGCTCCTGCGTCAGGGCTCGTCTGCTCCGACCACTTTTCTTTCTTCTTTCCTTGCTTTTTTTTTGAGTTTGTTTTTTTTTTCTCACCTTCCCTTCTGGAGGGAGTTCGGTTCTGGAGGCAGGGGCAATGTCAGCCACTGAAGGCCCGCAGCAGGTCTTTGGTGTGAGGTCAGCTGATCCAATGCTGCCGAGGCTTCTCCGAGTGCAGAGCGTGGAAGGGGTTTGGAGGCGCGGTGTTGGACCAGCCTGGGACTCTGGCGATCTGCGGCAAGGTGCCCAGTGAGACCTGGGCCGGTCTCTGGTGGTCAGTGGGGAGGTGGTATTTTGGAGGAGTGTGTGCCCAGTGTGGGGAGACCGATTCGCGTGGTCTAGTCTTCCAAATCACTTACTGTATCTGCAAGACAACATTTTGCATTCCTTCGCTGAGCAGACCAACTTTATTTGAACATCAATATTACCAAGTTCCATCCCTTTTTAAAACATATCTGCTTTTCTTTTCTGCTAACCAAGTGAATCACTCACATTTCCTGACATTGTACTCCCTCTATCTGACATGTTATTATCCACTCACTTAACTTGTCTACATCTCTTTGCAGCTCCTCTGTGTCTTCCACACAACTAACCTTTCTGTCCAGCTTTGTATCATCGGCAAACCTAGATACATTAGTCCCTGACTCTTCATCGAAGTAATTAAAAAGGATTGCATTAATATGGAATGTAGAGAAGATGTGTTTTCACGGTTATTTGCTGTAGGCCTGGAAGCCTTAAAGTTGAAGTGTGGCTGAATCATCCTGGTCCTTGCAGCTTTGTCAATCCATTGATTGCTGGGGTAGCTTCCCTCGAATACATACGGACCAATCTCCTCTGCAACACACTTGCCATTCTCTGCTCGCCTCTGAAAACACTGTCCAAACCACATGCCTTATCTGTGCCCTTCCCATTGGCAAGTAACAACCTAGTCCAGTCTTTCAAGTAAATGTCTGGAGTGGAGTACACAAACGTATATGATTTTACCAGCCTCATGCATTAGGAACACACAGTGGGAATTTGAGATATGTTCGGTTTTCAAGCTAGTCCTAATGAAGAGGCCTGCCAGAAATGTTGACTCCCCTGTTCTTCTGATGCTGATGACCTGCTGTGATTTTTCCAGCTCCACACTTTATCAACTTATGTTCAGTTCACACGTTGATATCTGTGGTCGTTGAATGGGTGCATCGTAATTGGTTCTTGTGCTTATCCCACGATTGGGATTATTCTATGCAAAAGGACATTCTATTGAAAGGTGAGGCTACTTTTGGAACAATGTGTTCAATTCTGGTCTCCCCAGTTATAGGAAGGATGTTGTTAAACTTGAGAGGGTGCAGAAAGGATTCACAAAGATGTTGTCAGGGTTGGAGGATTTGAGCTATAGGGAGAGGCTGAATAGACTGGGGCCGTTTTCCCTGGAGCATCAGAGGCTGAGGGGCGAGTTGTGGGCGGCACGGTGGCACAGTGGTTAGCACTGCTGCCTCACAGCGCCAGAGACCTGGGTTCAATTCCCGCCTCAGGCGACTGACTGTGTGGAGTTTGCACATTCTCCCCGTGTCTGCGTGGGTTTCCTCCGGGTGCTCCGGTTTCCTCCCACAGTCCAAAGATGTGCAGGTCAGGTGAATTGGCCATGCTAAATTGTCCGTAGTGTTAGGTAAGGGGTAAATGTAGGGGTATGGGTGTGTTGCGCTTCGGCGGGGCGGTGTGGACTTGTTGGGCCGAAGGGCCTGTTTCCACACTGTAAGTAATCTAATCTAATCTAATCTAATTTTATAGAAGTTTATAAAATCATGAGGGGTATGGATAGGATAAATAGACAAGGTCTTTTTCCCTGGGTAGGGGAGTACAAAACTAGAGAGCATAGTTTCAGGGTGAGAGGGGAAAGATTTAAAAGGGACCTGTATTGAGTACAGGTGTTGGGAGGTCATGTTGCGGCTGTACAGGACACTGGTTAGGTTATTGTTGGAATATTGTGTGCAATTCTGGTCTCCTTCCTATCAGAAAGATATTGTGAAACTTGAAATGATTCAGAAAAGATTTACAAGGATGTTGCTAGGGTTGGAGGATTTGAGCTATAGCGCAAGGCTGAACAGGCTGGGGCTGTTTTCCCTGGAGCGTCAGAGGCTGAGAGGTGACCTTGTAGAGGTTTACAAAATCATGAGGGACATGGATAGGATAAATAGACAAAGTCTTTTCCCTGGGGTGGGGGAGTCCAGAACTAGGGCATAGGTTTATGGTGAGAGGGGAAAGATATAAAAGAGACCTAAGGGGCAGCAGAGGGTGGAACGTGTATGGAATGAGCTGCCAGAGGAAGTGGTGGAGGCTGGTACAATTACAACATTTAAAAGACATCTGGATGGGTACTGAATAGGGAGGGTTTAGAGGGATATAGGCCAAGTGCTGGCAAATGGGAGTAGTTCAGTTTAGCATGTCTGGTTGGCATGAACGGGTTGGACTGAAGGGCCTATTTGCGTGCTGTATAACTCTATGACTCTCTGTAATTGTTACTTGGGAAACTGTGTGCTGAAAACATCAGAATATCATTTACTTGTTTAAACCATTGGTCACTCACTGGGGTTTGGTAAATATCAATCCCTGTGAGGACTACCCCATGCTGGGGACATTAGGAATCCACTCTAGCCTAGGATTAAGTTTAACAAGGAAATGTTAATGATGGAATTAGGAAGCATGCTAAAATGGTAACACTATTTGTTTACTGAGTCACTGTGTTGAATATTTTAATCCAATATTAGTTAATGTATTTCTGATATAAATTTTTTCCTACTACAATTGATCTGGTAGGATTTCAGGATGGCTTTTAGCCCTGCCATATATACACACTGCAAAATAAAGCTGTCTAATCAGAGGTTTACAACAAAAGGTCATTAGTTCATAGTATTGATACCAGTTCTTGGTTGAGGCAATGTAAAACTGATCGCACTTCCATGTACTCTGACCTTCCTTTGCTCAAATATCTACCCATTTTCCATTAAAAGATGTGAAAATCTATGCCTCTTGTGACAAAGCTTTTCAAGTTCCAATATTGTTCTCCTTAAAGCAATTCCTTCTAATCTCTCTCCTTATCATCTCAGTAACGCATTAAAATTGGTGCCGTCTCTTTGGTGATTCTCCAACTGGAAGAAAATCTCCGTTCTTATTTACACTGTCATAACTAGTCATAATTAAAGAAACTTTAATAGCCTTTGCTACTCCTGTTGGAATAAATCTCAAGTCTTTACTCATAACGTTAGCTTCCTATTGCAGGCATAATCTTGATAAATTTGCATTCTTCACAGTTCATTAGTACACTGTTTATCATTTGATATCCAAACATTTGCATAAAATTCTGCATTTCTCTACTTGTCAGCTATTGACCAATATTTTGTACAAATTTATTGTTATTGCTTATTCTTAAACTTTATATCTCGACTTACGAAGCTTCAAATGCAACTGACCATTCTTGATGCCTTTAACTGTGTTTGCACCTTTAGGGACTTGTATATTTGAACCCACATCTCTCTGTTTTGTCTGCATCATCTCACACTCCTGGGTTTTTAACCTTGTAATTCATACTTATCCACTATTTTTCCTTTATCTCTATGAAGCATTTTGAGATGGTTATCTGTGATAAAAGTGGCAGCCAATCTAAATTGATCCCTTCTGTGGTGGCATTTCAATGGAAGCCAGCAGTTAAAATCACTCTGAGCTCTATCTGCCTCTGTCAGGTGGGAGGTCAATACATTTTCCTGCAGAAAATTTGTCTCTGAGACTTCGCATTATTAAAAAAAAAGTTACTTATTTGAAAATACTGATTCTGGTAAATGCTTCTTTTTAAACTGTCTCCATGCTGAAGGTATAACAGTGCTTAAAAGGTTTCATATTTAAACTTGCTGATTTCATTTAGTCAGTACAATCTTAAAATTGTTCTGATTATGCCAGTTAAATCACATTTTGTTTCTTAACAGGAAAGTACAGGATAAATGAAGATGAATTATTTCCACTGTTTGACGATTCCGGAACCAGGGGAATGGTACAAAGATTAGGGCCGGACATTCAATAGAGATGTTAGGAAGCATTTATATTCACAGCGGGTGGTAGACATTTGGAACTCTTGACCACAAACAGCAGAGTATGTTAGATCAGTTGTAATTTTAAAACTGTTTTTGTTAAGCAAAAGGGACATGGGCAAGGCATATGAAGTTAGGCCATAGATCAGTCATGAACTGATTGAATTGTGGAACAGTTTCAAGGGGCTGAATGGCCTACGCCTGTTTCCATGTTCCTTTACAAAATGTGGGGACACCAGTGACCAGTGACCCGGGGTAGGGACACCAGTGACCAGTGGCCTGGAATGGGGACACCAGTGACCAGTGACCCGGGATAGGGACACCAATGACCAGTGACCCGGGATAGGGACACCAGTGACCAGTGGCCTGGAATGGGGACACCAGTGACCAGTGACCCAGAACGGGGACACCAGTGACCAGTGATTGGGGCAGGGACACCAGTGACCAGTGACCAGTGACTGGGGCAGGGACACCAGTGACCAGAGCAGAGTGTGGTGGCAGTCAGCAGTCACATCACGTGAAGACCCTCTGCGCTGGTCTCCTGCGGAGAGCCCTGGGAGAGAGACTGTGCTGTTCACCTTTTTAACTTTGCCTCTTGTTTTTTCTGACCCATGGTCATATTGTGTGTATTGTTATAATGCAACTTGCTTACTTCATTTCTCTGTTCTGTAACTAAGGATTGTCATGAGGTACCTTTGTACCTAAGATGGCGCTATAAGTGACAACTTATAAAATTTTCAGTGAACGCATTTGAATGTGGGACAATAAAGCTAATTTGCATCTTATTGAATGACAGAGCAGTTTTGAAGGGCTGAGGCCTACTCTCATAGATGATATAGAATAGAGAGAGAACTTTATTTCCTGTTTGGGTTTGCTTTATTGATTCCTGGGGTGTGGCTAGGCCAGCATTTTTGCTTATCCCTGAATATCCTGAAGGAGGTGGTGATGAGTTGCCTCCTTCAAATGCTACATTCCTTGGGGTATAAAGACGTGCTGAGTGCAGTTGGGAACAGAGTTCCAGGATTCTGACCCAGGGACACTGATGGAACAGCGATATCATTCCAAGTCAGGATGGGGTGCGGCTCGGAGGGGAACTCACAGGGGGTGGTGTTCCCATGTATCTGCTGCAGTTGTCCATCTAAAAGGTAGTCATGGTGGGTTTGGAAGGGATTGTCAAAAGAGCCTTGGTGAGTTTCTCCAGTGTGTCTCGTAGACAGTACAGATTACTGCTACTGAGCATTGGTGGTGGAAGTGTTTTTGAAGGGAACTTGTACGAAGGTCAATGGGAAAGAGCGTTAGAACACAGAACATAGAACAGCATAGCACAGTGCAGGCCCTTCGGCCCTTGATGTTGTGCTGGCCTTTTATCCTACTCTAAGATCAGACCAACTTACATACCCTTCATTGTACTAACTTCCATGTGCCTATCCACGGGTCACTTAAATGTTCCTAATGTATCTGATAGTTCCACCGAAGAATCTTACAGTGTTGTATAATTCTATGACTGTATAAGACAACACTTGTCCTTAATCTTAACAATATCTCAGTCCACTGATAAAAAAACACCAGTGAAAATCCAATAATTAACTTAGTTTTTACTTAGTATTGGCCACAATACAATATGGTGGAATACGAACATTCCATTGAAATCGATTGTCAACATTTTAACAAACCAGTTGTCTGAAATTTGGTTCAAAATCAGATACTCAGTTTTGTCAACGCAAGCAATGCCTCTAATTTTTCTAAAAAGACTGAAGGCCTGCCTTCACAAAAAAATGTATCCCAGCTATGGGATATGGCAATGATGAGTTCATGAGTTCTATAACTTTCTCAGACACTAAATGCTATTTCCAGTTTTTAGAGCTGTCTCATTTGGGCTCATTTCTGCAACAGTTGGCCACTGAATTTTGCAATTTGAGAAGCCTCCTGTTTTGGGAGCAAAGACCAAGGGAATCTAGCAGCATGGAAACTTCTGGAATTGTTTGGTGCTGATTGATAGTAACTGAAATACAGCTTTGTGGTATCATGCCTCCAGCTCTTGCTGTTCAATAGAGATCGTGTTTAATCCAAGGAAAGCTACATGAGGCACAAAATACACTGTCATCCAAAAGGGATGCCTGTACAAAATTACATACTGTCATGACAAGCACTTTCTTACTTTTTCTTCATTATTCTTCAAGTAATAGTTATTTAAATCTTTGCTGTTTTTAAAAAAAATTTACTACTGCAGTGACGACACTTCAAAAATGCTTTATTGGTTGTAAAGCAATTTGGAATGTCCTGAGGTTATGAAGAGAGCTATGTAAATACAATTTCTTTCTTTCTGTCAGCTAATGAGTTTCTACTGTGCATAGCACATTCATCTTTTCTCAGTACTGTTGCCTGCAGGTATTTAATTCACCAACTGCTAAGGGTGTTTCAATTGGTAATCAGTCCACACGAATGGCCAATAGACTACAGATAAAATTATTCCACAGCCAATCCACCCTGGACTATGAGAACAGAAAGGCCACTCTATCAGTTCATCAACCAATGACAGCGTAAGTGGCAACTTTTTCACACAGCATGGAAAGTGCTGCCAGAGAAAGTAGTGGAGGCTGGTAAAATCACAGCATTTAAAAGGCAGCTGGATGGGTATATGAACAGGAAGGGTTCAGAAGAATATAGGCTAAGTGCTGGCAAATGGGACTAGATTAGGTTGGGATATCTGGTCGACATGGATGAGTTGGACAGAAAGTTCTGTTCCTGTGCAGTACATCTCTATGACAGAGTATAGTAATATTGAGTAATGCCACTAGATAACTACTATTAGGGAAAACTTACCCTTCCCAGTGGCCCTCGCTTCTCTCCTCCATTTTGACAGCGCAGCGAGGAGAGAAGGAGGAGTGAAGTGAGGTCTGTCGGGAAGGGTAAGTTTTCCCACTTAAAAAGACACTTACCTCAGGAGTCGGGCCTCCATTTTGACAGCGCGGTGAGGAGAGAAGGAGGAGTGAAGCGAGGGCTGCTGGGAAGGTAAGGGCTTAATTTATATTTGGGCAGTGACTAAACCTGAAATACTACACATGTCGTATCTCCCTCCTGCGCCCACCCCTCCTCTGACCGGAAGAAAAAGACTCAGTAAGGTAAGTCTTTTACTTTTCCTTTATCTTTCTTTTTCATATATTTAAGTGCATTGTTTGGTTTTAGTTTGTTCATATAAAGCTAAGCTTACAATGGCAGGGGACCTCAGACCCGTGGCATGCGCCTCTTGCTTGATGTGGGAGCTTAGGGACGTGTCTGATGTTCCTGACTCTTACACTTGCAAGAAGTGTGTCCAGCTGCAGCTCTTGTTTGAACCGCATGATGGCTCTGGAGCTGTGGATGGACTCACTGTAGAGCATTTGCGTTGCTGAGGAGGTCGTGGATAGCACGTTTAGTGAACTGTCACACTGCAGGTTAGAATTGCTGAGGGAGACAGTGAATGGGTGACCAAAAGACAGAAAAAGAGTAGGAAGGCAGTGCAGGTGTCCCCTGTGGCCATCTCCCTCCAAAATAGGTATACCGTTTTGGATACTGTTGGGGGAGATGGCTCACCAGGGGAGGGCAGCAGTTCTCCCAACTGCTATTCAGAAGGGTGGGAAAAAGACTTGGAAGGCCATAGTCATAGGGGATTCTATTGTGAATCGTATGGGATCTATCCCAGGTTGCTGAGGGAGGCGAGAGAGGAAATAGCTGGGCCCTGACAGATATCTTTGTGGCACCCTTCAATACAGGTGAGGTGCCGGAGGACTGGAGGGTTGCTCATGTTGTCCCCCTGTACAAGAGGGGTAGTAGGGATATTTCGGGTAACTACAGACCAGTGAGCCTGATGTGAGTGGTGGGAAAGTTGCTGGAGAAGGTACTGAGGGATAGGATATATTTATATTTATAAAAGAATGGGCTGATCAGTGATAGGCAACATAGTTTTGTACCAACTTAATAGAGTTCTTTGAGGAAGTGACCAAGTTGATAGATGAAGGAAGGGCAGCTGATGTCATATGCATGGATCTTAGTAAGCCGTTTGATAAGGCTCCCCATGGTAGACCAATGGAGAAAGTGAAGTCACATGGTGTGCAGGGTGTTCTAGCTAGGGGGATAAAGAACTGGTTGAGCAACAGGAGACAGAGAGTAGTAGTTGAAGGGAGTTTCTCGAAATGGAGAAAGGTGACCAGTGGTGTTCCACGGGGGTCAGTGTTAGGGATACTGTTGTTTGTAATATACAGAAATGATTTGGAGAGGGCACTGTTGGTATGATCAGCAAGTTTGCAGATGATGCGAAGATTAATGAAGTAGCAGAAAGCATAAGGGACTGTTAGAGAATACAGGCAGATAGTTTTCAATCCAGACAAATGTGAGGTGATGCATTTAGGCAAGACTAATTCTAGAGCAAATTATACAATGAACAGAAGAGCCTTGGGAAAAGTTGATGGGCAGAGAGATCTGGGAGTGCAGATCCATTATACCCTGAAGGTTGCTGAACAGGTGGATAGAGTGGTCAAGAAGGCATATAATATGCTTGCCTTCATTGGTTCGGATATTGAGTATAAGAGCTGGCAAGACATGTTAAAATTGTACAAGACTTTGGTTTGGCTGCATTTAGAATACTGTGTACATTTCTGGTCGCCACATTACCAAAAGGATGTGGGCACTTTGGAGAGGGTGCAGAGAAGGTTTACGAGGATGTTGCCTGGTATGGAAGGTGCTAGCTCTGAAGAGAGGTTGGGTAGGTTAGGTTTATTTTCATTAGAAAAAAGGAGATTGAGGGGGGACCTGATTGAGGGGGGACCTGATTGAGGTTTACAAAACCATGAAGGGTATAGACAGGGTGGATAGAGACGAGCTTTTTCCCAGGGTGAAGGATTCAATAATGAGAGGTCATGCTTTCAAGGTGAGAGGTGGAAATTGTAAGGGGGATACACACAGCAAGTACTTCACACAGAGGGTGGTGGGCATTTGGAACGCGTTGCCAGCAGAGGCGGTAGAGGCAGGCATGGTAGATTCATTTAAGATGCCTCTGGACAGATGCATGAGTCATTGGGGAGCAGAGGGATACAGATGCTTAGGAATTGGGCAACAGGTTTAGACAGTTGATTTGGATTGGCTCAGGCTTGGAGGGCCGAAGGGCCTGTTCCTTGGCTGTAAACTTTCTTTGTTCTTTGTCTTTGTTCTTTATAAGTTATCAAAAGTTCCAAGCTAATACTCTGGGGGTGAGAATGTCTTGTGGCACAGTGGTAAAGCCCCTACTACTTGACTAGGAGGCTCATGTCTTACCTTTTTAAAATTCAGAATGAGGACATCACGAACTAAGCCCGCATTTATTGCCGAACCCTACTTACCCAGAGGGTAGTTAAGAGTCAACCAAATTGCTGTGGGTCTGGAGTTGCATGTAGGTCTGATCAGATAAGGACAGCAGTTTCCCTCCCGAAAGGGCATTTGTGAACCAGTTGGGTTCTTCCTGACGATGATCATCATTAGGCTCTTCGTTCGCGACTTTTATTTGTTGAATTCAAATTCGACCATCTTCTGTGGTGGGATTCGAAATCTGGTGCCTGGATATTACCTGAGTTTCTAGATTAACAATCCAATGACAATACCACTTGGCCATCACAAGGCATCTTAATAGCTTGATTAGAAGTGTCTAGATGAGGAGGTTGAGTGTACTGTATCCAAGTTTGCTGATGATGCAAAGTCAAGTGGAGGGAAATAAACAAAAGAAAGTACTCTGGCACTGGGGAATTCCAGTGGGCTGCTATCACTGAGCTAGGCGGTTTGGATTCTAGTTCCACATGTTCTAGAGCTGTGTAATAATGTCACTGAACAGATTGACTAGGAAATATTTTTAAAATGTATTCTGGGTTTGGATCCCAAAAACTGTCTCAACTGTAATTTAAGAGAAACAAAATCTGGAATGTGAAATTACTCTTAATAATGCAACAATCTGTTTGGAAATACCCCTCTGGGGCAGACAAGACTTGAACTGTGATCTTTTAGTCCAGAGGTAGGGACACCTGTTCGCAGTACTGGTGACTATGCCAACTACCAATTGGCGTAACAACCTATCTGTTACAATAATGTCTTTCCTTGGTCCGGCATATTTACATGTGACTCCAGACCCACAGGAATGTGGTTGACTGTTTATTGTCCTCGAGGCATTCTGTTCAGTTACACATAGGCAGGAGTCATTGACCTCTGGTGGTGACATTCATGGCCCACAAAAGAACAATGAAAAGAATATGGTGAGGCAGTGGGAATTGGGTGGGGTGGGGGGGGGAACTCATCGCTGGGTTTTAGTCATACCTGGCACAAAGGAAGATGGTTGTGGTAGTTGGAGGACTGCCATACCATCTCCAGAAGATCTCTGCAGGAGTTCCTCAGGGCAATCTACGAAGCCCAACCATCTTTACTTGCTTCATCCAAGACTCTACTCCATTGTAAGGTCAGTGGTGGTGATGTTAGCTGATTATTACATAATGCTCAGCATCGTTCACAACTGCCCAGATATGGAAGCCATTCATGTATGAACGCATCAAGATTTGGACATCTTTCAGGCATAAGCAGGTAAGCGGCAAGTACCATTGGTATCACATAACTGCCAGACAATGATCACCTCCAATACAAGAGAATCCAACCATCATATTTCACATTATGATCTATGAATACCCATTGGCCCATATTACCATTTTACCATTGACCAGAAACTGAACTGGACTAGCCATGTAAATACCATGGCTGCAAGAATAGATGAAAGGTTCAGCATTCTGTGGTGAGTTAAAATGCAGTGACTACAAGAGCAGGTTGGAGATTAGGAATACTGCAGTGAGTAACTCACCTCCTGCCTTCCCACCATCTACAAGGCACAACTCAGGAGTGTGATGGAATACTCGCACTTAGCTGGATATGCGCAGCTCCAACAACACTCCAGAAACTCAACACTGACCATGACAAAGTAGCCTGGCTGATTGGCAACTTATCTAACACTTTCAATATACATTCTCTCCTCCACTGATTCACCGTGGCAGCAGTGTGGACATGCAATGCAGCAACTCCTCAAGTCTCCTTAGACAGCACCTTCCAAACCCATGAATGCTATAACATAGGGCAGCCAATGCATGGGAACACCAGCTCCCCTCCAAATCACACGCCATTCTGACTTGGAAATATAGCATTGTTCCTTCATACCTCTGGGTCAAAGTCCTGGACTGCCCTCCCTATTGGTTTTGTGGTCATACCTACCCCATACAAATTGCAGCACTTGAAGAAGACACCTGACTACCACCTTCTTAAAGGGTAATTAGGGATGGGCAAGAAATGCTGACCAAGTCAGAAATACCCACATCCTGTGAATTCACAAAGAAACCTTGTTGGAATGTGACCTATTTCTTGGTAGCAAAAGGAGCTTTAAATATCCAAGTTACTTAGGGTGATTGGATTTTCCTTCTAAACCAGTGCTTTTCACCGAAGCGTATTAAATATTTATTGCTGCACTAAACTCATATTGGAACACACAGCATGTCACTAACACTGCCAGAAATACCCTGAGTGTCCAGGGAGTCATTTTCCACCATGTAATTGGACTGTAAAATTCCCTTCGTAGTTCTGACCCTGTATGTTTTTGTCTGCGGATTGTTTCTGAGGTTCAGGATCGAACTTTTGAAACTGTGGGTAAGGAAATGGTTATTAATGGAAGCAGTTTAAAGGAAGTTTATCTTGAAATCCTTGATTGCTTGATGGACTTTTTGTTACTGCAGCTGATGTGATCCTACTGCAGACCGATAGCAATAGAACACGCTGTACTTGGGAGAGCTTTTTATTGATGTCCGGACTGTAAATTCACAGGGCTGGCTGTGATTTAAACTGCCCCTCCCCCTAAGTATTGAGTGTGTGGGCCATAATGCTAATTAAAAAATATTTCCTGTGTTTTCCGATGCTTAGGTAGTGAAGTGGAAAATCCTCCATCAGTATTAAAGAATATCAGCCCCTTCATTACAACTTCACTTTTGCTGTCTTTTCTCCTTAATTTCTGAGCTATAATTGATTTAATAAGACTACTGATTCTGCTATATAAATTAGTTGACTAATGGGCTCAATCTCTTTTTATTTAAATGCAACACAGTTGTTAATCACTTGACTATGAGTCATTGGCTTTTATAAACTCAGTATCCGGAGCCCTTTCGGCTGTGCCAAATTTCTTTCGCACGCTTTGCCAAGTTAAAACATAATGTTGTTTGTATTACCACATTACAAGTGTTGTGTTGTAGGCACTTGTTTGGAAAAGTCGTTGATGAGCTTGAGCTTCTCAGACACGTTTGTGGAAAGAGAGCTAATATTTGTGATGCACCGTTGGATGATCAGTCATCAAAATATAGAAGAGGAATTAGGGTAGGCCATTCAGCCCATCAAACACATTCCAGCATTCAATATGTTCATGGTTGATCATCCAAATTAGTACTCTGTTCCGACTTTCACCGCATGCCCTTTCATCCCTGCATCCCTAAGAACTCTATCTCAAAAACATTCAATGTTATAGCCTCAACAACTTTCTGTGGTAGAGAATTCCATAGGTTTACCACAGAAATCTCTCCTTACTTCAGTCCTAAATGGCCTATCTCCTTCTTTAGACTGTGATTGCTCTTTCTTGACTCCCTGGCTGTAGGGAACATCCTGCCTGTGTTTACTCTGGTTAGTTAGAATTTTGTAGGTTTCTATGAGATTCCTCATCATTCTTCTAAATTCCAGAGGATATAGTCCTAACGGATCCAGTTTCTCTTCATGTGTCAGTCATGCCCTCTTTGGATTCAGTCTGCTAAACCTTTGTTGCAGTCTCTCCATCATCAGGACTCCAACTACCCTGCATTATTTTAGCGCTTTTGACTACTCTGAAGCTCTTGAGTTATTCTATGGCTTTACCACTCCAAGGCTCCATTTTGTTTCCTGTGCTATGTTGTGGTCTGACTTATTGTCTGCATCAGTGCTGTCTTCTGACTCTACAGGGCAGCACAGTAGCTCAGTGTTAGCACTGCTGCCTCACAGCACCAGGAAAACAGGTTCGATTCCAGTCTCGAGTGACTGTCTGTGTGGAGTTTGCATGTTCTTTGTGTGGGTTTCTTCCAGGTGCTCCAGTTTCCTCCCAAAGTGACAAAGATGTGCAGTTTAGGTGGTTTGGCCATGGTAAATTGCCCATAGTGTCCAGGCCAGTGTAGGCTAGCTGGATTAGCCATGGGGAATGTGGGGTTATAGGGGTAGAGTGGGGAGGTGCTATGGATGGGATGCTCTTCAGAAGGTTGGTGTGCTTTTGATGGGCTGAATGGCATGTTTCCACACTGTAAGGATTCTATTCTCTGGACCTCAACTGTAATCCATGCACAATTTTGTGGCACCATACTATTCTCTGACTGCTTTGTACCTGTTGGACTGTATGCTTCTTTGTTTCTGTTGTATGCTTCAGTATAATTTTACAGTAGGACTAAGAATGCCTACTCAGGGGTTCCTTGCATTGTGTAGTATTGAAAGGTATATTAGTCAATTAGTCAAATAATCAAAAGAAGAATCTACAGCTTGGACTTTGCAACTCCACTGGCAGAAAATAATTACTGCAGCTAATTTCCATTTCAAGCACGAGGTATAAAACAGAGGGAAGATTGATAGGACCAAGTGTCAAAGTGTGTAGTAAATACTGATGTTTGGAGCAGTACCCTATTCAGGATGTGATCATTCCTTGGGTAAGAAGAGAACAATACAAGGCCAGGGATCTGGTGATGCTGGAGACGGCGAACATGCGGTACCTCAAAATCACCGAATTTTCACTGGGCCTGCACTGGGTCTGTCCACCGAGATTAGCCTTGGGTTTTCTTTTCTTGAGTGTTGGAATAAGAATTCTTGTGGTCAGAAATAACATTTGCTGTTGTTCAACATTTCATAGAACCATACAGTACAGAAGAGGCTCTTTGGCCCATTGAGTCTGAGCCCCCAAAAGTATGTCAAATCTACACGAGTCCCTCTTTCCTTCAGTAGGTCCACAGTCCTGAATTTCAAGCAGGATTACTATAAAATAAAAACCGAAAGAACTACAGATCTTGGAAAACAGAAATTCTGCATCATTGCAGGGTTAAAACGTTTCGTGTCCACTGACCCAAGGTAGGTTCTGAGGTAGGGTCACCAAACCTGAAACATTAACTCTGATTTCTCTTCACAGGTGCTGCCAGACCTGCTGAGCTTTTCCAGCAATATCTGTTTCTGTTTCTACAAAAGTAATATTTTTATGGTTTTGTGCAGCAAGCTGAATGGAGGATATCTTCTCAAAGACACAAATGCTGTTTCTTAACAGCCACCCATGGAAAGAAAGACTTACATTTATATTGCGTTTCTTATAAACTCAGGACGCTCCAATTCACTGACAATCTACAAAGTGTGGTCACTGTTGTAAGGAAGGAAACTTAGCAGAAAATGTGCAAGCAAGCAAGATCTTAAATCAGCAATGTGATAAGTGCCCAGAATATTTGTTTTACAGATGTTGATTGAGGGATAAATGTTGGCCAAGCTACCAGAGAGAACCCAGAGGGCAGAGTCTCAGAATGAAGGAGTGTCAATTTAAGATGGAGGAATTTTTTTTCTGTCAGATAAACCCCTTGCCACAGAGAGCTGAAAGGAGCAGAGTCCTTCTGCATATTTAAGGATGAGATAGAGATAAAGATGAGATAAAGATTCTTCATCATTCGGGGAATCAAGAGTTATGTGAAAAACACAGGAAAGTGGATGTGAGGAATATTGGATCAGCCATGATCCTAATGGACAATGAAGCAGGTTCAAATGGCTAAATGGCCTACTCCTGTTCCTATTTCTTATGATCTTCTGGAGTAGTTTCCCGCTTTTGGAAATACTATCACAGGATTTCTTATACACCTGCCTGCCTTCACAGGCAAATGGAGCTTTGCTTTCTTTTCACTTGCAACAATTTTGTTTTCCGTCTCTGGAGTGGGTCGTGAATCCAAAAACATTTCTAACCCACAGAAGTGAGTTCTCCCAACTGGACTGAGGTGACATCAGCATTCCGGTTAGATGTTACACTAGATAGAATTTTCTGAGATCTCACATCATCACCTGGAACCTCGTTGTTAGTTTTCCAATCACTTCAAGAGCAGACGTGATTGGAGATATTGGGGTATGCCACTGAAACAGGCCTGACTTGAAGAAATCATATCATCCGACGATATTTCTGCCACCTCCAAATGGACCCCACCACCAGGGATATATTTCCCTCCCCACCCCTTTCCGCTTTCTGCAAAGACAGCTCCCTTGGTGACTACCTGGTTAGGTCCACACCCCCCCCCCCCAACAATCCACCCTCCCATTCTGGCACCTTCCCCTGCCACCGCAGGCATTTCAAAACCTGCGCCCACACCTCCTCCCTCACCTCCATCCAAGGCCCCAAAGGAGCCTTCCACATCCATCAAAGTTTTACCTGCACATCCACCAATATCATTTATTGTATCCGTTGCTCCCGATGCGGTCTCCTCTACATTGGGGAGACTGGATGCCTCCTAGCAGAGCGCTTTAGGAAACATCTCCGGGACACCCGCACCAATCAACCACACCGCCCCGTGGCCCAACATTTCAACTCCCCCTCCCACTCTGCCGAGGACATGGAGGTCCTGGACCTCCTCCACCGCCGCTCCCTCACCACGTGATGCCTATAGGAAGAACGCCTCATCTTCTGCCTCGAAACACTTCAACCCCAGGGCATCAATGTGGATTTCACCAGTTTCCTCATTTCCCCTTCCTCCACCGCACTCTAGTTCCAACCTTCCAGCTCAGCACTGTCCCCATGACCTGTCCCACCTGCCTATCTTCCTTTCCACCTATCCACTCCACCCTCCTCTCTGACCTATCACCTTCATCCCCGCCCATTCACCCATTGTACTCTTTGCTACCTTCCCTCACTCTCCTTTCTGACCTATCACCTCCATCCCAACCCCATTCACCTTTTGTACTCTATGATACTTTCAACCCATCTCCACCCCCCTCTCATTTATCTCTCCACTCTGCGGGCACCCTGCCTTTATTCCTGATAAAAGGCTTTTGCCTGAAATGTCGATTTTCCTGCTCCTTGGATGCTGCCTGACCTGCTGTGCTTTTCCAGCACCACTCTAATCTAGACTCCAGGTTTCCAGCATCTGCAGTCCTTGTTTTTACCTTGAGATTGGTAGCTCTGGGCTCAAAGGTAAGAGTCGAGAGTGTGGTGCTGGAAAAGCAAAACCGGTCAGGCAGCATCTGAGGAGCAGGAGAGACGCCATTTTGGGCAGAAGACCTTCAACAGAAACCTGATGAAGAGCTTTTGTCCAAAACATCGATTCTCCTGCTCCTCAGATGCTGCCTGACATGCTGTGCTTTTCCAGCACCACACTCTCAACTCTAATCTCCAGCATCTGCAGTCCTCACTTTCGCTTAGCTCAAAGGTAAGAGCACTGCCATTATTCAACTAGAAGTCTTCTTAGGGCCTTCTAGCTGATGTTGGAAAATGTGAGTGCTTTATGTATTGCACACACTTTAAAGTGCACAAAACCTCAAGGCAAAAGTCTCAGGGTTTGTCAGTTCGTTGCTCACTTTGATGGTGGCACCAAATCTCTGGAAATTCCATCCTAACGATTTGTGAAAAATTCTTAATCTTATTCAGAAGAGGGAATCAGATTGTTGAAACTTGCATCTAATATTGTTGACACCATTGCACCCAGCTTCTGCGTGACCCACCTGAAGGGTTAACCTCCCCAGTGAGACACCTCCTGAAGATGCAACACTTGATCTGAGAGCTGTTGGCAAGGAAAATGAATGCTAAGCCCAAAGGTGCTGACAGCAGGAAGGCACAAATTCGAATCAATGAGAGATAATTCATTCTCATCGCATCTTGCATAATTATTGAAGCAAGAAACAAAGGAAAATAAATGCTGCAAATGTAATCACAAACAGAGAATGTTGAAAGTGGGTAACCGGTCAATCACTTGAGAAGGTGGGGGTGAGCTGCCTTCTTGAACCACTGCAGTCCATGTGCTGTAGGTGGACCCACACAATGCCATGATGGAGGGAGTTCCAAGACTTTGACCAGCCAAAACATGTGGATCATCTCATGCAAACACTAACTCAGAAACTTGGTGGCAAAGGTTTTGAGACAGATCTTGAATGGGATAGAGGTTCATATTATTTGATTTGTTGCATTTATGTGCAGGATGATGCCAAAACCAATTTAGGACACTAATGGACAGCTGCCTTAGGTATAGAGGCAGCAGTGAGTTCAATATTGTCTATGACCTTCTTGAAACAACGTGACAATTTAAAAATATTGACTGTAAAAGTACCTGTAATTGAAATAGTCATTTTTGATGCTATTTTTCTGACAATTTCAGCAATAAATGTGAGGAAATATCCTCATCTCTATCGTGCTCTTTTGCTTCCACAAGGCTATAGGAATTATGACGATCTCCACTCTAAAAAGGGAAAACCATCAGGAGTTTTACTAGACCCTTGGGTTGCTCTCTCATTAGAGAGAAATGACTGGTGGTGGTATAGCCCAGGGGTCACCATCATGCCTCAGGTGAGAGATAAGATTGAGAAGGAGAGTCCTTCATGCTAACCTTACCCAGTGCAGGAATTGAACCCACAATATTGGCATCACACTGCTTTGCAAACCAACCATCCAGCCAATCGAGCTCACCAACTTCTTCTGTATTTGCATAGTCACTTTGTAGAGCAGGACTTGAGTACCGCTAAAAAAGTAATGTTTTTCAAAGATAAAAATTGATGTGTTGCTAAGTATGTATACTGAAGTCCCAAGGACTGCTGGATTATACAGCATACTTTTTTAAAAACCTTTTCACAACAAGAAAGGTACTGACTGCACACAACCAGGCTACATTTACAAAAATCAAAACAGTAACTGAAATAACTCCATAAAGGTTGGTATCCCATCTCCAAGTGTTCTTGGTCAGATCCAACAACGTCAACCCAGTGTTCTTCTCTGACCATTGCCTCCTGCTGGCTGACTGTCACCTACAGGATGAACAGCGGGCTGGTAAGGGAACGGGGAAGATAAACACAAAGCTGTTGACCCCGGGAAACATCGAGGAGCTCAAGAGGGATTACACAGGTTGGAGAACCGTGAAGCCCCTCTTTGAGTCCCCAGCGGACTGGTGGGAAACAGTAAAAGGGAGCATCAAGAGGTTCTTCGTCCTCAAAGGTGTCCAGGAGGCGAGAGAGAGGCAGGCAAAACTGTCCCAACTCCAGAAAAGTATGCAGAACCTGCTCCTGCTGCAGACGATGGGGGTCGATGTCACGGAGGACCTCCAGGAGGTGAAGGGCCAACAAGCCTCGCTCTTTGCCTCGGAGGCCTCCAAGATAATCTTCCAGTACAGGGCCCACTCTGTGGAGCAGGATGAGACGTGCTCACGTTTCTTCTACCAGAAAGTGCACCAAGAGAACTCCATGCTCAGCAGCCTGAAGGAAGAAGATGGCTTGGTAATGTCATCTCAGGCTGACATCATGAGGATCAGCAAATCCTTCTACGCCAGCCTGTATGACACTAAGCCAACTGACAGCGTGGCCTCCCAGTCGTTCTTGTCCTCTATCATGGAGGTCTTAGACGGCAGAACACGGGAGAGGCTGAACCAGCCGCTATCTCTAGATGAGCTGACCAAAGAATAAAACTCCCGGAAGCGACGGCTTACCGGTCAAGCTCTATTCTGCTCTGTGGGACCTGATTGGCCAGGACCTGCTGGAGGTGTATGTCAGTATGCTTCTGGCAGGTACCATGAGCGAATCCACGAGGAAAGGCATCATCACCCTCATCTACAAGTGGAAGGGGGAGACGGAGGAAATTAGAAATTGGAGACTAATCTCACTATTAAATGCGGATTACAAAATCTTGTCAAAGGTCATCACCAACTGGGTCAGGTCTGCTCTGGGATCGGTGATTCACCCTGACCAAATCTGTGCTGTACCGGGCAGGAAGATCGCTGAAAGACTCGCACTCCTCAGGGATACGATTGCCTATTTGCAGGACAGTGGGGTGGACACCTGCCTCATCGGCCTGGACCAGGAGAAAGCCTTTGACAGGATATCACACAGGTATATGAGAGATCTTCTCTCCAAAATGGGCTTTGGGGAGGGAATCTGCAATTGGATCAGACTGCTCTACACCAACATTGTCAGTGCAGTCTCAATCAATGGGTGGGAATCAGATAGCTTCCCAGTCAGATCTGGAGTCAGGCAGGGCTGCCCTCTCTCTCCTGCCTTGTTTGTGTGCTGCATAGAGCCATTTGCTGAATCCATCAGGAAGGATGTGAGCCAGAGAGGGGTGACTATTCCTGGCAACAGGGGCCTACAGGTTAAGGCCTCCCTGTACATGGATAATGTCGCCGTTTTCTGCTCAGATCCACTGTCTGTACACAGACTCATGTGCACATGTGACTAGTTCAAATGGGCCTCGGGGGCCAAGGTAAACTGAGGCAAGAGCGAGGCCATGCTCTTCGGGAACTGGGCCGACCAATCCTCCATCCCCTTCACAGTCAGGACTGACCACCTGGGTATTTGGTTCAGGGGGGCTGGGGCATGCGGCTAGACTTGGGAGGAGTGTATCAGCAAAGTGAGGCAGAAACTGGGCAGATGGAAACTATGGTTGCTCTCCATCGCGGGAAAAAACCTGGTCATCAGGTGTGAGGTACTGCCAGTGTTGTTATATGTAGCACAGGTCTGGCCTATTCCCCAAACCTGTGTCGCCGTAGTCACCCAGGCTATCTTCCATTTTATGTGGAGATCAAAGATGGACTGGGTCCGAAGGGACTCAATGTATAAAGATCTGGGCAATGGGGGAAAAAACACACCCAATGCCACCCTCACCCTGATGGCCACATTTGTGTGTGGCTGCATCAAGCTGTGCATGGATCCCCGGTACGCAAACACCAAGTGTCACTACGTACTGAAGATCTACCTGTCCTCGGTGTTGCGAAGGATGGGCCTGGCCTCGCTGCCGTGGAACGCTCCAAGTAGTTGGACAGTTCTGCATCACCTGTCCTTCGTAGAGAAATTTATGAAGAAAAACACCTTTGACCACAAGTCCATCAGGAAGTGGTCAGCATGTAGTGTCCTTCGGGAAAAGGAGAGGGTGAATCCTATTGACCGGTTCCCTGGATAGACTGTCAAAGTAATTTGGCAGAATGCCTCATCGCCAGAACTTTCCAACAAGCACCAAGTCATGGCTTGGCTGGTGGTGAGAAGGGCTCTGCCTGTGAGATCCTTTATGCACGCCCGCACTCTCTGCTGCATAGCACACTGCCCTCGAAGTGGCTGTGGAGGAGACGAGACTGTCACACACCTCGTTCTGGAATGTGCCTATGCAAAAGAAGTCTGGAGGGGAATGCAGTGGTGTTTGTTAAGGTTCATCCCGAGCAGCTCTGTGATGCAGGACTCCGTGCTCTACGCTCTGTTCCCCGGGACACACACCAAGACGAACATCAACTGCGCCTGGAGGATCATCAACTCGGTGAAAGGCGCTCTTTGGTCTATCCGAAACCTGTTGATCTTCCAGCTGAAGGAGCTGATCCTGACTGAGTGTTGCAGACTGGCACATTCCAAGGTCCAGGACTACGTGCTGAAGGGCGTGCTGAAGCTCGGGGCAGCTGCTGCCAAGGCACGGTGGGGAAAGACCATCATGTAAGGTCTGCCTGCCTAAGAAGAATAGGGGGCCCACTCAGTAATTGGGCTCTACTGACGCCTCAGCAGAATATCTGAATAGTCAAGGTACAGATTTGTTCATACAAATGATTAATTCCAATCTCTCTATGTAAAGAAATGGAATGTATACGTATGTATAGCATCACCAATTGTATAGATATCAAAATTAATTTTATGAATAAAGTATATTTTTGAAATAAAGAAAATCTCCAAGTTACCCTTTATTTACATGTGTCCAGTACGGGTTGTTCTGTTATAATGTGCATTTCGTCAATGCAAATTCCCTGAAATGCAATTGATGAATTGGGGACGCTGTTTCTATGGCTCGAACTTTTAAAATGTGTGTTGGCTGCAACGCGATTACAACACCAACACTTTAAATGCTGTTTCTGAAGCACAGTTTTTCTACAATGCGGGGGTCCACAAGAATGCAACCACCACATTACAGAAGAGCTGACTGTATTTGACACGGGTCCAGTTAGCGCAGAGCTGGCTCCTAGAGGGAGTAGAATCCAACACTCCTGTTTATTTATTTCTTTTTTATTCTTTTTTTTCTCTCTAGTGGCCAGTGACAAGCACTGCCCTTCACATCAAAGGGCAATGCTGTGTGATCAACACTCCCCTTTTTTTATTTTTTTTAAACCCCCCACACTACCGCCTAACTGCGGTAGTGCTTATTTTTTCCCCAGCACCCATGTTGTGTGTGTGCAGGTGTGAGACACAGTGAAAGACACAAAGTGCACGAATCTTTATTCAATTTCCACCACCAGGAAGATATGAAAAACACCCGAGTGGCCAGTGACAAGCACTGCCCTTCACATCAAAGGGCAATGCTGTGTGATCAAAACAGTGAACACTCCTGTTTATATCTGTCAGCCAGGTCTCCTTGATTGGATCTGGTTAATAGCCCCAATTGGGGAAATCATATTCTATGAGGTCCACTTGGCTGACCTTGTCACAATCACTATAGTATGTAATGCTGAACAGTGATTGGGCAGCATTTGCTAAGTAACTCTAAACATGTTAAGAATTATGATGTATTGGAATTATCATGTATTGGAAGCTGCATGTATTAAGGTTGTTTTTTGTTGCAAGAATATATGCACTCATTGCACTTGTTTCAACTCAATAATACAGGAGACAGTCATGCTGTCATTTATTTCTCAGGGCAATCTTGACCAATCACAGCCAACCTGCCTGGTTTAAATTTAAACAAAGTTTGGTAGTTAGCTGTCAGTCATCGAGGAGAAAGTGAGGACTGCAGATGCTGGAGATCAGAGCTGAAAATGTGTTGCTGGAAAAACGCAGCAGGTCAGGCAGCATCCAAGGAATAGGAGAATCGATGTTTTGGGCATAAGCCCTTCTTCAGGAATGAGGAAAGTTTGTCCAGCAGGCTAAGATAAAAGGTAGGGAGGAGGGACTTGGGGGAGGGGTGTTGGAAATGCGATAGGTGGAAGGAGGTCAAGGTGAGGGTGATAGGCCGGAGTGGGGTGGGGGCGGAGAGGTCAGGAAGAAGATTGCAGGTTAGGAAGGCGGTGCTGGGTTCGAGGGATTTGACTGAGATAAGGTGGGGCGAGGGGAAATGAGGAAAGTGGAGAAATCTGAGTTCATCCCTTGTGGTTGGAGGGTTCCTAGGTGGAAGATGAGGTGCTCTTCCTCCAGCCGTCGTGTTGCTATGGTCTGGTGATGGAGGAGTCCAAGGACCTGCATGTCCTTGGTGGAGTGGGAGGGGGAGTTGAAGTGTTGAGCTACGGGGTGGTTGGGTTGGTTGGTCCGAGTGTCCCAGAGGTGTTCTCTGAAACGTTCCGCAAGTAGGCGGCCTGTCTCCCCAGTATAGAGGAGGCCACATTGGGTGCAGTGGATGCAACAGATGATGTGTGTGGAGGTGCAGGCGAATTTGTGGCGGATATGGAAGTATCCCTTGGGGCCTTGGAGGGAAATAAGGGGGGAGGTGTGGGCGCAAGTTTTGCATTTCTTGCGGTTGCAGGGGAAGGTGCCGGGAGTGGAGGTTGGGTTGGTGAGGGGTGTGGACCTGACGAGGAAGTCACGGAGGGAGTGGTCTTTTCGGAATGCTGATAGGGGAGGGAAGGGAAATATATCCCTGGTGGTAGGGTCCGTTTGGAGGTGGCGGAAATGACGGCGGATGATAGGCTGTACATGGAGGTTGGTGGGGTGGTAGGTGAGGACCAGTGGGGTTCTGTCCTGGTGGCGGTTGGAGGGGCGGGGCTTAAGGGTGGAGGAGTGGGAAGTGGAAGAGATGCGGTGGAGGGCATCGTCGACCACGTCTGGGGGGAAATTGCAGTCCTTGAAGAAGGAGGCCATCTGGGTTGTACGGTATTGGGACTGGTCCTCCTGGGAGCAGATGCGGCGGAGACGAAGGAATTGGGAATATGGGATGGCGTTTTTACAGTGGGCAGGGTGGGAGGAGGTGTAGTCTAGGTAGCTGTGGGAGTCGGTCGGTTTATAGTAAATGTCGGTGTTGATTCGGTCGCTCGAAAGGTCTAGGAAAGGGAGGGAGGAGTCTGAGACGGTCAGGTGAATTTGAGGTTGGGGTGGAAGGTGTTAGTAAAGTGGATGAACTGTTCAACCTCCTCGTGGGAACACGAGGCAGCGCCGATACACTCATCGATGTAGTGGAGGAAAAGGTAGGGGGTGGGACCAGTGTAGCTGCAGAAGATGGACTGTTCCACATATCCTACGAAGAGGCAGGCATAGCTGGGGCCCATGCAGGTGCCCATGGCTACTCCTTGGTATAGCTGGGGCCCATACGGGCCCATGCTGTCAGTCATCATCTACCTGGAGCCTTCTCTGTGCTAATGCCACTATCAATCAGAGTCTACTAGTTAATTAACCATCACTCTCTTCTCATAAGGCATAAAAAGGTTGCTTTTCCTTTGTATTAGTTTTTTTTTGCAAATTGTACTGATGAGTGCAAGATAAAAAGCTTCAAAAAAGTCTGTACTTTTTTCTGGAAAGATCTCTAATCTGCAGGACTAGATAAACACAGCATCATAGAATAGCTCAAAGCATGAACTTTTTTTTTAATTTTGGCGAATTAAATACAGTAAGGTGTGCACGATATGTTATCGTTAGCCTGATGAAGCTTCAGTCTCTGCCGAAGGCTACCAAAAGCACATTTTTGTTTAAAATCCTTCACGTTCCTGACAATGAATGCTCATAACTTGTGCCGTTGCACTTGGCAACTACAATTGCTTGGTTATTGAATTCCTGCACATAAACAGCCACAGTTCACAATGAAAGGGAAAACACACTCAGCAGTTTATTAGACACCAGATGTGGAGGAGGGGGCACTCATAACCAATGTATTGATGAATGCAGTTCAAACCTTTTGCCGAAAGAAATTTCTTTATAACTTACAAACAGGAAATAAAAGGTCTGTGACATTCTCAGGGAAGATAATAATGAAGACGTTTTGAAATACCTTAAAGAGACTGTCAGGGGTATGTAATAATTAATTGTTAATTTGGTCTAGACAAGTCTTTAAAAACATATTTCACCCCAAACAGTTACAAAACCAAATGTTCTCTGGAATTAACTAGTGAAACCCCTTCACAAGGACAATACTTAATATGGGAATGACAATACATTATTGTTTTGCAGGCACTAAATGATAAATTGTTGGAACATGTGTTGATTTCATTTCTCTTTCGGACATCAAATTTCACTGGAATATCCTGGTCTCTTTTCCTCTCTCTAGGCTATCATTTCAGGAGTTCAACAATATTACGGAATAACTTCCAAAAGACCACATGATTTAAAAGTTCCACTTTTTGGAAATGGAGATGGAAGCTTTGTCCATTTTCTCCATTAATTTCTTCCTCTGTAATTCCTCAAAGTGTTAACAGCTTAGCCCCTGACCTGATCACTCCTGCAGCAAGTTCTACCATGTGTTCATCAGGAAGGAATGGAGGAAGTGATTTTTTAAGATGGTCTTAGCAGACTCTAGCAGATAGCAGATCAGGGTAACTCCATAACTACATGAGGAAGAGAAGAATAAAAAGGTATGATAATAAGGTAAGATAAAGTAAGGTGGAAGGAAGTTCAATAATTTCAAGACAGTAAGGGGGCAGATGTAAGTGTAGTGGCCGTCACCAAACATAAGATGCTGGGGAAGCTAAAATGTCTGAAGATAGATAAAACAGAAGGACTACACCCCAGAGCTCTGAAGGAGATAGCTGAGGAGATTGTGAAGGCATTGCTGGTGATCTTTCAGGAATCACAGGAGTCAGGAAGGGTTCCAGAGGACTGGAAAATTGTTAATGTGACACCCCTGTTTAAGGAGAGAGGATACAGAAGACAGGAAATTATAGGTCGGTTAGCTCAACCTCGGTCATTGGTAAGATTTTAGAGTCCACTATTAAGGACGAGATTGTGGAGTATTGGAAGTGCAATGTAAAATAAGGCTGAGTCAGCACAGCTTTGTTAAGAAGTGGTCATGTCTGAAAAATCTGTTCGTGTGTTTTGAGGAGGCAATGAACAAGTTAGACAATGGAAAGCCAGTGGATGTGCTCCATTTGGATTTACAGAAGACCTTTGACAAGGTACCACATAGGAGGCTGCTAAATAAGATGAGTCCATGGTGTTAGGGACAGGAAACTGACATGGATAGATGATTGGCTGACTGGCAGAAGGCAGAGAGTGGGAATAAAGGGATCTTTTTCAGATGGTAGCCGATGACAAGAGGAGTTCCATAACAGTCAGTGTTGGGACCAAAACAATTCATAATCTGGATGAAGGAACGGAGTGCATTCTTGCTAATTTTCCAGATAAGACAAAGGTCAGTAGAGGGACAGGTAGTGATGAGGAAGCAGGGAAGCTGCAGAGGGACTTGGACGGGCTAGGAGAGTAGGCAAAGAAGTGGCAGTTGGAGTACAATGTGGGAAATTGTGACATTATGCACTTTCGAGTGTTTGGTGCTTGAAAAGCACAACAGGTCAGGCAGCATCTGAGGAGCAGGACAAATGATGTTTTGAGCATAAGACTCCAACCCCAATCTCACCATTAAACCAGCAGACAAGCGGGGGCGCAGTGATAGTTTGGCACATTGTCCTGTACATCGCTGAAACCAGGTGCCAACTCACAGACACCACCTCCTACTGCCCCCTCAACCACAACCCCTCCTCTGATCACCAAAAAAGAATGCTACCACAGGTTATGCACTTTGTTAGGAAGAATAGAGGCATAGATTGTTTTTTAAATGGGGAAAGGCTTTGGAAATCTGAAGGACAAAGGGACTTGGGAGTGCTAGTTCAGGTTTCTTTTCAGGTTAACATATAGGTTCACGAAGCAGTTTGGAATGAAAAAGCAATGTTGGCATTCATTTCAACAGGCCTAGAATAGAAGAGCAGAGATGTACTGCTTAGGTTGTATAAGGTTCTGGTCAGACTGTATTTGGAAGATTGTGAGCAGTTTTAGGTCCTATATCTGTGCTGGCATTGGACTGGATCCAGGGGAGGTTTACAAGAATGATCTCAGGGAAGAAGGGTTTGCCATATGAGGAATGATTGAGGACTCTGGGTCTGTACTCAATGGAGTTTAGAAGGATGTGGGGATTGGACTGAAATTTACAGAATAATGAGAGGTCTGGATAGGTTGGATGTGAAGATGTTTGCACTAAACGAGAGACTCAGACCTGGGGGCACAGCCTCAAAGTGAAAGCACAGCCCTTTAGAACTGAGATGAGGAAGAATTTCTTTAGCCAGACATGGTGAATCTGAAGAACGCATTGCTACAGGAGGCTGTGGAGGCCAAGTCATTTAGTTTCCTTAAGGTAGAGGTGGGTAGATTCTTGATTAGTAACAGGATCAAGGATAGTGGGGATAGGTCAGGAGATTGGGGTTGAGAAAATACCAGCAATGATCAAATGCTGGAGCAGATTTAATGGGCCAAAAGGCCGAATTCTGCACCTATATCTTATGATCTTTTGATGTTATAGTTATTGCTGTATCTTTTGTTGTTCAGCCTTCCCTCACCTATACGCTTTTTGACTGTTTGAATTATTGGTGAGGAACGTTTGTCCGGCTGGCTGCTATGCTTTCAGTACCATTCAGTTAATTATTTTATCTCCAAGGCTATCTCAGCAGGCTTCATCTGCATTTATCATAAACATTTATCATAAACCATTATACCTTGTGTTTGTACCATATTTAACTGGGTTTTACTTGTGTATAGCTCATATTCCCCTGCCTCATTTCAGTTGCTGGGTCTGATGCCGAGATTATTCATCTGAAGTATTTGTTAGAATCTGAAAAAAAATCTCGCATATCTTCCAGAGCAGCAATTAAATCAACTGAACAAAGAGATGGCATAAAATGACTGGGAGCTTAAGACTAATATTTTGTGATGTCCTTTTAAGTCATTTCTCTGCCATTTTTCTTAAAATGCATTTCTGATTTCTGACATGACTTTCAAGGTCTTTGTAAAAATCCACTTAAAATGCTTCCATTTTCTCCCATGTAAATAGTGATTGAGTTGTCAGGTTTGAGAACTGATTCCAATCCATTTTAATACATTTGAAGCACAGCAACCATGCTTTTCCATCAGGAGACAAGCAAAGGCTGAAATCGTTTGGTTAATGAAGTACATTAGTGTACCAGCAATCAGCTCAGAGGTAGAGTGGAGACTCGTGTCATGCAGAAGTTGTGGCTCCTGGTCTTTTCTGCTGGAAATTGTCTGTTTCTTTTCAGGGAGGGGCACAGTTGCTGGATTAGATCACAACTGACCTGTGTTTTCAGTCCTCCACTTGTGCATAGTTTGGCATTGTTCGTGTACACAAAAGGAAAGATACCAGCAAGATGCTGGAAGATTACTGATTCCCATGGAACTGAATCTCTGAATGAGGGAGTTTCTTGAGAGAGAAAAGCAGAATGGGAGGAATGAAAAGCAATGTGTTATATCTCATGGTCAGAATGGCAGCATACCAGTAAGAGACATAATCATTATATCATTACTGTATTATAGTATTGGACCTGATAGTATAAAGGTTTCATACTCCACCTTAGCCTAGGATCATTTGAAGCATGACATGCTGAAAGAAGCATGCAACTCTATGTCACCTAATAGCTTGATCTTAGCCCAGACACTTATGCACCTGTGAATGTAATGCTTGTCCCTTAAAAGCCAACTGTAAAAAGTATCTGCTGGATTATTCAATGCCACGATATTCACCCCAGGTTCCTTGTTAAGTGGAACAACATAAACATTGGAGTATCAGGTAACATACTTTGCTGGAGGCAAACTCACATGAGACAGTACTGCATAACTTTGTGCACTGTGCTGTAGGGTCAGAATATTCACTCACTACAGTTGAAAATAAAATTTTGAACTGCACTTTCTAACTATTAACAGTGCAGCAGATGGATGTCACTGAAAAAACAACACTTATTATAAATGAGCCATTCATCTAAATGTAAACACATTAATTATTTTGAAATGTTTTACCCTATTCCTATTATTTCTTAATTAAAATTATTTTATTGATTTTTATTAGAAACTCACTACTAAATTGAAGCATCTATAGATTTGGTTGTCCAAGCTGCTTGCTTATGTAATACATACTTAATGAACAGTTTTCCAAATTGGTTCTGTGTTGGCCTACAATCTAATGCAGTCTGGTATATCTGCAACTTCCTCCAATCCTGCAACTTTCTGAATTCTCTGTGCTCCTACAATTCTGGTCTTTTGTGCATCCTCAACTTTAATTGCTTCATGATTTGGAGATGCTGGTGTTGGACTGGGGAGTACAAAGTTAAAAATCACACAACACCAGGTTATAGTCCAACAGATTTAATTGGAAGCACACTAGCTTTCGGAGCGTTGCTCCTTCATCAGGTGGTAGTGGAGGGCTCAATCCTAACACACAGAATTTATAGCAAAAATTTACAGTGTGATGTAACTGAAATTATACATTGAAAAATTGATTGTCTGTTAAGCCTTTCATCTGTTAGAATACAGTGATGGTTTCACTTCTTTCATGTGTAAATCACAAAACCCTTTTTTTAAAAAGTTGCATTCTCAGGTTAGCTGTTAACAATGGGTGATAGCTAGACAATATGTTGAAGGTGTTAGCCCCCTGTGTTCTCTGTCTATGCCATAATATTTAGATTGATTCTAATCTAAAAAGTGAGATAACGGAGTTTTACATGAATTCATGCAGCTTTTGAGTAAAGTACAATGTAACCCTACAAGTACAAATTCAACCCACAAAATATATGTGTGCATGTGGGGCTTTGTGTGTCTGTGTGTGTCTGTCTGTCTGGGTTGGGGGTTGTGAGTGTGAGAAAGTGCGTGTGTGTGTAGTGAGTGCAGAGTGTCTTAAGTCTGTGAGGAGGGTGCATATGTGAGTGTGGGAATGTGTGTGTCTGTAAGGGTGTGTCTGTGTATATGTGTGTCCGTGTGTATGTGTGTATAGGAGTGCCTGTGTGTGTGTGAGACTGTGTATGTGTACAGGAGGATCTGTGTGTCTGTATAGTGCAATGGTGATCACCTGTAATGTGGCATGAAGCCAAGGTCCCGGTGGAGGCCCTCCCTATGGGTACCGAACTTAGCTATCAACCTCTGCTCGGTCACTTTTTGCTGCTGCCTGTCCCGAAGTCCGCCTTGGAGGATGGTCACCCGAAGGTCCGAGGTCGCATGTCCTGGACCACCAAAGTGTTCCCCAACTGGGAGGGAACCCTCCTGTCTGTTGATTGTTGTGCGGTGCCCATTCATCCATCCGTTGTCGTAGCCTTTGCTCAGTTTCCCCAATGTACCATGCCTCCGGGCACCCTTGCTTGCAACGTATAAGATTGACAATGTTGGCTGAGTCACATAAGTACCTTCCATGTACAAGGTGGGAGGTGCCCCCACGCGTAATGGTGGTATCTATGTCCACACTCTGACACATCTTGCAGCCAACAGAATTGTGTCGGGCAATGGGACCCTATGTGAGAATCTCTCTGGCTATGTGGAAGGCATCTTGAAACCTATTGTACAGGGGATCTCCAGCTTCTGTCGCGACACTACGGATTTCTTGCAGAAACTCAGCATCCATAGACCAGTCGAACCGGGAACATTCCTTGTCACAATGGATATTTCCGCACTCTGCACCAGCATCCCCCACAATGATGGCATTGCGGCACAAGCCTCAGTACTCAACACCAACAACTGCCAATCTCCAAACATCATCCTACAACTCATCTGCTTTATCCTTGATCACAACGTCTTCACCTTTGACAACCAGTTCTTTATCCAGACACATGGAACAGCCATGGGGACCAAATTTGCACCCCAATATGCCAACATTTTTATGCACAGGTTCAAACAAGACATTCTTCTCTATGCAGGGTCTCCAACTAACATTATACACCAGGTACATTGATGACATTTTCTTCCTCTGGACCCACGGCGAGGAGTCACTGATAAAACTACACAGTGATATCAACAAGTTTCATCCCACCATCAAACCCACCATGGACTACTCTCGATTATCTGTCTCATTCTTGGACACATGGATCTCCATCAAGGATGGACACCTCAACACCACACTCTACCACAAACCCACAGACAACCTCACAATGCTACACTTCTCCAGCTTCCACCCAAAACATATTAAAACCGTCATCCCCTATGGACAAGCCCTACGCATACACCGGATCTGCTCAGATGAGGAGGAACGTGACAGACACCTGGAAGTACTCAGGGATGCCCTCACAACAACGGGGTATGATGCCCAACTCATCGACCGCCAGTGCCGATGTGCCACAGCAAGGAACCGTAATGACCTCCTCAGGAGACAGACACGTACTGCAACCGACAGGGTACCCTTCATTGTTCAGTATTTCCCAGGAGCTGAAAAACTATGCCATGTTCTTCGTGACCTCCAACACATTATCAATGAGGATGAGCACCTCACCAAGACCTTCCCCACACCTCCACTGCTTGTCTTTCAACAACCGCCAAACCTCAAACAGATTGTTGTTCGTAGCAAGCTGCCCAGCTCTCAGGACAACTCCATACACCCTGTCACGGTAGGCACTGCAAGATGTGTCAGAGTGTGGACATAGATACCACCATTACGAGTGGGGACACCTCCCACCTTGTACATGGCAGGTGCTCATGTGATTCAGCCAACGTTGTCTATCTTATATGCTGCAAGCAAGGATGCCCAGAGGCATGGTACATTGGGGAAACCGAGCAAAGGCTACGATAACGGATGATTAGGCACCGCACAACAATCAACAGACAGGAGGGTTCCCTCCCAGTTGGGGAACACTTCTGTGGTCCAGGACATTCAACCTCGGACCATCAGGTGACCATCCTCCAAGGCGGACTTCGGGACAGTCAGCAGCAAAAAGTGGCGGAACAGAGGTTGATAGCTAAGTTCGGTACCCATACGGAGGGCCTCAACCGGGACCTTGGGTTCATGCCACATTACAGGTGATCACCATTGCACTATGCAGACACACAGACACTCCTACACACAGACATACACACACAGGCAGTCCTATACACACATACACACGGACACACATATACACAGACAGACATGCACACAGACACCCTTACAGACACACATACTCCCACACTCACACATGCACCCCCTCACAGACTTAAAACACTCTGCACTCACTACACACACACATACACTTTCTCACACTCTCAACCCCCAACCCAGACAGACATACACAGACAGACAGACAAAGACCCACATGCGCACATATATTTTGCGGGGTGAGTTTGTACATGCAGGGTTACATTGTACTTTACTCAAAAACTGCATGCATTCATGTCGAACTCTGAGCTCAAAAGCTGCATGAATTCATGTAAAACTCCGTTATCTCACTTTTTAGATTAGAATCAATCTAAACATCATGGTATAGACAGAGAACACAGGGGGCTAACACCTTCAACATATTGTCTAGCTATCACCCATTGTTAACAGCTAACCTGAGAATGCAACTTTTTAAAAAAAGGGTTTTGTGATTTACACACGAAAGAAGTGAAACTATCACTGTATTCTAACAGATGAAAGGCTTAACAGACAATCAATTTTTCAATGTATAATTTCAGTTACATCACACTGTAAATGTTTGCTATAAAATCTGTGTGTTAGGATTGAGCCCTCCAATACCACCTGATGAAGGAGCGTTGCTCTGAAAGCTAGTGCACTTCCAATTAAATCTGTTGGACTATAACGTGGTGTTGTGTGATTTTTAACATAATTGCTTCACCACCAGTGAACGGGACTTCAGCCGCCTGACCCTAAGTTCTAGAATTCACAGTGTCCTGACTGTACTAACTCTTTCTCCACCTTCAAGATGCACCTTCAAATCTATCTCTTTGACCAAGTCTTTATTTGACTGTCTTAATAACTGAATTGAATTAAATTTATTGTCACGTGTACTGAGGCACAGTGAAAAGTTTTGTCTTGCGAGCAATACAGGCAGATCACAGAGTTAAGTTGCATAGATAGTAAATAATAGGTAAACAGCTGCAAAAACAAAAACACAGGGACAGGCAAATGTTAAGAGTTTGTGAGTCCATTCAATATTCTAACAACAATAGGGTGGAAACTGTTTTAAAGCCGGCTGGTGCATGTTCATGCTTTCTCCCCGATGGTAGAGGTTGTAGAAAAACATTGTAGAGTGGATCTTTGAGAATGCTGGTGGCCTTTCCTTGACAGCAGCCTGGTAGATGGATTCTATAGATGGGATTGTCTGGGTCGAGTTCACCACTCTCTGTAACCATCTCTGATCTTGAATGGTACAGTTACCATACCAGGTAGTGATACATTCAGACAAAATGCTCTTGATGGTGCACCTATAAAGGTTGGCAAAGGTATTCACTGTCATGCCAAATTTTCTCAGCTGCCTGAGGAAGATGGTGGTGGTGGAGGGTTGTTTTTCAGACTGGGGGCCTGTGACCAGTGCAGTGCCACAAGGATCGGTGCTGGGCCCTCTACTTCTTGTCATTTACATAAATGATTTGGATGCGAGCATAAGAGATACAGTTAGTAAGTTTGCAGATGACACCAAAATTAGAGGTGTAGTGGACAGTGAAGAGGGTTACCTCAGATTACAACAGGATCTGGACCAGATGGGCCAATGGGCTGAGAAGTGGCAGATGGAGTTTAATTCAGATAAATGTGAGGTGCTGCATTTTGGGAAAGCAAATCTTAGCAGGACTTATACACTTAATGGTAAGGTCCTAGGGAGTGTTGCTGAACAAAGAGACCTTGGAGTGCAGGTTCATAGCTCCTTGAAAGTTGAGTTGCAGATAGATAGGATAGTGAAGAAGGCGTTTGATATGCTTTCCTTTATTGGTCAGAGTATTAAGTACAGGAGTTGGGAGGTCATGTTGCGGCTGTACAGGACATTGGTTAGGCCACTGTTGGAATATTGTGTGCAATTCCGGTTTCCTTCCTATCAGAAAGATGTTGTGAAACTTGAAAGGGTTCAGAAAAGATTTCCAAGGATGTTGCCAGGGTTGGAGGATTTGAGCTATAGGGAGAGGCTGAACAGGCTGGGGCTGTTTTCCCTGGAGTGTCGGAGGCTGAGGGGTGACCTTAGAGAGGTTTACAAAATTATGAGGGGCATGGATAGGGTAAATAGGCAAAGTCTTTTCCCTGGGATCGGAGAGTCCAGAACTAGAGGGCATAGGTTTAGGGTGAGAGGGGAAAGATATAAAAGAGACCTAAGGGGCGACTTTTTCACGCAGAGGGTGGTACGTGTATGGAATGAGCTGCCAGAGGATGTGGTGGAGGCTGGTACAATTGCAACATTGAAGAGGCATTTGGATGGGTATAGAATAGGAAGGGTTTAGAGGGATATGGGCTGGGTGCTTGCAGGTGGGACTAGATTGGGTTGGGATATCTGGTCAGCGTGGACAGATTGGGCAAAAGGATCTGATTCCATGCTGTACATCTCTATGACTCTATGACTCTAAGAAGAGACTTTGTTGGGGTTTTGTAACCAGTGCATCCACATGAAGAGTCCAAGGAAGCTTGTTGCTGATGACCACTCCCAGGAGCTTGACACTCTCCCCTCATTCCACCACCTTTTTGATGTTCATGTGTAGGGCACATGAGTAACATCCTGCCAAAAGTCAGTAATGAGTTCCTTGGTTTTGCCAGCAGTGAGAGCTAGTTTGTTCTCAGTGCACCATATTTCAGGGTCTTCCACCTCCTGTCTTTATCTGTTTCGTCGCCATCTGAGATTCGATCGACAATGGTGGTGTCATCAGCGAACATGTAAATGGCATTAGTCTGGTATTTGGTGACGCACTCATGGGTATACCGTGAGTACAGTAGGGGGCTGAGTATGCACCCCTGGGAGGCTCCAGTGTTGAGTGTTAGTGAGGATGAAATATTGACCCAAATATTCACTGATTGTGGCCTGTGGGTCAGTAAACTCAGAATCCAGTTGTAGAGAGTGGAGTTTAGTCCGAGATCACTAAGTTTAGTAATCAGGCTTGAGGGGATAATAGTGTTGAAGCCTGAACCGTAGTCAATGAGTAGGTTTCTTATGTAGCTGTTATTGGTGTCAAGCTGCCCTAGGGAGGAGTGAAGGGCAAGTGATATGGTATCTGACATGGATCGGTTGGTCTGATAGGCAAATTGGAGTTGGTCAAGAATAGTGCGGAGGCTGGAGTCGATTAATGCCATGACCAGCCTTTCAAAGCACTTCATGACCACCGAAGTTAGAGCCACTGGTCGGTCAGCATTGAGACATGCTGCATGAGCCTTTTTGGGCACAGGGATGATGTTGGCCCTGTTGAAACAGGCAGGGACAGTGGCCTGCTGCAGGGAGAGGTTGAAGATGTCCGAGAAGACCTCTGCCAGTTGATCAGTGCATACTCTGAGTGTACGGCCTTGTACTCCATCTGGTCCCATCGCTTTCCTTGGATTCACACAAAGGAAAACTGTTTTGACCTCTGATGCAGTGACTGTTGGGATAGGTTCATGAGGACTTATCAGAATAGGTGATAGGTGTTATAGGAGATAGGTCATGTTCCTTATATGGCAGAGTTTCAAATCTCTTTTGAAAACCACGTGAATTCCTTGGAGTATTTGAAAAGGGTTACATTTGAAACGGACTATGCATGAAAGGGACTACAGAAATAAAAGTCATTTATATTAAAATGATGATATTTATGTTTGTTCTGTAACTAATATCCCCATGATAGAAAAAAATAACAGAAATAAATCCCACATGTTTTAATTGTTTTGGCACTATGAACTGAAATAGATGTTGAACAATTATAACTGCAAAACCAGGAAAGTTTTGCAACTTGAAAATAAAAGGCTGCCTTTATTGTTGAACTTCACATTTACATAAAACCTTAGATAACGACTCCTACAGCCTTGTCCCTCTCTGTTTGTGGAGGCTCTTCTAGCCCTCACCCTGAAAACTCTGTTAATCTATCTCTAGGCTCTTGTGCATCCCAACCTTATTCATTCCATTTACTGGCTACGATTCCTTCAGCCCCTTTGGTATCAGTTTCAAAATGTCTCCAAAACCTCTACTGTATTTCTACTATTCTACTGATCCTCAACTCCTTAATAAAACCTTACATCCCTAAAATATTTTCACTCAAGCACTTAATTGCCCCGCAAACCTGTATTTATTTGAATAGACATCCCTTGTCTCTATGTCTTTCTGATATCTGTTAAAGTGTTATTTCCACAAGTAAAGTGCTCTACAAAGTAAGGGGCGACACAGTGGCACAGTGGTTAGCACTGCTACCTCACAGCGCCAGAAACCTGGGTTCAATTACCGGCTCAGGCAACTGTCTGTGTGGAGTTTGCACATTCTCCCCGTGTCTGCGTGGGTTTCCTCCGGGTGCTCTAGTTTCCTCCCGCAGTCCAAAAATGTGCAGGTTAGGTGAATTGACCATGCTAAATTGCCTGTAGTGTTACGTGAAGGGGTAAATGTAGGGGAATGGGAATGGGAATGGGAATGGGAATGGGTGTGGGTGGGTTGCTCTTCGGTGGGTCAATGTGGACTTGTTGGGCCGAAGGGCCTGTTTCCACACTGTAAGTAATCTAACCAAATGCAATTTGTTGCACAAAATTACAGTCAGTTTGAACCTTCAATGGAGTTCTAAATTCAACTAGAAAAGTTCCATTGATCCAACAGGAAACTTCTTTATATTGAAGTTACTGAAGGCAAAAAGGTTTTCTATTTCATGTGTAGGTATCACCATGGGAAGAGCAACATTTGCCTGTTTTAGGGGGAGGTTTTCAGCAAGAGAGGCTGTTTATCCTTCTCTTTGGATTCAACTCAAGCCTGACCAATGTTCTTTAATTGAGCATCCTTTTCAGAGGGATTCCTGACACTGGAGAAGGCCATCATTGGACAAAAGACAATCCTGCTGTCCCGCCATTGGCCGCACAGCAGCACCAGCAAAAATGGCAAGTCATTTTAAGGTTAGCATCAAGGTTTATCCTGGTGGCTTTCAACTGGGAAGAGCTGGATCTGAATGGAAGGGAGAGGAAAAATACGAAGGGGAAAGACAAGATAAAATTGCAATTTTTGAAAAGATTTGTAGCTCAGGGTGAGGTTCATGTTGTAAGTTTACTCAATCAGCTGGAAGGTTTGTTTTCAGACATTTCGTCACCATGCCAGGTACATCATCAGTGAGCCTCCAGTGAAGTGCTGAGGTTCTGTCCTGCCTGCTATTTGTGTGTCTTGATCTGTTGTGGTAGGTGATATAATTTCTGGTTCTTTTTCTCTGAGATTGGTAAATGGGGTCCAAATTGATGTGTTTATGATATCACCCACCACAACCGACCAAGACACACAAATAGAAAGCAGGACAGAGCACCAGTGCTTCACCAGAGGCTCACACATGATGTTACCTAGCATGGTGACGAAATGTTTGAAAACAAAGGTTCCAGCTCAGCGAGCCAACTTACAACCTGAACAAGACAGAAATCTTCTGTGAACCCAAGGATTGAGGCCTCATTATCTTTTGGGTAGAGGCTGAAACATTGTAAGATTTCAAGAAGAAAATGGATCTAGCACTTGGGGCTAATGGGATCGAAGGAAGTGGGGGGCAAACAGCAACAGGATTTGAGTTGGATGGCCAGCCATGATCATATCAAATGGCAGAGTTGGCTTGAAGGGCCAAATGGCCTACTCCAACTCCAATTTATTCCTATGGATGAAATAAGTGGAGAAGGAATGACCAGCACCAGTCAGTCTTGGGTAGGGAAGTCCTGGTTGCTATGGTATGGTAACAATGGACCTTTCGGCCTGAAATTCCCATCATTCCTCTTGCCATGCACTTGATTTCAAGTGAGCTTGTGGATGAGTAGCCAGTCTGATGTATCTAGATTCTGATGTCAAATGGTCATTTCTGTGTTGCCTGAACGTGACAAGACAGAAGTGAAATATTTTCAGTTGCTGTTAAGTCTACTGCTGTCGTGGCTCAGCACTTTCTCAGCTACTGAAATAGATTTAACAAATCCTTATTATTCTCCTGAAGCCCTCTAATAGGATCAATGGAAGTCAGTGGGCACTGATGGAGAATTTCCACATTTGTCAGAACAGGGGCCACCTGTGGTGCAAAGCTGCTAGAGAAAGTGATAAAAGCATTGAATTGTTGAGTTAAGAAAGACATAAGACATAACAGACAAATGATAAGTTACAATGTATTGTAGGAAATTGGTGTCTCTGTACAGTTTTTTTTTTAACTTCTTTCCTTCCAGTAGGAATAAATATATTGCTTACCTTGAGATATTTCTTTCAGATACTGGAGTGTTTACTATACTCTGCTCTCTCCATTCCCCTTTGCATTGAGTGGCCAAAACACAAGAATAGGGGGTCTGAAGAGTATCTCTTTTCTCCCGTAAATCAAAAGCATTAATCATTACACAAAAACATTAAAAAAGGGAGCAGCAATAGGCCATTCGGCCCCTCAAATCCGCTCCACTTTTTAAAACGGCTGATGATCCAACTCTGATCCTGAGAAGAATTTGCATATCTATCTACTCAAACATCTCAGGATAATAAAGATCTCCATAAATGTTGTAGTTTTCCACATATGCTTGGAGTTCTCCGTATACATTTGGAATTTGTTGACTTCCCCCTCTCCTCTCCCTCACAAACAATGCCATTTATAGTCAGTCGGGAAAGGAGAAGAGCAGAAGTCCATTTTTACTCTATTGTAGATTCATTTACAAAGTAGGACAATTACACCAATGTAGCTCCTATCTATATGCACCCCAACCAGTATCAAAAGTGTCTCTTTATACTTGTTCGAGAACAACAATTAAAAAATACAATCTGCCTCCTTAAAAGGACGTTAGAATTTGCAGGCTGATGATCAGCCTAATGAAGTGTTTCATGAATCCTCCTGGTCCAAGCAGGCCCCTGAGGAAGGTTTGAACTGGGAGCTTTTGAGTCTCAGGAACAGGGATGTCACCAGTCGAGCAGTTGCTCCCTCTTTATAGTTTTCTGAACAAATGAGAAACCAATGAACAGCTTGACTAACCGACAGTCACTTAGAGGTACCAATAAAAATAAATTTTAATAGAAACTTAGCAAAGTAAAATGACATTCCCAGGGCTGATGTCATATTCCAGGCCCTGCCGTGCTCACTGGTTTTGGAAGGCCTTAAGAGATGCTCCCTATCCAGGTATCCAAAGGCACAGACAGAACCATGATATAGAAACAGGGCAATAGCTCTAACGATCCCCCTCAACTGTCGACTGCCTCGGCTCACTTATGGTCAGGCCTAGCAGTACATCATTGAGGAAGTCTAATGCTCCCCTATCGCCCTTAAACTCAGGGGCAGGGGGCTGGAAAGTCTTTTTTGATAATGTTGTTGCCTGATTTTAAACTGAGGTCCATTTGCCTGTAAACCAAAAGCATTAATCATTGCATAGAAAATGGGAGTGGGAGTAGGCCATTCAGTCCTAGGAGCCTATACGTCATGCTTCATGGCTGATCATCCAACTCAGGATGCTGTCTACTCTTTAACCAATAATTCCACCCCATCTCCTTTTCCTTCCTAAACCCTGAATAACCTGAGATATTCAGTTCCCCTCCCTAGTTACCCTGCAGCCATGTCTACATAATCCCAAATACTGTATATCATACCCGTTGATATCTATTTGTGCAATTAATTCATCTGCTTTATTGCAAATTCTCCTTGCGTTAAGATACACAGTCTTATGCCTTTCCTTTTTCACATTCTCAGCCTCTCTCGCATTATTTTACACTGTGGCCCTGATTGATTCTCTGCTTATTATGTCTCTTGTTTCCCATTCTGTCTTTTGTTTTTGCCCTTGTTTCTCTCTCTCTTCTTACCCCCTAGAGTTTCCTAACCCCCCCTGCCAGTTTAATTTAAACTCTCCTGTCAAAGCAAATTACACTGTAGAGACAATACTTCTACTTTTTTCAAAACTGGTGAAATTAAATAAGTCAATTAACTTATGGACTAATGGGATACTATAACAAAAAGTATGAATTTCAAATGAAATTTGTATTGCATTAAAAATTAATTTTGGGTTGTAATGATTCACTCTAGCCCTTACAGTGCCTACCAATCACAGAAGGATGTACTGTAAATACTGAGTTGATTTCCCATTAAGTTCAGTAAAATAAATTAACTAATTAAATGAGTTGAGAGCCCTTAAAATGGACACCATAAGACCAACAAAACTCACAGCATAAATTAAGTCAAGATATTATTTTGAAGGGGAAAATGATGCCCTGTAGTGCCCAATATTAATTCCCTTGTTTAAGGAAAGATGTAGGTGTATTGGAAGTCATCCAGAGAAGGTTGACTAGACCAGTACTTGGAATGGGCAGATTGTATTGTGAGGGAAGCGAGGGTGAGCTCCAAGATGAGGTTTGTATTTGCTGGAGTTTCAAAGATTATGAGGAGACTTGAGATTGAAGCATTGCAAACCGGACAGTGGTGAACTGGAAGTCCATGCCACAGAGAAAGCTAGGTCATTGCTTACTTCAAGATCAGAGGTGAGCAGTGTTCACAGAATCACACATGTGTTATGGTACAGAAGGAGGCCATTCTGCCCATTGTGGCTGCATGAATCTCCTGCCTTTCCCCCATACCCTTGCCACATCATTTTTCTCCATTTAATCATCCAATACCCTTTTGAACGCCTCAATTGAGCCTGTCTCCACCACAATTCCAGGCAGAGCATTCCAAACCTTATCTACTCGCTGAGTGGGAAAGCTTTTTTCCTCATATCACCCTTGTTTCTTTTGTACATCACTTTAAATCTGTGCCCTCTTGTTCTTGTTCCTTTTAGAATGATTTCTCCCTGGATATCTACTGGATTTCTGCTGGATATCTACTCTATCCAGCATGATTTTGAAAGCCTCTATCAGATCGTCTTCTCTCCAAAGAGAACAGTCCCAACGTCTTCAAACTAAAGTCCCTCATGCCTGGATACATTCTTGCAAATCATTTCCGCATTCTCTCCAATACATTCACATCCTTCCTATGATGTGGTTTCTAAAATCATACACCAGCTGAGGTCTAACAAATGTCTTATACAAGATTAACATCACCTCTTTGCTTTCGCACTCTATGCCCTATTAGTGAAGTTGAAGATACTGTATGCTGCACTGATGTGTGGATCAGTGCACATACACACACAGCTCCCTTGGCTTCTGCACCCTCATTCTGTTAATTTGCCTCTGACTACAAAATTCAGACCTTTGCCTCTTTCTCCACAGATGCTGCCTTCCTCGTTGTGTATTTCTGACATTTTCTGTTTCTTGACTAACAAAATCTCTGGCCGGAATATTTCAATTTTGCAGCTGTGCCTTTGGACTGCAGAGTAGTTGATGTAATTAAGAAGGGAGAGAAGGATAAACCAGCTGATAATTGACAGTATCACATCAGTTGTGGGCAAACCTAGAATCCAAAATTCAAGATGAAATTGGTGAGTTGTACAAGTTAAAAATCACACACCAGGTTATAGTCCAACAGGTTTATTTGGAAGCACTAGCTTTCACAATGCTGTTCCTTCATCAGGTAGCTGTGGAGCAGGATCATATGACACATAATTTGTAGCAAAAGATCACAGTGTCATGTAACTGAGATGATATATTGAACAAACCTAGATTGTTAATAAGTCTTTCATCTTTTAGACTGGGTTGCAGTTTTGGTTCATTAATATGTAACACCCAGAACTTCTTTTAAGTCACATTCTCGAAGATAACTTGAGGTTTTATAAAAAAGATGGTGACATCTCAGCCCAGACAATGCATTAAAGGTGCGAGGTTAGAGTCGATCTGTATCCCAATCTTAAGTCGGACTGGTTCTATTTCCAAAGTAGGAATTTATAAAATATTTCATGGATTGACTGCCTGCAGATTGTGCGCTTTTTGAGCAAAATAGAGTGTATCTGCAAGTACAATTCTGGAAATGCAAATTCACCCCATAGATTCATATGTGTGTGCATGAGAGAGAGGGAGAGAGAATGTGAGTCTGTGCATGTGAATATATGCATGAGTGTGAGTGCACGTGAGAAAGTGTTTGTGTGTATGCAAGCTTGGTAGAGTGTGACGGACCATAAGCCTGTGAGAGGGTGTGTGTGTGGGTGTGAGTGGGGGGTGTTATGTGTGTGTGTATATGAGAGAGAACATGTGTATGAGAGAGGATCTGCGTGAGTATGTAAGTGTGTGTGTGTGTGAGAGAGAGAGAGAGTCTTGTGCAGTGGGGTCACCTGCAGTGTGACATGAACCCAAGGTCCCGGTTGATGCCATCTGCATGGGTACTGAACTTGTTTTATGAATGTAAGGATTCACCAGTGCAAACTTATTAAAAGCCACTTCAGATCCCAATTTTATCCTGAAAGGTTTTGGATTGGTGGGTGGTGACTTGAGTTAGAAACTCACCTGTTAGTTCAGAGATCAGGAGTAATTTAATTTCCAAGCTTCATTAACCCAGCTGCATGTTTGACTTGTCAATCAGAATGTGACACGCAAATAGCTGGAAAGCAGTTGCTGACCAAAGATGTCACATACCACTGCAACTGATTCATAGGAACTTGTTCATATCTGAAACAGAGTCTGAAGGTCAGAACGCATTTAGTTCTTCATTAGCTTCATTGTGTTTTAAACAAGCGTCATCTGAAGACAGACCATCCTAGTCAGAGCAGAGTTAAATCACATGGTAATTTGGAACCTGAGGAAATCGACTCAGATCACAGTAGCATCCTGCATCAGATAATGCAGCATGAAGTGAAACTGTATTCTTTTTCAAATTTTCTCTTATCTTACTTACCACACTGTCAGACAGTCTGCCATGTGTAATTCATCCTGTTTCAAACTGACTGCTGGTTCATTGTCTGTTTACACTAGGGTCTGTAAAACGTGGACTGTCTGTTTTAGCTCACACAACACTCTTGAGTATCTTACTGGTAAGGAATAATCAAACCTTGTTCAGTAATACGAGAAAATCTGTCATCTGTGCTCAAATCCTTGTCGAAAATATTCAAACCCAAGGAAGAGAAATGAAGGCTTTATAAATTAAGTATTCAGAAACTGCTATGAGCCAACAATTTGTTAAATTCCATTCCAAATCCTAAGCCTATTGTGAGTTCTTTATTGAGGAGGATAGGATTGAATTTTACAACATTTGTTTGCAGATGTTCTTGTATTATTTTATTGTAAATTCCCCCTATTAATCTTCATATAAACCTTTTAAACGATTGTTCTCAGAGCATCTGCCAATGAAATGCTTATCCCTGCCTTTCTAGATCTGGACTTGCCAATTCCTATACTCCTCTGGACGACCTCCCATACTGTACTATCCATAAACTTTAACTTAACCAAAAATCTGCTGCCCATATCCTCTCCCACACTAAACTCCATTCAACTTTTACCCTTATCCATGGTGACCGACATTGGATCCTGGGCCTTGGAAGGCTCTGTTTTAAAATGTTTAAATCTTTTCATGTCCCTTATTCCTCCTTTCCTCTGTAGTCTCCTCTTGCTCTGCAATTCCCGCTGAACTGACCAGTCGTCTGGAATCTGGGCTATTGTATATTTCCTCTCCCTTACTGCAGATTTCTCTTCCATAGAGGCACCATGCTCTCGAGTTATAAACATGCACCTCTTGCCACATGCAAGAACTTTAATCGTAAATTTGATCTCTACTTAGAAATGTGAATTTGCAGGGCTAAATGGAAGGAAGAAAGTATTGGTACAAATCAACGGTTGGCGCAGACACAATGGGCCATAAATTTTCATTCTATGTTGTAAAACAAACTAGGGCAGGGCTTGTGCAATTAAAAGTGAGGTCTTGGGTGGTGTTGTAGCACAGAGAGACTTAGGAGTTCAGATACACAATTCTTTGAAGTTTGAGACACATTTAAACAGGGTGGTTAAGAAGGCATTTAAGCATGCTTGCCTTCATTGCTCAGACCTTTGAGTATAGGAGTTGTGAAGTCATGTTGTACAGGACATTGGTGAGGCCTCTTTTGGCATACTGTGTCCAGCTCTGTTCGTCGTGTTAGAAGAAGGATATTATTAAGCTAGAGAGAGTTCAGAAAAGGTTTACCAGGATGTTGCTAGCAGTGGAGGGTTTGAGTTATAAAGAGAGGCTGGATAGTTTGGGACATTTTACCCTGGAGTGTGTGAGTTTGAGGGATGACCTGATAGAGGTTTATAAAATCATGAGGGATACAGATAAGGTGAATGTTAAGTATCTTTTCCATAGGGTGGGGGATTTCAAGGCAAGGGGGCATATTTTTAAGATGAGAGGAGAAAGATGACAGATTTAGAAATGATATGAGGGGCAATTTCTTTACATAGAGTGGTTTGTGTGTGGATTGAACTGCCAGAGGAAATGGTGGATGTAGGTACAATGACAACATCTAAAAGATAGGTAAAAACAATGACTGCAGATGCTGGAAACCAGATTCTGGATTAGTGGTGCTGGAAGAGCATAGCAGTTCAGGCAGCATCCGAGGAGCAGTAAAATCGACGTATCGGGCAAAAGCCCTTCATCACAATCACCTGATGAAGAAGCGTCGCTTCGAAAGCTAGTGTGCTTCCAATTAAACCTGTTGGACTATAACCTGGTGTTGTGTGATTTTAAATCAGGAATAAAGGCAGAGAGCCTGAAGGGTGGAGAGATAAGCTAGAGGAGGGTGGGGGGGGGGGGGGGTGTGGGGAGAAAGTAGCATAGAGTACAATAGGTGAGTGGGGGAGGAGATGAAGGTGATAGGTCAGGGAGGAGGGTGGAGTGGATAGGTGGAAAAGAAGATAGGCAGTAGGACAAGTCATGGGGCCAGTGCTGAGCTGGAAGTTTGGAACTAGGGTGAGGTGGGGGAGGGGGAAATGAGGAAACTGTTGAAGTCCACATTGATGCCCTGGGGTTGAAGTGTTCCGAGGTGGAAGATGAGGCGTTCTTCCTCCAGGTGTCTGGTGGTGAGGGAGCGGCGGTGAAGGAGGCCCAGGACCTCCATGTCCTCGGCAGAGTGGGAGGGGGAGTTGAAATGTTGGGCCATAGGGCGGTGTGGTTGATTGGTGCGGGTGTCCCAGAGATGTTCCCTAAAGCGCTCTGCTAGGAGGCGTCCAGTCTCTCCAATGTAGAGGAGACCGCATCGGGAGCAATGGATACAATAAATGATATTGGTGGATGTGCAAGTAAAACTTTGATGGATGTGGAAGGCTCCTTTAGGGCTTTGGATGGAGGTGAGGGAGGAGGTGTGGGCGCAGGTTTTGCAATTCCTGCGGTGACAGGGGAAGGTGCCAGGATGGGAGGGTGGGTTGTAGGGGGGCATGGACCTGACCAGGTAGTCACGGAGGGAAAACATCTAAAAGGTATTTGCATAAGTACATGAATTAGGAAGGTTTGGAGTGATATGGGCTATATTTAGAAATTTTTCATTCTTTAGCTTCAACTTAGTCAAGAATGGAGTTTCCTCAACCTTCTGGGGTAGAGGATCTCTAAAGATTCATAATGCTCTGAGTGAAAAATAATTCCTTGTTTCAATCCTAAGTGGTTTATTTTGAAATTGTGTCTTTCAGTTCCACACTCCACACCAGAAGAAACATCTACCTTGTGTATCCCTTTCAGGATTTTCTAAGTCTTAATTCGATCACCTCTCATTCGTCAAAGCTCTAGAGAACGGGCTCAGTTTGGCCAATCTCTCTTTCAGATCTACCCTGCCATCTCAGGAACGAGTCTAGTGAACCTTTGTAACAATAATGCTCTTCCTAGATAAGGATTTCGAAAGTGTGTGCAGTACTCCATGGTGTAACCACGGTTCTATACAGTTCAAGCAAAACCTTGCTGCACCCAAATTCAAATTCTCTTGAGATAAAGACTGCTATCATTAGCCACCCTAATAGTCTGTTGATTCTATCTTGAAACAACATCAAGAAGAAATAGTTGCTGGAAGAATGGATATTGCCGAAAAATGTCAGTTCTCCTTATTGAATATGAAACTCACAAAACCTACATTCATGTTTGATGGAGAACTGTGGCAATATTAGGGCGGCACGGTGGCACAGTGGTTAGCACTGCTGCCTCACAGCGCCAGAGACCCGGGTTCAATTCCCGCCTCAGGCAACTGACTGTGTGGAGTTTGCACATTCTCCCCGTGTCTGCGTGGGTTTCCTCCGGGTGCTCCGGTTTCCTCCCACAGTCCAAAGATGTGTAGGTCAGGTGAATTGGCCATGCTAAATTGCCCGTAGTGTTAGGTAAGGGGTAGATGTAGGGGTATGGGTGGGTTGCGCTTCGGCGGGGCGGTATGGACTTGTTGGGCCGAAGGGCCTGTTTCCACACTGTCATGTAATCTAATCTAATCTAATTTGGCAAGAAACAGAAGAAACTGTCTTGCTGTAACATTATACAGTCCAAAGCCACTAACATCAGAGTTCATCCCCTCATCAGAGAGATTCAAAAAACAAATACTCTGGATAACCCAAAGGGATTTCTGTTTGTCTTTTTTTACCTATTTATCTTCATTGCTGTCTGTATCCCTTCCCATGCTGGTCAGGGATCTACAATAACTCTCTTTCACAGACATTTCTTTCCTCAGCAACTCTGTTCCTCAGCAAAACTGTTTCAGTGATTGACTAGGTTCCACCTTTCACGTTTTGGAGGTTTACATGACTAGAGATGTCTGCAAGAGATCCGGTGTTCCTCAAGCCACCTGGTCTTACCAGATTGTCAGATCCATGCTTAATCCACACACCAACACATGCAGGTTCTAGACTTCTTAGCACCCTTTACTCCCTGGATCTCATAGCTGATCTCATATACAGATCACTTTTATTCTTCTCTTCATCTCACGCTTTAGTGAAACACATGTTATCCTTCCTTTCAGGCATTCATTCACGGGATGTAGGCGTCATTAGTTAGGGCAGTGTTTATTGCTCACCCCTAATTGCCCAGATGAAATTTAATTCAATAAAAATCTGGAATCAAAGTCTGCCTAATTTGTAACCACCCCTCTAGTTCACTAATGGCTTCTATTCGGTTCCAGACCCACACATTGACTCTTAACTGCTCAATAGGCAATACATATTGGTCTAACCAGCAATGCCCATGTGCTGTGGACAAATTTTAAAAATAGTGTACAGGAACTGGAAGATAGGCATCACTAGCAGCAAATATCCACCTTTCAGTATCTAAGGCTGAGTGTTAGCAATTTAAAAATTGTGCTAATATGTTGGCAGGTTAGTTCCTTAAATACAATTCTGAAATTATTTTGTGCAGTGCAATTAAACTTTGATGTGGAGGTGCTGGTGTTGGACTAGGCTGGACAAATTTAAAAATCACACAGCACCAGGAAGTACTTGTACTTCCAAATAAACCTGTTGGACTATAACCTGGTGTTGTGTGATTTTTAACAATTAAACTTTGTTAGTGTCTAAACAATACAATTTTCTGAAGTGAAGTTGTCCGTTACATTTTCATAGCATAATCGGATTCTTCCAAGAATCATCATTGTGAGCCTTGCTTGTAACTACCCTGGCTTCCATTTTCATATCACATACTGTGTGGGGTTTGCGTGCTCTCCCCGTGTCTGTGTGGGTTTCATTCCACAGTCCAAAGATGTGCAGGTCAGGTGGGTTAGCCATGGTAAAATTCCTCAGTGCAATGTTCTTCGGAGGGTCGGTGTGGTCGTGATGGGCTGAATGGCCTCTTTCTACACTGTAGGGATTTGTGACTCTATATCCAGAGTGGCTGGTCAGCATAGTCTTCTTATAGGCAAAAGATGTTGCAATATATCTTCTCTTCCACCTGTGCATACAACACTAAAAATAACTATCCTGTGCAGGACTGATCACCAGCTGTTTGCTGAATTTTAAATAAGTTTATTCACTGGGGCTGAATCTTATGTTTTTATTGGCACAGTTTTTAGTTGACAAGGTCTTTGGAGGGTTTTTCTTCATGAGGCCTTTGTAGGATTTCTCACTGGATCTTACCAAACTTGCTTCATTAACTATCTCACCTCCCCGCCCCCATCGTCCGATTCTAGCCCTGTTGTTCCTGATGAAGGGCTTATGCCCGAAACATTGATTTTCCTGCTCCTTGGATGCCGCATGACCGGCTGTGCTTTTCCAGCACCACATTCTCGACTCTGATCTCCAGCATCAGCAGTTCTCACTTTCTCCTGTCTTCCCAAGTGTCGTTCCCAGGATAACTCACCGGGCAGCTGCCAAAAAAGGCTGATGTCGCTTGTAGCCACACCATTTCGAAAAGCCGCTGTGCTCTCGGACAAGCGTGGGCAATCCTGGCATGGCCCCTCACTGGCATCGAAATGACACAGCAGCCACAAAGCCATGCTGCCTCATGGCTGGTGCTCCCTCACAGATACAGCACCATTCTCTCACACTATTCCCTGTTTAACTGCCAGGCCACACACTGTACCTCTCCATAGCTGCATCCTGTCTGTACACCGTCTTTAGTCAACACCACTCTGGCCCAGTGCCCACTGGTTATGTGCCGCCTGTACAATAGGTATAGGTGAGTAATTCATTCCCCCCAACCCAGCACCAGGCAGACCTTCAAACAGCCTGTGCACGTCCATACAGCAATACTGACAATCTTTGGTTCTGGTTCAAGTGCCAACATGTTACAGACACAGGATGGCAAAGTCTGGATGCTGCAAGTGAAGGTGGGAGGGAAGTGAATAAGTGCTAAGGGAGCAAGTGAGCAGCCCTGAGGTGCAGTCTGGTTCAATCCATGAGTAGGGTCCCTGTCCCTGAGCCTAAAGTGTCCCTACAGCAGCCCTGGTTCATCAGCAATTCAGGTCTGTGCTTGGTCAGTGTTCAGCAAGTGGATCGGAGATGGACCATGGGGATCATGGAGACGGACCATGGGGATTATGGAGATGGACCATGGGGATCATGGAGACAGACCATGGGGATTATGGAGATGGACCATGGGGATTATTGCGATGGACCATGGGGATCATGGGGATTATGGAGACGGACCATGGGGATTATGGAGATGGACCATGGGGATCATGGAGATGGACCATGGGGATTATGGAGACGGACCATGGGGATTATGGAGATGGACTATGGGGATCATGGGGATCATGGAGATGGACCATGGGGATCATGAGAGGTTGAGAGATCTTGGATATCAATCCAGCGGACAAGGGGGTGTGATTGCAGCTGGTGCCCGTGGATGGTGCATTGAAATGCTGTTTGACTGTGATCAACATGGAGATTCCTCAAAGCCAGTAGCGAGTTGCAGTCACTAGGTACCCGCTCAGACTTTCGTGTGGAGAATTCCTGGTGCCGAGCTCGTTCCGTGCGAATGGTAAGATAGGAAGCTGAATATTAAATAGGTGGGTTGTGCCATTAACCGGGTGTTTACAAGTGACAAACTCCATGAATTGGGAACTCACTGCTGCCCAGTGAGAAACTGCTCAACAAAAGCATAAAAATTCGCAAAGAGTTTCTCCCAGTATCGAGATCAGGCTCGCTAGACTTCTCACACAATTCTTCCACAAATCTCACTGTCGCCCATATTGTTCAGGTCCCTATAAGATTCAGTCTTTGCCTTTAACAGAAGTCACATTCTTCGCTCAGAGAGTGGTGAACCTGTGGAGTTCACTACCACTGAATGCAGCCAAGGCCAAACACTGTATGATTTCAAGAGGATTTGGATGTAGCCCTTGGGGTTGAAGGGACTAAAGGAAATGGGGAAAATGGGAACAATCTGTTGAATTGGATGATCAACATGATCATAATGAATGGTGGAGCAGGCTCGAAGGGCTGAATGGCCTACTCTTGCTCCTATTTTCTATGTTTTTATTTCCAAGGAGGGAATTTTTGTGGAGGTTCTCTTGATCTACCTTAAATTAATAAGAGATCATTTGTATTCCTGAGAAATGGTGGGCTCAGTTGGAGTGGCATGGTGGCTGAGTGGTTAGCATTACTACCTTACAGCACCAGGGATCCAGGTTCAATTCCATCTTCCGTCTGTGTGGAGTTTACACTTTCTCCTTGTGTCTGCATGGGTTTCTTCCAGGTGCTCTGGTTTCCTCCCACAGTTCAAAGATGTGCAGGTTAGATGGATTAGCTATACTATTGTGTACAGGCTAGGTGGATTATCAATGGAATGGCTTGCTTCTATACTGTAGGGTTTGGTGTGAATGGCTAAAAATGTCTTTGATTTTCACTGGTTTATGTTATATTGGGTGATCGAGTGAACCCTGTAGGAATTCTCCCCATCATGTTCCATTCTTCTCAATTATTAGGCATCCTTCCAGCTCAATCATAGAATGCTCCCCATATCTTCTCTCCCATATCTACACCCCAAATGAATGACTTCCCTTTAACGTCTTCCTTCCTATTTGATCTCAATCTTCAAAATTCAAAAATCGTAGAAACAGTTTTAGGCATCTTTGCAATATAATCTACAGCAATTGCACATTAGCAACACATGTGACATCTCTCCTGAGTTATTTTTATCTGCAATGAAGATGTACACTCCCATTCCCTTCCTCCTGTGATTGGGTCACACACTCTGTGAATGAGATTTTCTCGAGATCCTTTGACCACTGCATTGCATCACATTAGGAACGTTTGAAAAATCATTAATTTAAATATAGAATCACAATGCGTGTGTGCATGTTGTACTGCATTGACATTGTCAAAGTTTGCATTTTTAGAATGCTCTGCTTCATGCATTTTAAAGTAGAAATACCATATGCTTTTCATAACCACTGAACATCTGAAAGCATTTTACAGCCATCAAAGTACTTTATAAGTGTATCACTGCTATCCTGTAGATGTTTAATGAATAACATTACTATTGGGAAATGATTGAAAACTCTGAAAAGCATAGGTAATATCTGAGAACAAAATGCGGATTAAGATTTCAGGACATAAAATGTGAGATGTTTCGGGTGCTAGGTGAAACCCCTGCTGTTTTTTGGTTCTAATTTCAGATTTACAAGATTGAACTTTTTCCATTCTAACTGTAGACTAGATTTTCCAGTTGAATGCTTGTCCAATATGCTGAACCCTAATCCCTTTTACTTTCTAATTTCATTTTTCTTCTTTTTTTCAGTTGTATTATTGTGGAAGGACTGTTATTCTGAATTTTTATTTCTTTATTTTGCTAGTTTATTTCTCTGATCTTGTACTTTTGTAATGCTGGACTTTTTATTTCTTTACTTTGCTAGTTGGTTTTCCTTAAGAATTGTACTCAAGAATCTAGGTACCTTTGAACCTAAGGTGGTTATTTGTAGACTTTTCATGTTCTCATATGAGTATGTGACAATAAAGCTAATTCAATTCAATTCAACTTTAGTTATCCTGATATATATTATGGATAAGTTGCAGATGTTAGAAGCATCTTCTTTGTTTCTCTGCTACAGCTGGGTTCTGCTTTCTCCAATGGCCTCCATAACAATGGGGGTCCCCGAGACTGATCCACGACCTAAAGACAACACTTAATCATGAAATATTATGCACAAAGGCAACTCTCTGCTTGAACATTGGGTCATATTTTATCTTGGACCAGCTAGTTATAGAGAGTCATACAATTTCTAAAGAAAGAATAGAGGCCCTTCAGCCCATCATGTCAACTCTGGCCATCAAGCAGCCATCTACTCTAATCCCATTTCCCATCACTTGGCACATAGCCTTGTATACCATGATATTTCAAGTGTTCATTTATACAATTCTTAAATGTTTTGAGGATTCCTGCCTCTACCACCTTTTTAGTCAGCAAGCTCCAGATACCTGCAATGCTCTGGGTGAAATAAAAACTTACCTCAGATCTCCTCTAAATCTCCTGCACCTTGTCTGAATACAGTGCCCCCTCTACTAAGGCAAAATGTTTCTCCCAATTTATCCTGTTGATGCCCTTCAGAACTTTGTACACCTCCATCAGCATCATGACCGACATGGACAGGCTAAATAGACAAGGTCTTTTGCCTGGGGTGGGGGAGTCCAGAACTAGAGAGCATAGATTTAGGGTGAGAGGGGAAAGATTTAAAAGGGACCTAAGGGGCAATGTTTTCTCACAGAGGGTGGTATGTGTATGGAATGAACTGCCAGAGGAAGTGTCAGAGGCTAGTACAATTTCAGCATTTAAAAGACATCTGGATGGGTATATGAATAGGAAGGGTTTAGAGGGATATAGGTCAAATAATGGCAAATAGGATTAGATTAATTTAGGATTACTGGTCAGCATGGGCGAGTTGGACTGAAGGGTCTGTTTCTGTACTGTGCATCTGTATGAATATATGATTGCTCAAAGTAAAACAGTCCCAGTCCATGTAGTGTCTCTTCATCGCTGAATTGCTCTAGCCTACAGCACGATGGCTCAGTGGCTACTTTGCTAGCTCACAGCGCTAGGGACCCAGGTTCGATTCCAGCCTTGGGCGACTGTCTATCTGGAGTTTGCACGTTCTCCCTGTGTCTGTGTGAGTTTCCTCTGGGTGCCCTGGTTTCCTCCCACAGTCCAAAGATGTGCAGGTTAGGTAGATTCGTCATGCAAAGTTGCCCCATAGTGTTCAGGGATGTGAAGGCTATGTGTGTTTGTTAGGTGCAGGGTTACAGGGAAAGGTTAGGTGGGCAGGTCTGCATGGGATGCTTTTCAGATGGTCCAAGGGGTCCCTCCAAAGTGGAAACTGGCCATTTAGCCCAATAGGTCCACATCAACTCTGAAGATCATCCCACCCAGAGTCAACCACCTACATTATAGCCTAACATTTCCTATGGCATGCTGGCTTAGAGGTTAGCACTGCTGCCTCACAGCACCAGGAACCTATGTTCAATTACAGCCTCAGGCGACTTTCTGTGTGGAGTTTGCACGTTCTCCCCGTGTCTGTGTGGGTCCCTTCTGGGTGTTCGGTTTCCTTCCACTGTCCAAAGAGTTGATGTGGATTTAGTTGGGCTGAATAGCCTGCTTCCACATGGGAGGGATTCTCATATCCTAATGAATTTCTTCTGTATTGCAATCAAATCCTTCCTCTAGTGCAGTGACCAGGAATGTGCACAGTATGCCATTTGTGGCCAAACTATATGTAGTCCCTTCATAGCTTCCTTGCTCTTGGATTCAATGCCTTGACTGATAAAGGCAAGTATCTCATGTGCATTTTTAGCCACTTTATCCAGCTGCTTTCAAGGATCTGTGGACATGCACAGCAAGATCTGGGAAGCTCCGGAATCGTATGACCAATGGTTCAATTCTCATAGTAGCCTGAAATGATCATCGATTGAATTGTGCGCAGTTTATTCTTTGTTGAAGAATTCACACTTCAGAAGTGTTTTTCTTCATTTTTTTCCTAAATGTAATTTTCCGAACATGAAGCTGTAGATCTGTAAGACTGTTTCCATTTTCTTCCACATTACTGGTGATTTTGTTGTCAGCTCTGGGATGTGATTCTGAGCTCAGCCATTCCTTTCGCTCCACTTAGAAAGCAGTAATTTTACAAAAAAAAACACAAGGAAAGAAATCAAGCTGCTTTGAAGGGCTCAGTAATGCATGTTGTTGAGAGGCAGTATGCACGCTTTTAACAAAATTCTGGGAAATTTCCAGATCTCAGCCCAGTCACTTTCTAAACGTCAGAAAGTGGAGATTGCTGGACAGCCAAGGACAGGGAAAAAAGTCCCATTTCACAATATCCAGTCATTAGTTAAAGTTCTATCAAAAATATGGATAGGTTTTAGGGCAGTTCCAGTTTTTGGAGGCTGGGAAGGAAGACAAGTCAATGGAGATGTGGCATGGGAACCATACATTGAAACCCTATAATGTGGAAATAGGTCATTTAATCCAACAAATCCATACCAATCCTCCGAAGAATATCTGACCCAGACCCATTCCCCTACATTTCTCCTAACTAATGCACCTAGCCTCCACAGCCCTGAACACTCTGGGCGATTTAGTACAGCCAATTCACCTAACCTGCACATCTTTGGACTGTGGGAGGAAACCCACACAGACACAGGGAGAACGTGCATACTCCACACAGACAGTTGCCCGAAGCTGGAATCAAACCCAGGACCCTGGCACTGTGAGGCAGCAGTGCTAACTGCTAAGCCTCCATGCTGCCCTATCATGTCAAACTAACATGAGGGGCTGGAACTGCATGTCTCTCCAGCCCTTCCCAATTCCTAAATCTTTTCTGATGTGGAGGTGCCGGTGTTGGACTGGGGTGGACCGAGTTGAAAATCACACAACACCAGGTTATAGTCGAACTGATTTATTTGAAAGTAGAACGCTGCTCCTTCGTCAGGTAGGAATAGCTACCAGCAGTGAAATAGCTCCACATTGGCTTGGAGATATTTAATTGGCTCACTGAGTCTGTTCAAGAAAGAAATTTTTTTTTAGATATCAAAGGTATCAAGGGATATGCAGAGAAAGTGGGAATATAGAGTTGGGATAGAGGATCAGGCGTGATGTCTTGAGAAGAAGCTCCAGAAATGCGGCTTGTACCCCAAGCTTAATCCGTCTTCCCAATTTCAAATGGAGCCTCTACCCCAAACATTAATCCGTCTTCCCAATTTCAATTGATGAATGGATTCTGTGCACTTCCAACATCTTCAGTTGGCACCTCCTCCACCCAAAAAGGTTTCTTTCATGCAGTACCATGTATAGTACGGCTGGCTGTGATTTATGACGCTTTTGAAGACCAATTCAGCATACGTGTCAGTGAGATTTTCACATCTTGTAATGTCACCAGGATCTGCAGGCACAGCTTGAGCAGCCTCCAGCACCAACATAGGTCAAAGAGAAATGAGCCATCTCTGGCAGCAGTTGTGTGGGTGCAGGTGCCAATAGGAGGGCACGCTACACTTTCCTCAAAATCTTCTTCTTTGTCTGAACAAATCAACTACAAGATGAACCTTCAGGTAAAGATGCTGCAGGGAAAATAAATGCTGATGTCTTCAGGAGAGTGCAGCAGAGGCTCACTAGGCGGGTACCAGGGTTGGCAGGATTGGGAGCGCACAGTGGCTCAGTGGTTAGCACTGCTGCCTCACAGTGCCAGGGACCCAGGTTCGATTCCAGCCTCGGGTGACTGTCTGTGTGGAGTTTGCCCATTCTCCCAGTGTCAGTGTGGGTTTCCTCCCATAGTCCAAAGATGTGTAGTGTCAGTGTGGGTTTCCTCCCATAGTCTAAAGATGTGTAGGTCAGGTGGATTGCTGAAATTTCCCATAGTGTCTAGGGATGTGCAGCTAGGTGGACTAGCCATTCAGGGTTACAGGGTTGGGGTGGGTCTGGCTGGACACAATGGGCCAAATGTTCTGCTTCTGCACTGTAAAGATTTTATGACTGTTGTATGAGGTAAGATTGGTTCGACTGGGCATGTATTCACTAGAGTTGAGAAGGATGAGAGGGAATTTGATTGAAGCATATAAAATTCTAGCAGGGCCTGACAGCCAAGATGCTGGGAGGATGTCCCCTCTGCTTGGGGGTATTAGAACCAGCAGACACAGTCTCAGGATTTAAGGTAGGCCGTTGAGGATTGAGGTGAGGATGTATGAATTCACTCACGTGGACAACTTGTGGAATTCACTGCCACAGAACGTGGTGGAAGCTGGGTCTCCAAGGAAGGGATTGATAAGTATTTCGATATTGAAGGCGTTGAGCAGAATTGAGATAAAGCTAGAATATGGCAAAGAGGATCAGCCATGATCATATTGAATGGCAGAACAAGCTCAAAGGGCTGGTTGGCCTACTACTCTTCCTAGTTTTTATGTATTAAAAAAAGAATTAATGCTAAAACGTTTAAAACCTTCTGATTTTCAGGTCTGTCCTGAGCCTTTTCTCTGCCAGATCTCCACAGGAATCCTACAAATTCACCACATGGGAACTGATGTACGGGAACACCCCACACAATAGGTCCTTCCTGTATCATCATGATTTGATGAGTGTGCTGCACACATGGGCACTCACCAAGAGACCATGTACCATTGGCAAGGAGGAGGAATGTCAGATGGCAAAGAGCTGGCACCATACTCCACCAGTGGATGGGTTTGTCTGGCATTGTCCGTTTGTTTGTGAAAGTATGTTCAATTCTGAGTTTGACAGGTTTTTATTCAATCAGAGAATCACAGATTATGGGGGTAAAGGCAGTAAAGTGGAGTTGAGGACTATCAGATCAACCATGATCGCATCGAGTAGCGGACTCAATGGGTTGAATGGCCTCCTCCTGCTCCTATGCCTTATGGTTTTAGGGAGGAAGATGTTGGTAAGAAGGAAGAAGCCGACCTGGACATTGCCCGTCTCTAGCCTGTTGTTGTAGCATGAGCCATGAAGCTAACTCCTGTTACCCCGGCTCCATACTCAGATTAATAAGTTTTTTTAAACTTACCTATTTAGTGATATCTTGCAGAGGTCCCTTTAAAGAGCACTGATTAGATGGCTTCTGGCCCTGTCAAACTGACCATTTGCAAGCTTTAGGTCACCTGTCCCAATATCACTTCCAATGGCTCAGTGTTGACTTTTATTTCATCATGCTTTTCTGACGGACCTTAGGATTGTCATTATGTTAGCGATGCTACACAATGGTTGAAGTTATTTTATTCTAGACAATGTTTGCATTACTGTATCAGGCACAGTAACCCATGTCATAACCTTAAATATCCCAATCTCTCCCTTTGCTGTTTTGGTGATGATCTTAAATGGGTACACACTTGTTACCAATTAGCTGAACAATGCTCTCATAAGACAACAAATTCAAAGACCAATTGCAGAAAAATCAAGGCAGTATTTTTGAATACCCCGATTCCCCTCTTCAACATCAGAAGAAAATTCAAAGTATTAAATTCAAATGGCAATCACAGAGGAGTTGCTAATCTGGTTGCCAGCACTCAAAGTTCCCACTGCCGCCAACATTAATAAACTAATGTTTTAAGAGTAAAAGTCTCTGGACTGCATTTTACTGCCTCCTGCTGGGAAATGTTTTTTTTGCACGGGGAATGGAGGTTCAATTTGTAGGTTTCCCAGCTCACTATCGCCTTGCTCACGCCCATGACCATTCGCCATCCTATGTGGAGATGCTAGAGGTGGGTAAGGAGGAGAGTTTAGGTACCCTTGGGCCAATCTGCCCTTAGATCTATCGAGGTGCTCAACTGCTTAATTCATTGGCAGCTCATTGCCATAAAACACTAGGTTACGGGAGGCAGGTGAGATTACAATAGCTGTCTTGAAACAACTTCCTTGAAAAGGCAGAAGGGCTCATCATTCCACTAGTGCCCTATACACATCTGGTCACCATCCCACCCCCAACAAGTCACCCCAGTGTTCCCCCCATCCTTTGTTCCTCCCTACTTGCCCTCCAAAACCTCATCTTCCTCCCCCCACCTTTCACTATATACCCTCCAACCCATCCCTTTCTCTCTTTACAGTAAATGCTAGACCTGTGAAGTTTCTCAAGCATTCTCTGTCTTTGTTTTGGATTTCCAGCATCCATAGTATTTTGCCTTTATTTTTTAAAGTTGTTCTGTTCGGTCTGTTTAAAATCTATTTTGTTTCCAGCTGATGTTATTGCTGGACACATCACATCCCAAACGGATATCTGGCTTGATAGAAAATTTTGTTTTGATTTTAACCATGTGGTCTCTCACTGAAACACAATATACAATGCTGGCGATTCAGTTATAGCAATAACACAGAAGTTTATTATCCAATGAAAATAACATTGAATAGAATGATCCAAACTATTTAAGTTCAACCAATTTTAAAGATTTATAAACATCTAGTAAAAACAATTCCATCAATCCAAAAAGCACTCCTTTACAGTCTTCACTTCATGGTGAATTCCCACCGCTTTCCTATCAATACAGTTTAATTCACTATGAATCTTATGTGCAGTTCCTGGAGCATTTGTATAACTGAGCTTAGACTTTCTCAGCTTCATGTAACACATTCAGGGCTGTAACTAACACTCCTGGTCTGGAAATTTCAAACTAAACTGAGGTAACCTGTTTCTTAACAGATCTAAACTCCCAACCTCCCTTAGAAGCAACTGTCCTACTCACCCACCATCCAGCCATGGCTTTTGGAAAGCTTCCAAACTGAAACCAAAAGATTTTTCTAAGCTATCGGTCTTTCCCTTAATTAAGGGAGAAAATAAACCATTTTTGACCTGCTAAACTGAAAGCCCAAAGCACAAATATTTATTTTTGTTACTCATAAAAGGTCTCCCAATAAAGACAAAGTGCATCATTTACTAGAACGCTCTCTGTCTGTCTGTCTCTCAAGCTTTGTTAAAATGAAGTCATTGTGCCTGCAGAAATACCTACAAATGGATCATTAAGTCTCCTCAGACCAAAGCCACCACGCCATTAGCTCAAATCCAAGCTATAAAATAAATGATAATAGAATGCAAGTAACGCACGCACCTTGTATCACCCCTAGCACTGATACACACCCCCATATCCCATAAAATTAAGCCACTTGTTTCCACACACTCTTTACAGATTTATATCTCAAGATCTGTGGTGTAAAATGAAGAATTGCAACTTCAATTTGCACAATGAATTGGAAGCTGATTTGTACCTGCAAGACTTAGTCCTTCCTCGATTTTGCAGATGATCAGACTGTGTACCACTCTTGCATTGTGGAACTCAGTTGCTTAATATCATAGTACCACACCAAACTGAGAAGGTGCAAATTTCCTTTACATAGTATTAATCCATAATTAAAAGGATTGCACTCTGTGTCAATCAGCACATATTTATTTTGTTTGCAATCCATCAAAAATCAGGTACACCGTACAGCAGCCAATGACACAATATCACAAGTGTGCAAGGCTTAGGGAGAAGAATATCTTACTAATGGAAACAATTCTAATGTAGTTCAAATTTCGGGCTAGAAACTGATTGTATATGATTGCTTAAAGTTGATTGCAAAACAAATCTGTTCTTGACAAAATTGTCATTACCTTTTAATAATGAGCAGTAAGGATTTCCCATCAGTGTGGAGAGATTTTTGCTTCTTTTTGTTGGAGTTTAGCCATTTTATTAGTTTGCATTGATCAGATTTTGTTGGCTGTGTGTTTGTTCTCATTGAGAGATGTTAGAGACCGAGAGCCATTCCTAAATCAGGTGGAGCATGAGTAGATGCAGAGTTAAATTTCATCTCCTCTTTTCGAATAATAATTCCCAGTTCTAGCCTTAGCTGAGCACCTGTTATTTCACAAACATAAAATTTCCCTCCTCCCTTATCATATTTCTGAATCAGTTTGCCAAAATAGCAAAGGTTTTTGCTCTGGGCTGTTAGAAGCTAAATTGAAATGGCCATCAGTCTGACTTGATTTGAATCCAAATCCCAGAGTTTGGAGCCCAATGCTTAGTCTGTAGCATCATGTCATTTTACTGATTGGATAGTGGCCAAAATATTTTTTTTAAATCATAACCTCTCAAGGTTTTGGTCATTAAAAAAGGTTTGATCACTTATCAATGTGTATTTTGTTGTTACTGGTAAACCAAAGTTATTATTTATCTTGCTATCTGCCAAATTGTGACTACCATTTGGTGCTATCAATCTGCTCAATCATACAGTCTAAATTAGTGTCAGCAAAAACATGACACAGTGTCTCTAATGGTTTGGATGCTATTCACAGAAACTGCTGTGCATTCATAAACGGGCCTCCTTGCATCTAATCATTTCACGATGATGAGAGTTATGGGAATCGTGTGTACTGATAGGCCTGGATTGTTCCAGCGCTCTAAGGATGGTCTGGAGGTCGGCTGGGGTTGTGGGTGGTGGATAGCAAAGCTGTGAGGGAGTGCGGGGTGATAAAGTTCCTTTTGTCTTCCAATCACCTTTGTGCCTGCATTGGCGAAGAAGACACCCTCCTTCCCAAAGGCTCAATGTGGCCATCCTGCTGTTGCTACTGAGGATCCCCCAGTGGTTAGTGGAGCCTCTGCCCCTTGAGGAGAAACCTGTTGAAGCCTGATGGTCTTCCTATAGGCTGAGAGGGGGCTGGAGGTCAGTGGCAGGGGGTCGGCTAATTGGGTGAGCATTTCCCCAACCCACCCCTCCCCATAACATAGAAAGACTGCAGTCAGCTGGATTATCACCAACCATTATGCAAATAAATCCACTGGCAAGAATCTGTACTCCAAAAGGGGTCGCTCAGAGATTAGCACTGCTGCCTCATAGCGCCACGGACCCAGGTTTGATTCCAGCCTCAGGCGACTGTCTGTGTGGAGTTTGCAGATTCTCCCCGTGTCTGCATGGGTTTCCTCCGGGTGCTCTGCTTTCCTTCCACGGTCCAAAGATCTGCAGGTTACGGTGAATTGGCCGTGCTAAATTGCTCCATTGTGTCCAGGGATGTGCAGGCCAGGTGGATTGGCCATGGGGAATGCAGGGATAGGGTATTGGGAGGGGGGAGGTGTCTGGGTGGGATGGTCTTTAGTGGGTCAGTGGGATGAATGTCTATGGAAATCTCCCTCACCCAATGCAGGGGGTCCTTGCTATCTGTAAGGGACAACTTTCTGATAAAGAATGAAAAATGAGGATTTATTTCCCAAGGGAATGAAATGAATGATTTTTTTTGGCAACATGTTGAAATAACAATGCAAATCGAAAATAACTGAATGAGCACCAAAAGCTGTTCACTAATAAAATGGGGATGTACGTGCAAAGCAACAAATATCAGGGCAGGGAATAAAGTGGACCTCCTCTATAGATACCTGGTGATCCTCAAATCTAGAGTGCTGAGCCTCCTTCCCACTGCCACTCTCCCAAGCCCCAGTAACCTACAGTGTACATATTAGTAGTGAAATGTATTGGCCCAGATTTCATGCTCAGAAGCCAAACAATAGTGCTCACTGTTGATCTTGACAAAAGCTGCCTTCAAGTGATCCCCATGGCATTTATATCCCCTTTCCTGTTTGAATCTAGACCAGGTCAGAAGAAACAACAGATCACCAACAATAGTGTTATCTCCAAATAGCTTTGGCAGCCAATCACATTGAAGCATTCTCACAGTCAGCAAATCAGCTAGTAACTATTTTGGCTTTTTTACAAACCTGTACAGAACGTAAAATAAATATTTAGAGTTTAAACATGGCAAAAATATAATCAGTAAGCATATAAAGATATTTTTTAAAGCTGTAGGTTTTTAAGTCAGTATGATAAATTGTGATAGGGACATTAAGACTGTTTAGCAATAATTATGATGCTAGTACATTTCTGCACTTAATTGCACATGTACAGAACATGAACAGAAATTTACATCAATTTCAAAGAGTACTTACAAGAAATGCTGGCAGTTTTCACTGCCATTACTGCTGCAAAACCTGAGATATTCATTTTTCTTGTTTTCTCTCAAGTGAATTTGTTTGCAAGATAATCCCTGCCTCAAAGACCAGTTTACTAAGACAAAGCTTTAAACATGAATCAGTCGTATAAAAGTCATTTAATTTGGTTTTGTAAAAGAAAAATTGTATATTCTGCATTAAACTAAACTTTCACCAGTTTGGAGGAAGGGAGACTTTATTAGGTTCTGACAATTTTCTCAGCTGCTTTATTTCAGTAACTCTGCAATATGTTATTATTATTTGCTCATCTCTTTCAGCTCGATTCCTTGTGGTTCTGTCATGCTGTATTATTCTGAGTAATGAATTGCATTGTTGTTGCAGACACTGCAATAAACAGACACATTGCACAGAGAAGGTGCTGATATCCCACTAATCCTTCTGCAGATCTTCCTTACTGTGTTTTTGAATTATTTGTTAACTGATGTGATGTTCATAACTGCAGTAAAATGAGCAGCCTAACATTGCCTCCCTTTTGCTCGACTTTCTGAGTCTTGATGTGGAGTTTAGTGCTGTTGTTAGACAAGCATTGAAAGAATGAATTCATAATTTACAAAGTATTAAATTGCTGTAAGACAGTAGAATCCCACAGGAGTGTGTCCCATTCATGATTTGCAAAGTCAGAAGTCACATGACACCAGGTTATAATCCGACCGGTTTATTTGAAATCACAAGCTTTCAGAGCGCTGCTCCTTCATCAGGTGAAATGGAGGGATGCGCACAGGCGCAGAATTTATAGGCAGAGGGTTAATGGCAAATTAATTCCAGGTAATGATGAGGGTCAACCAATAAGTACAAATACTGTGAGTGGAGTGTGACAGGCTGAATAACAAGACTTTGCAGGTGATCAAAAGTGTCAGATGGTGTGAGTAAAGTGTCAACAGCTGAATAGCAAGTGATGAGATGACCTTTGATCTGATTAATTACAAAAATATCAAAAATAAAATGATGATTACCTGGAAAGTCCACATCATAATTTACAAGAGATGGTAAAGGGCATATTAGGTGCAGGCAGGTGGGACTGGTTTAGTTTGGGAATATGTTTGGCATGGGCAAGCTGGACTGAAAAGTCTTATTTTGTGCTATATTACCTTATAACTGTATGAAAGGAAGAGGCTTCTGGGGCCATAGAGATGTACAGCATAGAAACAGATCCGTCAGTCTAACACCAGACCAGATATCCTAAATTAATCAAGTCCCATTTGCCAGCATCTGGTCCATTTCCATCTAAACCTATTTGTGTGCCCATCCAGGTGACTTTTAATGTTGTAATTGAACCAGCCTCCACCACCTCCTCTGGTAGAGTAATGCACCTAAGTATTGGGAGAGTTTTTAGAACTCAGCAAGATACTTATAAACAGATTATAAATATTTCTATTGACATGTAAATAGGAAGAGATTAATGAAAATAAATGTGGGTCCACCAAAATCAGAGACAGGTGACATTGTAATGGGAATTAGGAAATGACAAAGTCATTACCAAATACTTGCAATCTGTTTTCATGGTTGAAGTCAAGGGTCTCACAAGAGTGAAGAACTTAAAGAAATTAGTGTAAGTAAATATATAAATGGGACAATGTGCAAAAATAATTTTGACTTGTCAACCTGCATTTAAGGTTTTCAAAGAGGCAGCTGCACAGATAGGGGATGCATTGGTTTTGACTTTTCAGAATTTCTTGGATTCCAAAAACATTCCCAATAATTTGAAGGTAATCATATAATCTTACTATTTAAGAAAGGAACAATAGAGAAAAAGTTAATTTAACATCAGTTGTAGGCAAAATGGAATTTATTACTAGGGATATAGTGACAGAGCACTTAGAAAATCTCAATATAGAGTCACAGAGTCATCCAACACGGAAACAGACCCTTCAGTCCAACCAGTCCATGCCAAACATAATTCAAAACTAAACTGGTCCCACCCCTACCTGCTCCTGGCCCATATCACTCCAAATCTTTCCTATCAATGAATGCATCCAAATGTCTTTTAAATGTTGTAGTTGTACCTGCATCCACAACTCCCCAAGGAAGTTCATTCCACACTTGAACCACCCTCTGTGTAAAAAAAATACCTCTTATGTCTTTTTAAATCTCTCTCCTCTCACCTTATCATTGTCCCCCCGAGTCTTGAAATTCCTTATTTTAGGGAAAAGACAGCTATCATTGACTCTATCTATACCTCTCATGACTTTATAAACTTCTATCAGGTCGTCTCTCAACCTCCTATGCTCCAGTGAAAAAAAGCCCCAGTCTATCCAGCCTTTCTTTATAACTCAAACTTTCCATCCCCAGCAACATTCTGGCAAACCTCTTCTGAACCCTCTCCAGCTTAATAATATCCTTCCTGTTACAGGGAGATCAGAACTGGACATAGTACTCTAGAAGAGGCCTCACCAATGTCCTGTATAACCTCAACATAGCATCCCAACCCCTATACCCGGAAGGACTGAGCAATGAAGGCAAATGTGCCAAATGCCTTTTAACCACCCTGTCTATATGTGATGCAAACTTTAAAGAATTATGTACCTGCATCCCGAGGTTGCTCGGTTCTACAACACTACCCAAGCCCTACCATTAATTGCATAAGTCCTACCCTTGCTGTGTTGTTGATTAGCAAAATCAACACAGATCTATGGAGAGAAGTTGTATGTCACATTTATTGGAGATTTTCACAGAATCTCTACAGTGGAGAGGCCATTCAGCCCATCAAGTCTGCATGAAAGGCTGAAGAGCATCCCACCCAGACCCACCACTGACCCTTAACAGTGCATGGGGTTTTTATCATGGCTAACCCACTTAACCTGCACATCCCTGGACACCATGGAGCAATTTCTTTAGCATGACCAATCCACCTAATCTGCACATCTTTAGATTGTGGGAGGCAATCCACACAGACACGGGGAGAATGTTCAAACTCCACACAGACAGTCACTCAGGTTGAACCCAGGTCCCCGGTGTTGTGAGTACTAACCACTGTTGTCATTTTAAGGATGTCAAAGATTGGATTGATAAGGGAATCAGAGGATGCATTGCTGATGTAAGGATTTACATGTATTTTAATATCATTCACTTTAGAGTGTAGATTTTGAATTAGCGGCATGGGTTTTCGTTCTATACATGCGAAGGGGTTCAATAATTAACACGTAAATATTTCTGGAACCATGGTTCTAACCCAATATTTGTCAGAAACATAGTGTCCACATGAAGTGATAATATGAGTTTGTTTATTGTGAGTGGTTGCCGATCAGAGACAGCAAACATTGTCATTAGGTTGCTTTTGGTTTTGAAGAATCATGGATTAGAAAGCCTTTGGGGACATAGAAGACCTGGCTGGAGTCAGATATAAGAACAGTTTCCACTTGAAAAAGGAGTTAGTTAAGAACAGATAAGAAATAGGTTGCCTCACTGTAAGGGTTGTAATCTGAAAATTCCAGACCAGAAGTGTTTGGTTAGAAATCTGAAGCTGTTACTTGGAGCTAAGTTAATTTGAATTTAGTCTTGTGAATAGGCAGGAATTGGAAGAAACAATTAAGTTAAACCTGTTGATGTGATAACAAAGGAAACTCTCTCTGATGTTTGAGTACTGCAAAGTCATTGGGAATAGATGAAACTGTATTTTACTATATGTTTTGAAAGCTTTCAAATTGTGGTATTTGTAAATAGCTTGGCTTGTTCCATTTTATTGTCATTCCTTTTTTTATTGTTTTATTGTTAAAGCCAAATCTGCAGCATTGCATACTTATCTTTCAGTGGAACACCACCATGAGAAGAACATAAAAACAATAGAACCAGAAGCAGGAATACACAGTCTGGCCCTTCAAGTCTGCTCTGTCATTCAATAAGATCATGGCTGATCTTTTCGTGGACTCAGATCCATTTACCTACCTTTTCACCATATCTCTTAATTCCTTTATTGTTCAAAAAAGTATCTGTCTTAGCTTTAAAAACATTTACTGAAGTAATGTCAACTACTTCACTGGGCAGAAAATTCCATAGATTAACAACCGTCTGAGTGAAGAAGTTCCTTCTCAATTCAGTCCTAAATCTGCTCCCCTAATCTTGAGGCAATGCCCTCTTGTCGTAGTTTCACCTGCCAGTAGAAATATCCTCTCTACTTCTAATCTATTCCCTTCATAATTTATATGTTTTGAAAAGATCCCCCCTCATTCTTCTGAATTCCAATGAATATAATCCCAGTCTACTCAGTCTCTCCTCATAAGCCAGCCCTCCCTCAACTCTGGAATCTACCTAGTGACCCTCCTCTGCACACCCCCCTCCAGTGCCAGTTCATCCTTTCTCAAGTAAAGAGAACAAAACTGCACACAATACTTTAGGTGTGGCCTCACCAGCACCTGTACAGCTACAACATAACATCCCTGCTTTTAAACTCAATCCTTTAGCAATGAAGGACAACATTCCATTTGCCTTCCTAATTGCATGTCGTACCTGCAGACCAGCCTTCTGTGATTCATGCACAAGGACACCCAGGTCCCTCAGCATAACAGCATGCTGCAACTTTTATCATTCAAATAATAGTCCTTTTTTTCTGTTATCCTTACCAAAATGGATGACTTCCTAATTATTAACATTGTTTTCCATCTGCCAGACCTTTGCCCACTCACTCAAAGTATCTGCAAAGTTTCACAGTCCTCTGCATACTTCACTCTGCCACTCATCTTAGTGTCATCCACAAACTTTGACATACTACACGTGTCCCCAACTGCAAACTATCAATGTAACTTGTGAATAATTGTGGTCCCAACACTGATCCCTGAGGCACACCATTAGTTACTGATTGCCAGCCAGAATAGCACTCATTTATCCCACTCTTTACTTCCTGATCGTCAACCAATCCTCTATCCATGGTAATACTTTACCCGTAATGCCATACATCCTTATCTCATGCAGCAGTCTCTCATGTGGCATCTTGTTGAAGGCATTTTGGACATCTAGGTACACCACATGCACTGGGTCCCCATTGTCCATCTTGCTTGTAACATCTTCATTGAATTCCAAAAGATTTGTAAGCATGACCTACCCCTCAAGAACCCATGCTGCATCTGCCCAATGGGACAATTTCTATCTAGATGTCTTGCTATTTCTTCCTTGATAATAGACTCAAGTATCTTCCCCACTACAGAGGTTAAGCTAACTGGTTATAATTATCATCTTTTGTCTACCTCCCTTTTTAAACAGTGGCATCACATTTGCAGTTTTCTGATCTGCTGGCAATGAACAGAATAGAATCCCTACAGTATGGAAACAGGCCCTTTGGCCTAACAAGTCCATACTAACCCCCCGAAGAGTTACCCACCCAGATTCATTCCCCTACCCTATTATCCTATATTTACTAATGCACCTAATCAACACATCCCTGAACACTATGGGCAATTTAGCATAGCCAATTCCCCTAACCTGCAAATGTTTGGATTGTGGGAGGAAACCAGAGCACCTAGAGGAAACCCATGCAGACATGGGGAGAATGTGCAAACCTGGAATCAATGCTGAAATCAAACCTGGGTCCCTGGCGCAGTGAGGAATCAGTGCTAACCACTGAGCCACTGTGCCATCCCCAAATCCAGTGAATTTTGGAAAATTACCACTAGTGCACTTGTTATTTCTCCCACCATCTCTTTTAGTACTCTGGGATGCATTCCATCAGGGCCAGGAGACTTATCTATCCTTAGCTCCATTAGCTTTCCCAACGTTACCTCTTCTGCGATAACGATTGTTTCCAAGTCCTCAACTACGTTTGTCTCTTTGTCAATTACTGGCACATTATTAGTGTCCTCCACAAATACAAAATGCCTATTCAATGCCTTGACCATTTCATCATATCCCATAACTAAATGCCCCTTCTTATCCTCTATAGGACCAAAGTTTACTTTAGCCACTCTTTTTTTGTTTTATGCATTTATGGAAACTTTTGCTGTCTATCTTTATATTCTGTGTGAGCTTTTTCTCATGTTCTATCTTACTTTTCTTTATAGCTCTTTTTGTGACCTTCCATTGACCTTTAAAGTTTTCCCAATCTTCTAGTTTCATGCTATTTTTGCCACTTTGTGTGCCTTCTCTTTCAATTTGTAGTCCCCCTTATTCCCTTAGACATGCATGGCAGATTACCCCTTATTTTCCTTCCTTTTCACTGGGATATACTTTTGCTGAGCACTTTAAAAAATTTCTTTCAGAGTCCTCCACTGTTTGTCAACTATCCCACCATAATATTTTTGTTTCCAGTCTACTTTGGCCAAGTCCTCCCTCATTCTATTGTAGTCTCCCTTGTTTAAGCCCAGGAGCTTGGTACTGGATTTTATCTTCACACTCTGCACCTGTATTCTAAATTCAACCACATTGTGATTGCTCCTTCCAAGAGGATCCCTGACTAGGACTTCATTAATTATTCCTGTCTCATTACAAAGGACCAGATCTAGGAGAGCTTGCTCCCTCGTTGGTTCCATTACATACTGTTCAAGAAAACTATCACGGATACACTCAGCTACCCTGACCAAGCTGGTTCGATCAATCGACATTTAGATTAAGATCTCCCATGATAATTGCCATGCCATTTTTACAGCATTAGTTATTTCTTTTTTTATTGCCCACCCCAATGTGATGTGATGTGATTTGAAGGCCTATAGACTACGTCTATCAGTGACATTTTCTTCTTAGAATTTCTAATTTTCACCCAAATGGATTCAACCTTATTCTCCATAGAACCAATATCATCTCTCAGCACTGCCTTGATGTTGTCCTTGAATATTGGGGCTACACCACCTCCCTTACCTTCCTATCTGTCCTTCTGCATAGTCTGATACCCCTGGATATTTAACTCCCAGTCATAACCAACCTGTAACCATGTCTCCGTGATGGTTACCAAATCATATTCATTCACGATGATTTGTGCCATTAAGTCATCGACCTTGTTACAAATGCTATGAGCCTTCTGGTGAAATAAGCAAAAATCAAAATATAACAAACTGAAAGAACTGCGGATACCAAAAATCAGAAGCAAAAACAGAAATTACTGGAAAACATCAGCAGGTCTGGCACCATCTGTGGCGAGAAAGCAGAATTAATGTTTCAGGTCCAGTGACCCTTCCTCAGAACCCAAGAAGAAGGGTCACCGGACCCGAAGTATTAATTCTGCTTTCTCTGCATAAATGTTGTCAGACTTGCTGTAAAAACAAAACATAATCTATCAGGCCAGATCTCAGTCTGAATATCTGACTTGCCCAGCAGTAGCATCAGCTGGGATCATAACAATATTCAATAGGTGGCTTTTTGAAGCCTTCCTCCTCACCTGCCCAGAAAATTTGGTATTTTGCCCAGACATGAATATTCAAGAGCAGAGAAGAACCATAATCAAGCAGGAAAACCCAATCCTACCCCACACTCTATCAAAAAACAAAAACAAGATTCCTCCTGATGAGACAGCACCTTTTAATGAAGGTGTTGTTGTGAATGAAAGATTAGAACCTAAAAATGAAAAGGTAAATCTCAACAAAATCTCAGGAAGAACCCTTGGGAGGAACCAACATATTTTGACCCCTCTGAGGAAGGGTCACTCGACCCGTAACATTAATTCTGCTTTCTCGCCACAGATGCCGCCAGACCTGCTGACATTTTCCAGCAATTTCTGTTTTTGTTTCTGATTTTTGGCATCCGCAGTTCTTTATGTTCATTATATTTTGATTTTTGCTTATTTTACCAGAATGCTTGTAGCATTTTTAACAAAGTCGTTGACTTAATGGCACAAATTCTGAATGATATTTGGGGAAGCGTGTGTGTGTGTGTGAGAGAGAGAGAGAGAGAAAGAGAGAGAATGACCAGAACAGGGAGTGTGTGTGTCTGTGTTCAGGACATGGAGTGTGTGTGTGTGATCGGAATAGGGATTGTGTGTGTGTGTGTATATGTGTGTGTGTGTGTGTGTGTGTGTGTGTGTGTGTCCATGTGTGCGTATTTGTGCGTGTTTGTGTGTGTGAGAGTTACCAGAACGGAGAGTGTGGGAGTGTGGGAGTTTAGGACGTGGAGTGTATGTGTGTGTTCGGGATAGAGAGAATATGTGTGTGTACGTGTGTATGTGATTGGAATGGGCAGTGCGTGTGTCTGTTCAGGACGTGGAATGTGTGTGTGTGTGTGTGTGATCGGAACATGGAGTGTGTGTGTGTATGTGAGAGAGAGAGAGTAACCAGAGCAGGAAGTGTGTGTGTGTGTGATCGGAACTTGGAGTGTGTGTGTATGTGGGTGTGTGTGAAAGAGAGAGAGTGACCAGAGCAGGAAGTGTGTGTGTGTGTATGTGCCTATGTGTGCGTTTGGGACAGAGAATTTGTGAATATGTGTGTGTGTGTTTGTGTGTCTAGAGTGTGTATGTGTGTATGGGGTGTCTATGTAGGAGGGTGTGTGTTTGTATGTGTGTGTATGTGGGATATGTGTGTAGGAGGGTGTGTATGTTTGTGTATACATGGTGTGTGTGTGTAGGGGAGATGTGTGTGTGTGTAGGGGTGTGGTGGGGCTGGTGCAGAATATGGAGACTGAATTGCTGGGTCCTGTTTCTCTTCGTAATCCTGCTGTTCCTTGAGGAAATGTATCAAAATTTCATGAGACTGATCCCTGCGATGACAAGATTGTCCCATGAGGAGAAATTAAATAAGTGGAATACTGTACTTCCGGGTGTTTGGAAAATTAAAGGCAGTGTTATTTACAAAATTCTCAATGGCTTCAGCATTCCATGAGATGAGGAGAAAATTCTTCCTCAGAGGGTGATGAATCTTTGGTATCGTCTACCACAGAGAGCTGTGGATGCTCAGTCCTTGAACAAATTCAAGTTGGAGGTTGATAGATTTTGATTGTTAAGGAAATTCAGAGTTATACAGACAATGTGAGGTTGGAGTAGACAATCAGCCTTGACTTTATTGAATGCCAGTACGGTTGTGAAGGGCCTTATGGCCTATTCTGGGTCCTACTCCTTAGAATAGAATACGATTTAAGAAGTCTCCCTGTGCCATAAGTCTTTTATTTCATTTCGTCGGCATTTCTAATTGATTTCTATGACAAAAAAACCCAATTTCTTCTTACTCCAGCTTGGACAGTGCTTCTGTCTGAGAGGATGAATGGGTGACCTGCTCACAAGGTGTTGCAGGGGTTGTTCCTGCAACACCATCACTGTACTCCTGTATCCTTGCATATTGTCATATGCAGGGACAACTTTTGCTTCGATATTCCATGGCTCCCAGCAAAGTTGTGTCTAACCTTCATGATTGACAACACTCCCTATGCTCCATCTCCTCACCAGCCCAACTTAACAAATTAATTTCTGGTAAAGACCTGGGAATGTGTGTGTGCGCCTGTGCCTCTGTGTGCGTTTGGGACAGAGAATTTGTGAATATGTGTATGTGTGTTTGTGTGTCTAGAGTGTGTATGTGTGTGTGTGTGTATCTATCACATCCATAAGCAGGGTTACACAGAATAGTATTCTGAAATGTCGACATCACAGAGCTCCAAAACACATTTGACGATGTCAGCTCCAAATGAGCATAATCTGCACACATAATGTCAGCAGTTGGTGGCTAACAGCATCACATAATTAGTTAAAATTACTAAATCTGAGCAGTAGAGAGAAGTGCAGCCATCTTCCCAGGTGAATGGTTCCAAGAAGAGAGAAAGAGAGACATTTCCAGAGTCAAATCCTCTCGGCTCAGTGCTTGAAGTTGTCCCTGTTATCCAGTAGGAGGCACTAGAGGGTGTAAGTGACAGTTGATTACAGAGTGAGATTGCAATTTTGATGTTAGACGCCTGGACCATACGGAGGTTATATAATCACAGCAATTGTTCCAATGCATTGGCAAAATGGCTAATATAAAAACACTAAAAGTAAAGAGCTTGGAGTCAATTTGGTATTTTTGCCCTGCAAGAATACCAAGATCCACATTAATCAAGTCACTGGGTAAGGGAATCAGCAACTGTGTCATCTAGGAAACCAGAGCAATAAATACATGCCCAGAAAGAAGAAAAACAATAAAGCTAGCAAATGACACATATTGGCATCACATGTCCTGCATACTTCAAAAACTGAATTCCAATATACCCACGATGTTCTTTTCCATGTAGAACAGGTTTCTTTCCATCTGCATAATCAGTAGAATATTCACAACCAAACTGCAGTGGGATCACAGACACATCTGACCCTACAGTGAGAATTACATCTCATAGAATCCCTACAGTGTAGAAACAGGCCATTCAGCCCATCAAGTCAAGTCCACACAAACCCACCAAAGAGCATACCTCCCCAACTCACCCAATCCATGTCACTCTTCATGTCCCATGGATAACCCATCTAGTCTGCACATCCCTGGACACTATGAACAATTTAACATGGCTAATCCACCAAACCTAGATACCTTTGGACTCTAGAAGGAAACCAAAACCCACACCAACACAGAGAGAATCGGCAAACTCCACATGGACCGTTACCCAAGGGTGGAATTGAACCCAAGTACGTGGTGCTGTAAGGCAACAGTGCTAAGCACTGAGCCACCATACTGCCCAGAGTGAGTTTCACGTCTGGTCTCAGAATGAGAATCACAGACATGTCTAATCCCAGAGTGGGAATCATAGACTGGACTGATCCCAGAGTAGGAATCAAAGACAGGACTGATCCCAGAGTGGGAATCACAGACAGGACTGATCCCAGAGTGGGAATTACAGACATGTCTGATCCCAGAGTGGGAATCACAGACACATATCTGATCCCAGAGTGGGAATCACAGACAGGTCTGATCCCAGAGTGGGAATCACAGACACACATCTGATCCCAGAGTGGGAATCACAGACAGGTCTGATACCAGAATGAGAATCACAGACACGTCTGATCCCAGAGTGGGAATCACAGACACACATCTGATCCCAGAGTGGGAATCACAGACATGTCTGATACCAGAGTGGGAATTACAGACACATCTGATCCCAGAGTGGGAATTACAAACATGTCTGATCCTAGAATGGGAATCACAGACATGTCTGATCCCAGAGAGAGAATCACAGACACGTCTGATCCCAGAGTGAGAATTACAGTCATGTCTGATCCCAGAGTGGGAATCACAGACACATCTGATCCCAGAGTGGGAATCACAGACATGTCTGATCCCAGAGTGGGAATCACAGACACGTCTGATCCCAGAGTGGGAATCACAGACAGGACTGATCCCAGAGTGGGAATCACAGACACGTCTGATCCCAGAATGAGAATCACACACACGTCTGATCCCAGAGTGGAAATCACAGACAGGTCTGATCCCAGAGTGGGAATCACAGACAGGACTGATCCCAGAGTGAGAATCACAAACATGTCTGATCCCAGAGTGGGAATCACAGACAAGTCTGATCCCAGAGTGGAAATCACACACACGTCTAATCCCAGAGTGGGATCACAGACACGTCTGATCCCAGAGTGGGATCACAGACACGTCTAATCCCAGAGTGGGATCACAGACATGTCTAATCCCAGAGTGGCAATCACAGACAGGTCTGATCCCAGACTGGGAATCACAGACACGTCTGATCCCAGACTGGGAATCACAGACAGGTCTGATCCCAAAGTGGGAATCACAAACATGTCTGATCCCAGAGTGGGAATCACAGACACGTCTGATCCCAGAGTGGGAATCACAAACATGTCTGATCCCAGAGTGGGAATCACAGACACATCTGATCCCAGAGTGGGAATCACAGACAGGTCTGATCCCAGAGTGGGAATCACAGACACATCTGATCCCAGAGTGGGAATCACAGACAGGTCTGATCCCAGAGTGAGAATCACAGACAGGTCTGATCCCAGAATGAGAATCACAAACACATCTGATCCCAGAGTGGGAATCACAGACAGGTCTGATCCCAGAATGAGAATCACAAACACGTCTAACCCCAGAGTGAGAATCACAAACACATCTGATCCCAGAGTGGGAATCACAGACAGGTCTGATCCCAGAGTGGGATCACAGACACGTCTGATCCCAGAGTGGGAATTACAGACACATCTGTGAGCAGTTGGAACTAAAATATATTCAGTCTCTGAATGGTAGGTTCCTTGAATGTAAGTAGTCTTTCAATGCTCAGTGCCAGAGATGGAGGGATTTGGAAACTGTTAGACCTGTTCATCTGCTCAGCGTGTAGTCTGAATGTTACTTTACGTTATCACCAGCCATCACTAATTGAAACGTAGGAACAACACAATTTGAAATCTCAAGTTGGAAGAAGCGCTGACCTTACTGAAAGAGACTTCCTTCCAAAATACGATTTATCAGTTGTGAGTGCGTGATACATCTCAAGGCTCCTTTAACAAATGAATAACCTTGCATCAAGGTTGAATGAGAAGAGACTTCCCTGTGTAGTAATCCTGCGATAAATCAGTTTTATTATTTGCCCAATGCTATATATTGCAATTCTTATTCCTTATTACATCATGTTACAGTCTCACAGCTAATTTGATTAAACAACCTTTAAGATTCTGGCAATCTGTGGGAATTGACCAGTTCTATCTTAAAGTAAAAGTATTAACCTACTGCTGAGAACTTGGTGCCTTTTTCTTGTGTTGAACCTGCATCATTAATAATTCAGACTTGCATTACAGAAGCAATAGATTTTCTGTTCCGTTGGGAATGGTGAGGCTTGTTTCTATATTTGTTCCTTATGGATCTGTGTGATCGTCTCTTGGGTATAGCATTGAGATGCTTTTTTACAGCTGTTTTAACTGCTCACTACTTGTCTGCCATTTCTTATCCAATGTTCTTCATGTCACTTTTGAACATCTGAGTATATCTTATTCTCCAGAATCATTTTAAATGCATCTGCGAACTCACCAACATCTGACAGAATCGAACTTTGGTTAATTTTATACAAATAGTGCACATTAAACTAGTCATAATGCTTTTCAGAATAAACCCTCAAAAACCTATTAGGAGCAACACAATAATACTTAAGTACACTGGAAGGAAAACTACATTTCAGTCTAATTGTCTGAAGTACACTTGGCATTTTATAACAAATGCATCTGGCACTTCTAAATGCTAATGGTGATTCAGATACAGTATACAACAAGTTACAGAAGGAGTAGGTGACAGCCTGTTCCAATAGTCGATATGATTAGGGCTGATTTTCTGCTTCAAGGTCCATTCCCCCCACTCCTTGATCCCTTGAGGGATCAAGAATCTCTCGCAGACTTGAGTGTAACTCAGTGGTGGAGTATATGTCATCTTCTAAGGTAAAGAAACCAAATTGATTGAGTGAATGACTTGGAATCATAGGAATGTACATAGAAAGAGGCCAATCCGCCCATCATGTCTGCAATATCCTTTGACTTGGTGCCTTCTCAAGTACCTAATCCCGCTTTCCAGCATCTGCTCCATAATCCTGCACTTCAAGTTCATATCCAGACTCCATTTAAACAAACCGAGGGTTTTCTATTTGGCACACCAAGGGTTTTCTATTTGGGTGAAAGTTGTTTTCCTCATTTCTTTCATCTTCCTACCATGGCCTCTATCCACTGACCTCTGTGTCAAGGTGAATGTGCTCTTGCCCATCCACTGTCCCCAAGCCCCTCATCATTTTGAGCACTGCAATCAAATCTTCCCTCAGCAGATTCTCTCCCTGAAGATAATGCTAAACTATCCAGTCTTTCCTCTTTGCTGCAATTTCCCAGTCCTGGGAACATCTTGTAAATCTCCTCTGTAGCCTCTGACATGCAATCCTGTGATTCTGTGACCAGAACTGCACACCTTGCTCATGATGTGGCTTAACTAATGATTTGTCCAGTTGTATCTGCCTTTTAACCACTTTGTCAATCTGTCCTGAATCCATCAGGAATCAATGGACAGTCATGTCCTCTCCACCTCTTAGTATTCTCCCATTCATTGTGCATTCCTTTCCCTTGTTTGTGTTCCCTAGACACATTAGCTCATATTTCTCCAGGTTGAATTCCACCTGCTGTATTTCTGCCAACTGACATTTGATTTGATTTTTTTTATTGTAATCACATGTACCTGCATACATTGAAAAGTTTTGTTTTGCGAGCAGTCCAGGCAGATCATAGCAAACAAAGACAAACAGATCATAGGATGCTTAGACAGAACAAGATATACAAGGTTATGATCACAAAGCAAGATCAACATTCGCGAGATCAACATTATTTGAAGTTAGAGAGGTCCATTCAACAGTCTAATAATGGCAGGGAAGAAGCTGTTCTTGAACCTGTTGGTGTTGAGAGTGTGATGCTGAAAAAGCACAGCAGGTCAGGAAACATCTGAGGAGCAGGAGAATCGATGTTTTGGGCATAAGCCTTTCATCAGGATCTCCAGCATTTGCGGTCCTCACTTTCCCTAGTTGAATCTGTTGGTGTGTGTGTTCAAGCTTCTGTATCTTCTGCCTGACAGAAGAGATTGGAAGTGAGTTTTACTGGAGCGAGAGGGGTTTTTGATGATGTTGGCAATCATTCCACGGTAACATGAAGTGTAAATGGAATCCATGGATGGGAGGTTAGCTTCTGTGATGGTCTGGACTGTGCACACAACCTCCTGTAGTTTCTTACAGCCCTAGGCAGAGCAGTTGCCACACCCAAACAGAATGCTTTGTATGGTGCATCTGTAAAAGTTGGTAAGGATCCTTCGGGACATGCCAAATTTCCTAAGCCAGGCCTTGTTCATATCTTCTATATAGAGGCAAAGAGTACAAAAGCAAAGAAGATGTGGTGAACATTAGAAAGAACAGGATAATAGATAACAAGGTTTTATTTCCAAGGAAATCAACTTTTGATCCACTGGCCAAGTTCAAGAAATTAATTATGTCCCTTCAGGCAGACTGGTTGAGAAGATTGAGAGAGGAGGATAAGACAGCAGGATTTCTGCTTTTGTGAGGATGCATTGACTGGTCCTTCTGAAGAATTTCAGCAAAGGCATCTTTTGTATGTGTTCCTGACATTAATGACTTTTGTTTAGCCTCATTTCTGTAGATATTTACCAGGATGCTGCAGGGAATGAATGGTTTGAGTTATAAAGATAGGCTGGGATTTTTCCCACTGGAGCATAGCAGCTTGAGGGGTGAGCTTATAGAGGTTTATAAAATCATGAGGGGCACATGTATGATGAATAGCCACGGTCCTTTCCTTAGGATTGGGGAGTTCAAAACTAGGGCACACATTTTAGACATGAGAGGAGGATTTAAAAAAGACATGAGGGGCAACTCTTTTTATATAGAGGGTGTTTCATGGGTGGAATGAATTGCTGGAGGAAGTGGTTGATGCAGATACAGTTACAACATTTAAAAGACATTTGGATAATTACAGGAATAGGAAATGTTTGGAACGATATGAGCCAAATGTGGGCATGGGGGACTAATTTGGTTTGGGAACATGTTCAGAGTAGTCTGATTGGACCAAAGGATTTGTTTTCATGCTGTATGACTCTTTGACTTCAAGTGGTAGAAAGCAGGAAACAGTGGAAATCTAGAGACCCTGTGGATACAAGTGGTATTTTAATGATCAATGACATAAAATAATCATAAAGGCTAATGGGATGCTGGCGTTTATATCTCGAGGATTAGAATAATTTGATCGAAGTTTTCAAGATATTAAGGTGAAGAGAAATGGTAAATAAACTATTTCTGCTGATTGGGAGTCTAGGACCAGAGGCCATAGGTGAAAATTCAAACAAGTTGTGGGATAAGGAAACATTTCTACATGCAAAAGTACATGGGAGAAGCTTGGCACTTTTCTTCAAACACTAATTAGTGCCAGATCAACGATTAATTAAAAAAAAAGGAATTGACAGATGTTTGTTGACCAAACATTTTAGGACAAAGATACTAAAAGGAATTGAGCCCAGGATTGGCTGAATACAGGCTGTGATTTCAGACTGCACCAAGAGCGAATCCAGGACCACTCAATACCACTGACTATATACAACGGCAAACTCAGCGAGTCAAGTGGCTGCTGGGAGCACTCAGCAGCACAGAATTGCCTTCAAGGTTGATGTTAAGTCCTCAGAAATGACTAGAATAAATCTGGTGTGCTGACACTCATCCCTACATCTGGAAATGGTGGAACAACAAGAAAAATGGAGTCTTAAAAGGACAGATCTTTAAGAGCCAAGAAAAGCCAACAAGGTTTTCTCATTGATAACACCTATTACTCAATTCTTTTTTCAGAGAACACTTTTAACAGATATTATAACCCCAAATAAAGGGAGGTGATGACCTATTGGCATTATCACTGGACTGTTAATCCAGAAAGGTAAAAATAATGACTGCAGATGCTGGAAACCAGAGTCTACATCAGTGTGCTGGAAAAGCACAGCAGTTCAGGCAGCATCCGAGGAGCAGGAAAATCAATGGTTCGGGCAAAAGCCCTTCATCAGGAATAGAGGCAGAGTGTCTGAAGGGTGGAGAGATAAGTGAGAGGAGGGTGGGGGTGGGGAGAAAGTAGCATAGAGTACAATAGGTGAGTGGGGAATGGGATGAAGGTGATAGGTTGGGGGCGGGGGGAGGGTGGAGTGGATAGGTGGAAAAGAAGATAGGCAGGTGGGATAAGTGATGGGGACAGTGCTGAGCTGGAAGTTTGGAACTAGGGTGAGGTGGGGGAAGGGGAAATGAGGAAACTGTTGAAGTCCACATTGATGCCCTAGGGTTGAAGTGTTCTGAGGCGGAAGATGAGGCGTTCTTCCTCCAGGCGTTGGGTGGTGAGGGAGAGGAGGTGAAGGAGGCCCAGGACCTCCATGTCCTCGGCAGAGTGGGAGGGGGAGTTGAAATGTTGGGCCACAGGGCGGTGTGGTTGATTGGTGCGGGTGTCCCGGAGATGTTCCCTAAAGCGCTCTGCTAGGAGGCGTCCAGTTTCCCCAATGTAGAGGAAACTGCATCGGGAGCAACGGATGCAATAAATGATATTGGTGGATGTGCAGGTAAAACTTTGATGGATGTGGAAGGCTCCTTTCGGGCCTTGGATGGAGGTGAGGGAGGAGGTGTGGGCGCAGGTTTTACAGTTCCTGAGGTGGCAGGGGAAGTTGCCAGATGGGAGGGTGGGTTGTGGGGGGGCGTGAACCCAAGTGATGTTCTCGGGACACCACGGCAGATGGTGGAGTTTGCATTCAATAAAAATCGGAATGACCATGACTCGGTTGCCAATTGTTGGGGGGAAATCCATCTGGTTCACTAATGTGCTTTAAGGAAGGAAACTGCATCCTCACCTGGTCTGGTCAACATGTGACTCCAGACCCACAGCAATGTAGTTGACTCATAATTGCCCTCTGGGACAATTAGGGATAGGCAATAAATAACCAGTGATGCCCTAATTGTGTGAATGAATTTTTAAAAATTCTTACCCATATAATGATTCCCTCATGACTGCTATCACCTGTCTTTAAGAGCTGAATCAGTTCTTTCGCTCAGTCCAAGTTGTGTCGGGTTGTTTTGGAGAGGGTTTGAGGCTTAGCAAGTTTTTTCATTGTTTTTTTTACCAAACTCACTTCAGTAATTACCTACCCCACCCTTATATTGTCTGGCGTCTCTTACCAGGACTCATTCTCAGAACAACTCACCACTCAGGATATTCTGGAAATCAATGGCATCCCATGCACCAGTACCATCTTTAAGGATCCATTGTGTACCCAGACAAGCTGCGTCAGTGTGGAGCTGCCATGCACAGTTCCTAAAATTTGCTCCCGGATGTGGCGGATGGGGGGTATTGGTGCACCTGCTTTGTGGGCGGGAATCTGGAGTTCCTGCTGGATGGGGTGGGGTAGAGGACAGGCTTCCCCTTCCCCCTCGGGGAAGCAGCAGAGGAGTCCCCAATACCAGCCCATGGTCCCAGGGTGCCCCCACCCCCACTCCCCGGTCAGTGCAGTTTCAGCCATCTGGAGGAATGCCAAGCTTGTAGGTCAATGACCTTCTCCAGTTTGCCAGGGTCAGAGCCACCATCCTCTCTCTGATACCTCACCCTTACTCCGTCTCTGCTGCTGTACCCTACCTCCCTGCAAACGTCAAGCTCCACAGCTCTCACCATTGCATTTATCATCCTCCCCAGTCACCCTCACTCACTCTAACCCCTGTCAGCTTTAAACCTACATGCCCTCTGCACTGGCTTGGGACACCTCCTTACCTTGGAGGAGAAAGTGAGGACTGCAGATGCTGGAGATCAGAGCTGAAAATGTGTTGCTGGAAAAGCGCAGCAGGTCAGGCAGCATCCAAGGAGCAGGAGAATCGACGTTTCGGGCATGAGCCCTTCTTCAGGAATGAGGAAGGGCTCATTCCTGAAGAAAGGCTCATGCCTGAAACATCGATTCTCCTGCTCCTTGGATGCTGCCTGGCGTGCTGCGCTTTTTCAGCAACACATTTACACCTCCTTATCTCCCCAGTAATAGCTATGTCACCCACCTCCACCTCCTTCAATACCTGCATCTCTCGCATCCCGGGAGGAAATCAGCCAACCATGGGGGCAGTGAGAGTCAGAAATGGGTAGTTTTGTTGCCTGTCATTATGCCCCTCTTGAAGAGAGAATCCTGACTCTTACTGTTCCACACAGGACCAGGATTGAAGGTTCCTCTGGACTTACTGCATCAGGAACTCCTAAGCAAAGGCTACCCTCTTTAACTTGACTGAGGCCCGCTTGCAAGTTTCCTGGCTTAAGGAGTGATAAATGGCTTGAGGAAGCAGCAGTAACATGTTTCTGGTATCCCCAGCTGAGGAACAAAACGTAGGGAAGGGATGCTGTGAGCACCCAGATAGGTTTGGAGTGAGTGAGCGCTGTGACAGTGAGCAAAGAGCCCAGAGACAGTCTATGAGCTGAGCGTGGGTCCCTGAGTGGACTGTGTCCGTGTTGAAGGGCAGAAGTTTCCTGTAAGTGGATCGGATTGGGCCATGAGAGAACTTGGAGGCTGGCACATGTCTGATGCCAATGCCTGTGAACATGGGGAGTGTGTGTGTGTGGTCAATGCCCGCTGCCAGGTGCCCAAAGTGCAGCTGATTTGGTGAGTTTGCTGAGTTGGGAGGCTGAATATTACAGTTGTAAGTTGGACTTGAATAAGCCGAATATCACCATCAGTTGGCAACTCACCATGTTGTTTGCAAAGAGCATGTAAAACGGTACAAGTTGTTCCCAATGTTGAGTTGGGCCTCATTGCACTGTCTCTGAATTCTGCCACATATCTCACTGTGGGCCGTGTCTCTCAGATCCCTATAGGATCCTGCCCTTCATCACACTACATGCAAATATAATTGTTTGATTTAAACACTGATGTTAAAAAAAGATACGCTTTAGCAGATGTAGTCACATCGCAGTGACTTCACAGGAAAGCTGTCATGCCAATTAATGTCATAGAGTTTGCAATTAAATCCTACGCCCAAAGGCTGTTCCTCTCTCCAATCACTTTGCTGTGGATGATCTTTCTCAAATTCATTTGATACAAGTTCCAGAACCTTTCCCTGATCAGCTCCTCCTCAAGCTGTTGGCAATCTCAGTGTATGGTTTTCAGAACTATCCCAGATGACATTCACAGATCAGGTGCCCTTTTTAATCAGCAGCTTTTGAAACAAAATGATTCATTTTATTGGCTCTAACCAAGGACTGTGCGTGGATTCAGAGGAGCATCTCCTGTAATTATGATTTTTTTAAAAATTCTCTGCTTGGTTGCAACATTATTTGTAGTCGTGTCAGCATGTGAAGAGTTGAAATAAGCTAATAGGTTGCTATGCTGGGACCTTAGCAACGGAGCAGCCAATGGTTGCATTATTTTGACATAAATTCAGCACTAGGAAGCAACAACACATAGGTGGGAGAATATTGTATTGTAAAAGAGACAGCTCATTTGAAAATGTTCTGTTGCTACCTTTTATGCTTTAAGTATTATCTTCATAGTCATTATTTCAGTCAACTACTGCTGAGAGTTAGCTTTTACTTGCAAAATTTTGGGAAAGGGGAATTAAATGTCAGCATAAGAGCAATAAAATATTCCCTACACAGTGCAACAGTGGGCCATTATATTTAAAGCAATACACGATGCATTCAGCCTGATGCTCAGCAGTTCAGAGCACAGACAAATGGACATGGATAGGGCCTTTTTACCAGAGTAGGAGTCCAAAACTCGAGGGCATAGGTTTAGGGAGAGAGAGGAAAGATTTAAAAGGAACCTGAGCGGCAACTTTTTCACGCAGAGGGTGGTACGTGTATGGAATGAGCTGCCAGAGGAAGTGGTGGAGGTGGGTACAGTTATGACATTTAAAAGACATCTGAATGGAAGGGTTTAGAGTGATATGGGCCAAATGCTGGCAAAGGGGAGTAGGTCAGATTGGGATGTCTGGTTAAGGCAGATGTGTTGGACCGAAGGGTCTGTGTCCGTCCTGTGTGAATATAAGGCATGTTTTGCAACCTTCTAATCAATACTGTAATGACATTTTAAATTGTACATATGAGATATGAGAATTTGTAAATTGCAATGAACATTTTTCAGGCAGAGCCCAGCTTCCGATGAAAGGTCACATCCTGAAATGTTCTCTCGACTTTTACTTCCACATGGGCGGTCTGGCCTGCTGAGTGCTTCCAGCACGTTCTGTTTTAATTTCAGAGTTCCAGCATCTGCAGTATTTTAGCACCACCCTCATTCGTCCAACAATGGGAGGAGGCAGCACCAGGTCTAACTGTGGGAAATGAATGTGGTCAAATGGATACCGAAAGGGGAAATCTAACAAATAACAGCAGTAGTGTGGGGAGAAAAAAAGAGAAAAGAAAAATAAATAAATAACAGCAGTAACTCAACTGGACTCTTTAATTGAAATGAAGAAGCAACAGTCAAAAATACTCACATTGTTAGCAAGATTCGCAACTCACCCCTTTTGAGGAATTGAATCAGGGTAGATCCTATGTATGTCATTGTGACTTTTTTTGGACGTTGTGAAGAAAGGAAGAATTTAATTGAGACTACTGACAGGAGGGCAGCTGGCAGAAATGTGCAGGATTTACTGTAATGGGTTCCCAGCATTGGGTAGAAATTAAGTTGCGGGTGGGGGGAGAGGGAGGGCTGCATATAGGAATCCTGCCATCCGCTGTTGGCATGGCAGTTGGGCTTGTTTTGGATCAATGGTCACCAATTATCCCTGAGCCCAGAGGAGTTTGATGGTAGGTGAGGATTTTGCTGGGACAGCTATCCCATACAGCTTAAAGATTACCACATGGTGGGGGGAGATGCTGAATAAGCTGGGACTGTTTTCCCTGGAGCATCACAGGCTGAGGGGAGACCTGAGAGGTTTATATAATCATGAGGAGCACAGATAGGATAAACAGACAAGGTCTTTTCCCTGGAATGGGTGAGTCCAGAACTAGAGGGCATAGTTTTAGGGTGAGAGGGGAAAGATATAAAAGGGACTTAAGAGGCAACTTTTTCATGCAGAGGGTGGCACTTTATTGGAATGAGCTGCCAGAGGAAGTGGCAGAGGCCGGTACAATTACAACATTTAAAAGGCATCTGGATGGGTATATGAATAGGAAGGGTTTGGAGGGATATGGGCCAGGTGCTAGCAAAAGGGACTAGATTAGGCTGGGATATCTGGTCAGCATGAATGAATTGGACCAAAGGGTCTGTTTCTGTGCTGTACATCTCTATGACTCTATGACTCTGAGAACTGATACCATCAATGAGGCACTGCAGGCCTCTCCCTCTTTCGAACAGAGTTGAGGAGAAACTTCTTCACCCAGAGAGTGGTGGGTGTATGGAATGCTCTGCCCCAGAAGGCTGTGGAGGCCAGGTCTCTGGATACTTTCAAGAAAGAGTTGGATAGAGCTCTTAAGGATAGTGGAATCAAAGATTATGGGGATAAGACAGGAACAGGATACTGATTGAGGATGATCAGCCATGATCATAATGAATGGTGGTGCTGGCTCAAAGGTCAGAATGGCCTGCTCCTGCACCTATTGTCTATTGTCTCTCGAAAGGTCTTGGGGGTGGCAGGATTTCTATGACAAGGAAGGACTGCAGATGCTGTAGATCAGAGTTGAAAAGTGTAGCCCTGGAAAAGCACAGCAGGTCAGGCAGCATCCTGCCAGGATGCTTTTCCAGCCTCACATGTTTCGGTAGGATTTCAGTACCAAAGTTCCAAAATACCATATGAGGCCCAACTTGGAACAGTTGAAGCCTGAGGTGCCAGATCTGCCCCTAGGAGATGATGCAGGATTCTTACTAAGCAAGGACCTCCCTCCCTTGTCATAGAGACAAAAACCCAATGGTCATGAATGAATTGTTCAGGTTTTTTTCAAGAATTCTATTCAGTGGATGTGGCCATCAGTAGCTTGACCAGCATTTATTTTAAATTAAGAGTCAGCCTCATTGCTGCGAATCTAGAATCACAGTAAGGCTTGTTAAGTAAGGATTGAGGGATCGAAAGTGTGGTGCTGGAAAAGCACAGCAGATCAGGCAGCATCCGAGGAGCACAAAAATCAACGTTTGGGCATAAGCCATCTGGATTCCTGATGAAGAGCTTATGACCAAAATGTTGATTCTCCTACTCCTCGGATGCTGCCTGACCTGCTGTGTATTTCCAGCACCACACTCTTGACTCTGATCTCCAGCATCTACAGGCCTCACTTTCTCCTAAGGATTGCAGGATTCCTATATGTGGTCCTTCCTCTCCCCCACACCCAACTTAATTTCTGCACACTGCTGGGAATCCATTACAGTAAATCCTATACATTTCTAAAGAGGTGGAGATATATTGGACAATGAAGAAAGCTACCTCAGAGTACAATGGGATCTTGATTAGGTGGGCCAATGGGCTGAGGGATGGCAGATGCAGTTTAATTTAGATAAATTTGAGGTGCTGCAATTTGGAAAAGCAAATCAGGGCAGGACTTATACACTTAAAGGTAAGTCCTGTGGAGTGCTGCTGAACAAAGAGATCTTGGAATGCAGGTTCATTGCTCCTTGAAAATGGAGTCTCAGGTTGATAGTATGTTTTCCTTTATTGGTCAGAGTGTTGAATATAGGAGTTGGGAGGTCATGTTGTGGCTGTACAGGACATTGGTTAGGCCAATTGTGGAATATTGCGTGCAATTCTGGTCTCCCTCCTTTCGGAAGGATGTTGTGAAACTTGAAAAGGTTCAGAAAAGATTTCCAAGGATGTTGCCAGGGTTGGAGTGTTTGAGCTATAGGGAGAGGCTGAATAGGCTGGGGCTGTTTTCCCTGGAGTGTCGGAGGCTGAGGGGTGACTATATGGAGATTTAGAAAATCATGAGGGGCATGGGTAGGATAAATAGACCAGGTCTTTTCCCTGTGGTGGGGAAGCCAAGAACTAGAGAGCATAGGTTTAGGGTGAGAAGAGAAAGATTTAAAAGGGACCTAAGGGGCAAGTTTTTTATGCAGTAATGTGGTGCGTGTATGGAATGAACTGCCAGGGGTTGAGGCTTGTACAAATACAGCATTTAAAAGGCATCTGGATGGATACATGATTAGAAAGGATTGAGAGGGATATGGGCCAAGTGCTGGCAAATGGGACTACATTAATTTAGATTAGATTTCTTACGGTGTGGAAACAGGCCCTTCGGCCCAACAAGTCCACACCGACCCTCTGAAGAGCAACCCACCCAGATCCATTCCCCTACACCTGACACTATGGGCAATTTAGCACAGCTAATTCACCTAACCTGCACGTCTTTGGACTGTGGGAGGAAACTGGAGCACCAGGAGGAAACCCATGCAGACATGGGGAGAATGTGCAAACTCCACACAGACAGTTGCCCGAGGCATGAATTGAACCCAGGTCTCTGGCGCTGTGAGGCAGCAGTGCTAACCACTGTGCCACCATGTTGCCCATAAATAGGATATCTGGTCGGCATGGACGAGTTGGACTGAAGGGTTTGTTTCTGTGCTGTACATCTCTATCACTCTTGTGAATTTTGACATGTTTTTAATGACAATATTTACATTGGGCATGCACCATTTTCTCAGTGGGATTTGAACCCATGTCCCCAGAATAATAGCCTGGGATTCATGGATGACTGGTCTAGTGATATTACCATTGCATCCCACAGTGGAGTGCTTGAGCAAAATGTCAGTCTCACTGTCCCTCATTTCTTTTTCTCCCTCTTTTCTGAAAGAGCAGTTTTTCTGCAGGGACAGAATGGGGTCATGTGGCACTGTGGTCTTGTCTTAACTTACATCTGTTTTCTACCTGTTAAATACGGTTGAGATAATTAGGAACAAAATGCAAATATTTTTTATTGAGGATGACAGAATTGTGGATATGCTAAAAGGCTCAGTATTTTGGTCCAGCTTTTATAGAAACGTGTACGGTTGGAAGGCAACTGCAGGGTTATGCGGAAAAGGCAGGAGATTGGCACTAGGGGGTCATCATTTTAAGATATAGGAGGAAGGTATAGAGGAGACGGCAGAGGTAGGTTCGTTACGCAGAGAGTTGTGAATGCATGGAATGCGTTGCCAGCAGTGGTGGTGGAAGCAGAGTCATTAGGGATGTTTAAGCAACTACTGGACATGCACATGGACAGCAGTGAATCGAGGGGTGCGTAGGTTAGGTTATCTTATTTTAGATCAGGAATAATCGCTGGAACAACATCGTGGGCCAAAGGCCTGTTCTGTGCTGTATGTTTCTATGTTCTATGTTCCATGATAATAGTGGGACTAGATAACAGATCTAATGCAGGCATAGGGGGCCGAATTGTCTCCTTCTGCACAATAATAATTCTGTAATTCTGTGAAAGAATTCAGAAGTTGCTTGGATACCTCCATAGAATCAAGCATAAAAATTGAGGCTGACATCCAAGTGGAATACTGAGGGAGTTAGGAGTGTAGGAGTTGCTGTCTATTGATAAGAGTTTAAACAAAGGCTCCGTCTAATTTACCACAATGTTATAAAAGATCACATGGCACTGTGTTTAAGAAGGACAATTTCACAGAAGAATGCTGATATCGTCCTGTTGCTGTGAGATCTTATGTCCAAATTGGTTGCTACATTACAGCAAAAACTACATTTAAAAGTATTTAATTGACTGTAAAACATTTCAAGATGTCCTGGGATTTTGAAAGATGCCAAACACAGTCTTTTCTTATAGTACTGACAAATTACAGTGACTGAAAATGTGAAAGGCAGGGAAGAAACATTTTATGCCCAGGGTCTTGAAATGCACTTCTCAAATCAGCGACCCTGCCTTAGTCTTGAGCTCACATCCTTTTCCAATTTATTTTTCCTCCTAACGTCTCTCTTGCCCTTGTTGAGTTTGTTTTGTCCATGAACCTACCTAGTGCTCCATTAATCCTTTCCCTGCTCTCTGCTTCCTGTCCATTAACCAGCCCATTAATCTCTGCTAATATATCACCCCTCACTCCATCACTCCTTATTCAGTGTATTTTGAATGGCACCTGATGACAAGCTTTTTATAAATCCAAGAATTTTATCCAGACTATTAATTACATCTTCTAAAAAAAATGCCAGGATTTCCCTTTCGTAAAACCATGTTGAATCACTCTAAGTGTGCTGCATTTTACTAAATCCATTGTTAGAACTTGCTGAATACAAAATCTAGCACTTTCTCAATGATGTGTCAGGTTAACTGGCCTGTGGTTCTCCATTTTCATTTGTCCTCCTTTCTTAGAGAGCAGTGTTAGTTTTTGCTAACTTCCAACCTGCTGGGAACATTCCAGAATCTCGAAAATTTTGGAAAATCATAGCCAGTGCTTGCATTATCTCTTCAGTGATTTACTCTGAATATATATGCCAATTCACTCGTATGATTGTATGCTTTGTTCCTCCCTACCAAACGTGGTACTCTTTATCCATAGTACCAGTGCACATTATTTCCTTGTCTTTTCTCTTTAACCTTCCCAATCTCCCCTCATGTAAACCCTTCCTCCTCCATTTAGTTTAATACCCTCACTACAGCCCTAGATATAAAACTCACTGGGAGACTATTCCCAGCAAAGGTCAGGTAAAGTCTGCCCTGTCGTATAGATTCCTTTGTCTCCAGTACTGGTACCAATGTCCCATGAATTGTAACCCATTTCTCCCACACCAATCTTTCAGATTCAAGGGTTATGGAAATAAGGCAGGAACAGGATACTGATTAAGGATGATCAGCCATGATCATAATGAATGGTGGTGCAGGCTCGAAGGGCAGAATGGCCTACTCCTGCACCTATTGTCTATTGTCTAGTCATGCATTCAGTTCTCTGATCTAATTTACCCTCTGCTAATTTACTCTTTGGTCATTTCATAACCTGGAGGTAATTACCTGTGTGTGGTTCTGTTTTTTAATTTCACCTCAGCTGCTCACACTCCCTCAGCTGAACTTTTTTGTTAGTCCTACATCTGTTATTTACACCGATGTGGACTTAACAACTCCCCGTCATTTCAACTTGTCTTCAGCACAGAGGGGATGCCTTTAACCCTGGTATCGGGGAGGCAACACTCACATTTATGACTGCAGTAAACCAGATCTGTCCCCCCAATGCTATTGACCCTACTACAAATAGATTCATTTTAACTTCCCTGACTTGAATTGTTTTCTACACTACAGTGCCCCGGTCAGTTTGCTCATCCATCCTTCAATGCCTGTTCTCATCCACACAAGTTGCAAGAATCTCAAAACTTGTTGGGCAATTGCAGGGACTGAGGTGCCTCCATTACTACATATTAAGTTCTCATACTGCTTCACTCGCAGTCACACATTCTGTAGCTGACCACAGATCAAATTAGAAGTTCTTAACATAAAAGCTTTGACTGTTCATGGAACGAGGTACACAGGTAGCTTTCCTTCTCCCTGATGCATCACAATGTCCACCTCAGAGCTGATGTTCCTTGAGATATAAATACTTACAGTGGATGTGATTGCTATGGATCACAGTGGGGTCCAGCAGCACCCACATACTACAGCTGCAACACATCAGCTATTCTGCTATTTCTATTTTGTTTTATTTAACTAATAAGGCTTCAAGTTTGGAAATATCACTTACTGTTACCTGCAGTTACATTAAGTAGTTTAGCTTATTAAACTATATATTTAATGCAACATTTGTATCGCCTCAGTACCAGTTTCAAGTCCATGTTTAGAGGAATAAACTCTGATAACTTTCCAGCCAAGGGCATACCTGCTTACCTAATGAATACTTATGAACAGACTGATCTCTGGGACTAATGCATTTGAGGGGTTGATTCAGTTAGGATTACATCCATTGGCTTTCAGAAGAATGAGAGAGAATTTCATAGAAATGTACGGAATTCTCACAGGACCTGACAGGGTGGATGAAGGAAGGATGTTTCTGATGACAGGGGTGTCCAGAACTAAGGGTCACAGTCCAAGTATGCAGAGTAAATCATTTAGAATTGAAATGAGTAAAAGATTTCTGCATTCAGAGGGTGGTAAACCTGCAGTATTCACAATCAAAGCAAGTGGTTGAGGCCAAAACATTGTATGATTTCCAGGAGTTTTCATTTTCAATTAATTGACAGATAACTGCCACTCCTGGGCAGTTATTGTTAAACTAAATCAGGCCTTTTTAGCGAGCATTAAAGTTCAGAGTCTGACTTTTAATTGAAGTTACTGCTGATGTATTCCCCAGTTTTGAATCCTTTTGGATGCAAAACAATTTTGCTTATGAGCAAAGCTTACTGATCCAAGGTGAAAATTCAACTGATTTCTCCTGCAGGGAGGAGTGAGGAAATGGAAGAGCAGGTTTGTACGTGGACGAAAAATCCAGCAGGGGATGGGGGAGAATGATCACGCAGCACATTCAACATGTGTCTTATCAACACACTTTCTAATTAGCTTGCCAGTATCTCCATAGCAACAGCCCACGGCTCTGTAGCCGTCACCATGGAAATCAAGTCTGACCAATTGGAACATATGCTCTGAACTGATGCACTTAAATTATCTCTGACATAATTGATGTCCTCATGCCTCCACCTTTTTATTCTTTAAAGAATTGGTACGTTATCAGAAACACGCAAATTCAGAGGTCGATATATGCTGGACAAGCCAGCACCTAACTAGCTAAAGACAGCCTATCTCAGCTATGGTGAAGTGCTTCAACAAATTCCTCTACATATCCTTTTTTTTTCTTTTCAAACCCATAATCATTTGCAAAAACACGTTCACAATGCATGTCAATGAAACAAGAGCGTATGAGGTTGGAGGTTTTTTAAAATCATTTGATATAGCCAGCCTTTTCTAACATGCTCCATGTTAAACGATAAGATGGAAGGAGACAGCAAGGGAACCTAGACAATGAAAGACACGAGGAACTGCAGCAAAAGCCAACTTTTCTTCCTTGTGGAATAAATTTGCCTCTTTTCAACCTTTGAATTTCAACAGAACACATCAAATTCAAAGCGACTTAAATGTTGAATCTCAAATTAATTGTGTGACTGAGGGAGAGTACTGCTGGCAGGCACATTATGGTGTGTAAGGTAGTGGATAAATGGATGAGTTATAGATGTAACTGCTGTATGGCCTCAAGGCATTATGTTTCAGTGTAGTTAAAATAATACTGCTTATATCAGAGGTTTTTTGTAAAACGAGCATAATATATTCTTCCAGGACTCATTGTAATATGATATTGAAACTAAATCTACAAGATTGAGGGAATATTTGCCAGTAAATGGTTGCTGGTCATTCACAATAGTTGGTTTTGGTAAATCCATCAAGTCAGTTTGGAGGTAGTCCTAATTGCACAAGTCTGGAATTCACCCAAAACAAAAAAAACCCAGCAAATTGAGACAGTAATGGATCATACAGCGCAAAAGAGGCCCTTCTGGCCCATTATCTCTGTACTGTCAAAGCTACATTAAATCCACACCAGTCTCCCCTCCAGCACTAGGTGCAAGTGAGGCCTGCAGATGCTGGAGATCAGAGTCAAGATTAGAGAGGTGCTGGAAATGCAGGTCAGGCAGCATCCGAGGAGCAGGACAATTGAGATTTTGGGCAGGCGGCCTTCTTCAGGAATCCCTTCCAGCACTAGACCCTTAGCCTTGAATGTTATGATATTTCAAATGCTCATACAAGAAATTTTTAGTGAATGTAAGTACTATGATTTAAACTCTATCACACAAGGGGAACACACAGCAGTAAACCCTATGTAGTAATGTGTGCCATTTTGCTGCTCCTCCACATCCTGTTGGTGTTATTCACACTCAGGTGATACATTCTGGAAGCCAGTATTTGAATCCCATCATGATAGATGGTGGAGATATTCCCAAACCAACCTTCTCGGAGATATTATTACACACTTCTGGAACAGGTGGGAGTTGAACTCAGGATCTTCTGGCTTAGAGGTAGGAACACTACCACTATGCCACAAGAGGCCTTGGCAGAGGTTGCGATTTGAATTCAACAATGGTCGGTCTAATGACAACCATGAACCTATTGTCGGATGCGTAGGTAAAATACCCATCTGGTTCATTAATGTCCTTTAGGGGAAGAAATCTGCCATCCTTACTTGTGACTCCAGACCAACAGCAATATGGCTGACTCTGAGGTACGAGAGATGGGCAATAAACGCTGGCCCAGCCAGTGACACCCACTTTCTGTGAATTAATACAAAGGTAAAGTGTCCTGGGTGACTTAACTGGTGAATATCTACTTCATTCCAAACCAGCTGATCCTATCTTTAACAAATTCCTTCGAGCGAGTGTCCCAGAGCTGGTGATGTCCCCCTGTAACAATGTAGAATGGGGCCAATTTTAAAAGTAATTTTAAAGCGTGAATAGAGAAGCCAGTCGAGCAAAGTTGTCCCATGAGTAGAGCCTGGACCACAATGTGTCCTGCCACATGGAGGAGCTGTGTAAACAGAAGTTGCTTCATTCAGGTTGAGGCGTGTTATTGGGGGCCAGCAACAAATGCAGTCATGAGGGAGAGAGGTTGGATATTATGGTGTGCCTGAGAGCTGGGTCTGGGAAATCACAGCTCCTAGTTACTGGGCTAGGAGCACACCCATGAGCTGAAACCCACTTCTCCCACAACAGTCAATTGTGAACCATGCAACCTCCATCTTACTTGTCCTCTACCAACTTGCATATTGCTCAGATGATGACTCAGAGATTATTACCTTTGAGGTTTGGCTTCTTCATTTGATACCCAGCTCCTAATTACTAGAACCTGGCACTAGAAAGAGGCAGAAGCAGAGATTGGGAACAAGGGAGCAAGGAACTGAGTTTGTGAGGGTCAATAAATGTGTGAGGGAGAGACGGAGGGAAGGTGTCTGCATGATGGAGGGACAGAAGAGGAGAGAGGGTGACTGAGGTGTGTAGGTAAGAGGGTGTGGAAGGGTGATGGGGAGAGGAAAGAATTGGAGTGACTGAGAGGAAGGGAGTGTGTAAGTGCGAGAGTGAGTAATGAATGTGTGTGGGAGAGAGGCTGTATGAGGGAGGGAGAACTGTGGTGAAGGGGGGTAAGAGTGATGACAGAGAATGTGAATTTATTGTGTGCAGCATCTTATGTACCTCAAATAGAACTCTTCTTTTAAACTCTAGCGAGTATAGGCCTAAACTATTTAATCTCTCCTCATGAAATAAGCCTTTCATCTTTGGAATCAATCTACTGACCCTTTCTGTGAACTATCTCCAATGAAATTACATCTTTCCTCTAGTAAAGGGGCCAAACCTGTATGCTGTACTTGTACAAACCTGTATTGCTGTCTCACCAATACCTTGGACAAATTAACAACACCTCCGTACTTTTGGACTCCATTCCTTTAGCAATGATTGCTATAATTCTATTCACCCTCCTTAATACTTGCTCTACCTGCTGGATTTCTGTGAGTCAGTGATTCTGTGATAACATCCAGCAATACAATGCAATGCTACCTCGGTGCTGCATTGGAATGTCAGTCAATACTGTGTTTGAGAGAAACTTGAATAGCAAGAATCAGAAATTTTCTGGCGTGTACACTACTTTGTAGCAGGAATAAGAAATTATCCTCTGTATAGATTAGATTATTAGGGATCAGCAGTGGTCTTTGTATACTGTTCCCAGAGGAATCAAACATTATCCTCCCCTTAGAAACAAGGATCAGAGACTATCTTCTTTATGAAATAATGACAGCTCTCATTTCATCCCATCAGCTGGACTTGATCTTGACTCAGACCTTGGATGTGAAAGGACAGTGTACCTAACTCACAACACCAGACACTCTTTCTGAAAGATGAGTTATCGATGACAAATGAATGAATGAAGTTACATGGAGAGCTGGGTTGTGAGGAGAAGGATGGAGGAAGTGTTTGGTTATGATTTTAAGGCAGTTATGAAAATGAGGCAGGTTTGATTCATCTTTTCCTGCCTGCCAATTTAATGTTTGTTTGTAAATGGGTTGGGAAAGGATGGAAGCTAGTATTGTCCTGCCATGGAGTGTTTTAACACCAAAATACCTGTCAGTTTATGCTGTTAGATTAAGATATTAATGTATTGTGGAATCGTGTAAGACACTCAGTGAAACTATCCGGCTGATATTGTTAGAGAAAAGCTTTGCAAATAGCTTCATGATGTTTCATAACTTTTCCTGCACCATGAGAAGTTGAAAGAATTAGAGATTTGTGTTACTTCTCCACCAGTTTGACTTTACTTTTAAATGGAGATTAGAGATCAAGACAATTCAGAAAGTGAGTTTACTGTGTATCACGTATGGTCTTCATTACTTTTGGAAAAGGAGGAGGGGAATTAGGGGATGGTGATGATGCCAAGTCTACTGTTTCATGAAGCTTTTTTTTATTCACATATGGGATGTGGGTGCTGCTAGCTAGGTCAGAATGTATCGCCTGTCCCTAGTTGCCCCTTGAGAAGGTGGTGGTGACCTGATTTCCTGGACTGTTGCAGTTTACATAACGTAAGTAGCTCCACCATGTCCTTGGGGAGGGAGTTTGACCCAGTGAAGGATCAGTGATATATTTCAAATATATCACCGTGGGCGGCACAGTGGCACAGTGATTAGCACTGCTGCCTCACAGCGCCAGAGACCCGGGTTCAGTTCCCGCCTCAGGCGACTGACTGTGTGGAGTTTGCACGTTCTCCCCGTGTCTGCGTGGGTTTCCTCCGGGTGCTCCGGTTTCCTCCCACAGTCCAAAGATGTGCAGGTCAGGTGAATTGGCCATGCTAAATTGCCCGTAGTGTTAGGTAAGGGGTAAATGTAGGGGTATGGGTGGGTTGCGCTTCGGCGGGGTGGTGTGGACTTGTTGGGCCGAAGGGCCTGTTTCCACACTGTAAGTAATCTAATCTAATTTCCAGATCAGATGTGTGTGTCTTGGAGGGGAACTTGCAGGGGGTGGTGTTCCCATGCATCCCAGTGTCCCATGGAGCCCAGTGCTATCTCTAGTTTCCTGAGCATTTGACAGACCCTCTACTATGCAGCATTCAGCATCCTGATCAGTGGTACATAGAGACACTGCTTCACTCTACTTAGAGATTCACTGTGGGGAGTGACTGCTAGCACTTGTCCAATAAATATCTTTTGGTTTGCTTTGACCTGTCTGAGCCTACAGTCCAAGCCAATTGCTGCCTTCCCTCCCAGGACTGATGTTTCCTACAGGTTTGCGTCAGGGCTAATGGGATTCCCAACTCCCTGTATGGTCTGGTCAGCTGCTACCCAACCAGGGTCGGGTCACTGAGACCAGACCCTTGCAACAGTTTGGGGCGCTTTGCTGTGACCCTGGCAGGCGAGGCAATTGCGCCACCTGCTGCCCATTCCAAAGTCTCTCTCTAATTGATGCCACATTTGCCAATTAAATGAAACTAATGGAACGAAACCTCTGCAAGTTCTACAATAGGAGATTGAAAACAGGCAAACCAATTAAAATTGACTTTTCCCCCATCCCCATCTCCCTTAATGGTGCAGCACATCTTGCTGAACTTTGAGTCTCCCTACAGTTATGCATTCACATCCAAAATTCAACTTATGATCTGAAAAGTCCAAAATTCAACACCAAAATTAATAAAACAGTAGTTGTTTATGAGCATAACATGTCTCATTAAAATATTAATAATTATAAATGGAGTTGACAGCAGGATGTATCGCCCCACTAAATAGCAGTTATGTAAGGAAATTAAAATCACAAGCGATTCGGGTTTACGATTTTTTGACTGCATCTAGTAGAAAGCGAAATTCCGATCCCAGCACGACTTTACTGGCAGTTTAACCTAAAAACTGAAAACCATTGGATACTTTCCAGTTGCATTTCTTGCCAACGGCAGGTGATAGATAAAGAAAGCTACCACATGATTCCTCAACAACACTGCTGATAGACACTGAGTAACTAATGATTGCAGTTATGTAAGGAGCTGGAATCTGGCACCCTGGAGGATTGTATTTGTTATTCTGACATTTGCAACTAACACTGTTTGACTTTGTGTGCCCTGTGTGACACTGTATGATATCTGTAATCTAAGAGAGCAGGAAACCTTGTACAATCCTCTCCAGATCTAACCAATTAAGTGGAGGATTTGGAAAAAAAAACCCATTGAAACCAGTGTTGTTCAAGTGTGCATTGAATCTGGTAATCCAATCCAAGGTATTTAGAGGACAAGATGTTTCCTGGCCAACATGGAGCTATCAACATTGTATTTATGTCTTTGGGATCAAATGTGGATGTTAATGGAAAAGGCAGGACAGTACACTCCAGAGACCATCTCATTCCTCAGTTTGGTTAACTTGAATCTTGAAGTCAGGGTTTGACCATCATCTCTGTTGTCAACTCAAGTTGTCACGGATTATTTATATTCAACCTAAGCAATGTGCCCTTAAATCCACAGAAGAACATCTGTGTCTCTCTCTAAGATGTTGAGCAGAAAGAATGATGATGTTTTAGCAACAGTAATAAATCCATTCAGAATGTATCCCTCTCTACTTGTTTATAAATCTCACTGTGGTGATTTGTCTCATCAGATTGTTACTAACTTGGCAACCACTTATTCGTCAAATAGTAGAATTTAGCTGGATTGTTCAGCGCTTCAGCTGATTGATAAGCCATAATGTCTGTTTAGACTAACACCATGAGACCATGCTCACTGTGCATTACATATGAGCAAATCATTGACTGTTAGAGCTGTATGTTAGGAGCAATGCTCAATGACTGTCCAAACCCATCTCTGTAAAATGTGTCCTGTCACGTGCAATTTTGACCCCGGTGAGGCACAGGGATGGAATCGAGTTGACTCATTGACCTTTGAAATTTTAGTGTAGGGGAATGCTCAAGGTGGTCTAAGAGGAAACGCCACTTCAAATCTCCAGAATTTAGCCCCAGTTGTTTTCCAAACTGATTGGCACCTGGCATTCTTTTTTATTTTAATTATACTTTATTCATAAAAAAACTTTATATATTGTCACGAATTCAGTTCTGTTCTGTACCATTGCATATCAAAGAAACAAAAATATTGGAGTTTGGCTCTATCCAAAAAAAAACCAAAGCCCTCTCTTACAAACACAATACTAACATTTACATACATTTGAGGCACTAGAAGGTCCAATAATTGGACGGAGCCCCATTTACCTTCAGCCGGAAGACCTCAGACAGTGCTCTTTCCCCACTGCACCCCAAGCTTCAGTGCGTCCCTCAGCATGTAATCCTGAACCTTAGAAGGTGCCAGTCTGCAACACTCAGTCCAGGTCAATTCTTTGCTCTAGAAGACCAGTAAGTTTTGGGCTGACCGAAGCGCGTCTTTCACTGAGTTGATGGTCCTCCAGGGATAGTTGATGTTTGTCCCGGTGTGCGTCCCGGGGACAGACCATATAGCACAGAGTCCCACATCACGGAGCTGCTCAGGATGAACCTTGACAAAAACCATGACATCTTTCTCCAGATTTCCTTCGATAAGCATCTAACCTTCACACTTCTTGACACTCAAACCAACCCCCAAGGGTCCTCATTCAGTTCAGACCAATTCATGCCCCCTAGCCATTACCATCTCCTCTCTTGGTTGTCCTGTCATGTTTTTAGCCACTCACTTATTCATCAGCATACCTCAGGAGCCATGTAGAGATTTTTAGAAAATGCGTACCTGACAATCTAATAAGACCATCCTTCATTCCTCCACGTTGTAAGTTAAAACACTCCCATTCATGAAAATCCACTCAATTCTCCTTCAGTGGATCTCTTATTAAAACATAAAAATGTTGATTCAGGTTCAGCATCAAAGATGGCTCATCCTTTAACAGCCTCTTTATATGATCAATCAACTGTGAACTCAAAATTCTTGCCGCGATAACAAAACAAACCTGAGATGATAATACTTAAGCATTCACAATGATGTAATAACAGCTCTTGGAGAAATTTCAATATAAATTTCTTTTCAAACTGCACAAATAGTTGCTAACCATTTTTCTAACCTATACCAATTGGTCTCTCATTGAGAGCAAACTAGTGGAAGTTTGTATTTTTAGGTCTCATTGACAGAGGCAGCCTTTAATGTTCAAACAGTGAGAAATTTAACTAGTTTTAAGGGTCTACTCTATAAATGAAGAGTCCCACACTGTGGTTTAAAGACCTTGCAAAATCTAAAATGGGGTCTGTTTGAACTCAGCACCAAGGTCAAATGGCCTTGCTGTGTTTGCGTTTTAACCTGTATGAATCACACAGCACCCATTCCCTCAGTCAGGAAGAAAGTGGAACTGTTGGAAATGGGAGTGGGACATCCCCATCTGTATCATAGAACCATAGAATCATCCAGTACAGAAGATGCACTTTGGCCCATCAAATCTCCAACACCAAGAATACATTACTACTCATACCAGTTCTACTATCCTGCACTTGACCCATCGCCTTGAACATTATGACTCTTCAGGTGTTTGTCCAAGTAAAGGTCTGCAGAACCTTCTTATCTTCATGAAAATCCAGCCCTTACAGTGTGAGCTTGCGGTGGAACACATTTATTAGTTTTTGCTTGGATTGCCTTAAGGTGTTGCTTGTGTCTTGGTTGAGGTTCATATCTAGGAGTGGTAATAGTTTCTATCAATGAAATTCTGATTTCCAATGGGCCATGAGAAGTTACATTTAAAATATCTTCCAACACTGGTTTGGAATGTGTGGGGTGTGCTTACCTGTGTTTGTTGTTGGGTATGTAGGTGAAACATATAAAAATACGAGCACCAATTTGTTTTGCATCTGTATCTGCACATTTGTGTATTGCCCTGGTGTGCATGTCCAATGTGGGTGTCAGCCTGATTAGTATGCATGACCTTCAAACTGACAGATTTATGGACAGGTCAATTTGTTGTGACCAAGTGCATGGACAACACTGTTCCAAGTGTGTGCCAATTTGGTGTGCTCTGTGTATGTCAGTTTGGTATACACTTACATCTGCCAGTCTTCCGAGTACATGTATGCACATCACTTTGGTGTGCAATAGTGGATATGTCAGTATAGTGTGCATATGTCAATCTGGAATGCACGTGTGTACATCAGCAAGGTGTGCCTGTATGTCAGTTACTGTGTACATCAGCCAGGTGTGCCAGTATATTGGCATTCTGTGTACATCAGCCTGGTGTGCCTGTATATCGATATATTGTGTACATCAGGCTGGTGTGTCTGTATATCAGTATACTGTGTACATCAGCCTAGTGAATCTGTATATCAGTACGCTGTGTACATCAGCCTGGTGTGCCTGTATATTGGTGCACTGTTTACATTAGCCTAGTTGTCTGTATATCAGTATACTGTGTAATTAGCCTGGTGTGTCTGTATATCAGTGTACTGTGTACATCAGCCAAGTGTGCCTGTATATCAGGAAGCTGTGTACATCAGCCTGGTGTGCCTGTATATCGGTACACTGTATACATCAGCCTGGTGTGTCTGTATATCGGTACACTGTATACATCAGCCTAGTGTGTCTGTATATCGGTATACTGCTTGCATTAGCCTGGTGAGTCTGTGTCAGTACACTGTTTACATCAGCCTGGTGTGTCCGTATGTCAATACACTGTATACATTAGCATGAAGTATCTGTATATAGGTATACTGTGTACATGAGTCGGGTGTGCCTGTATATTGGCATTCTGTGTACACCAGCTAGGTGTGTCTGTATATCTGTATACTGTGTGCATCAGTCTGGTGTGTCTGTATATCGGTACACTATGTACATCAGCCTGGTGCGTCTGTATATCCATATACTGTGTACATCAGCCTGGTGTGCCAGTATATTGTTATACTGTGTACATTAACCTGGTGTGTCTGCATTTCGGTACAATGTATTCATCAGCCAGGTGTGTCTGTATATCAGTATACTGTGTAGATGAGCCTGGTGTGTCTGTATATCGGTGCATTGTGTACATTAGCCTGATGTGTCTGTATATTGATATACTGTGTACATCAGCCTGGTGTGCCTGTATATTGTTATACTGTGTACATTAGCCTGGTGTATCTGTATATCGGTATACTGTGAGAAAGTGAGGACTGCAGATGCTGGAGATAAGAGCTGAAAATGTGTTGCTGGAAAAGCGCAGCAGGTCAGGCAGCATCCAAGGAGAATCAACGTTTCGGGCATGAGCCCTTCTTCAGGAATGTATATCGGTATACTGTGTACATCAGCCTGATGTGTCTGTTATTGGTGCAGTGTGTACATCAGCCTGATTATTCCTGTATATCGGTGCACTGTGTACATCAGTCTGGTGTGTCTGTATATCCATATACTGTCTGTATCAGCCTGGTGTGTCAGTATATTGTTATACTGTGTACATTAGCCTGGTGTGTCTGTGTACTGTGTACATCAGCCAAGTCTGCCTGTATATCAGTACGCTGTGTACATCAGCCTGGTGTACCTTTATATCGGTATAGTATATACATCAGCCTAGTGTGTCTGTATATCGGTAAATTGTATACATCAGCCTGGTGTGCCTGTATATCAGTATACTGTTTACATCAGCCTGGTGTGTCTGTCTGTCAGTACACTGTGTACATCTGCCTGGTTTGTCCGTATATCAATACACTGTGTACATCAGACTGGTGTGTCTGTATGTCACTACACTGTATACATCAGCATGATGTATCTGTATATCGGTATACTGTGTACATGAGACGGGTGTGCCTGTACATTCGTATACTGTGTACATCAGCTAGGTGTGTCTGTATATCGGTACACTATGTACATCAGCCTGGTGTGCCTGTATATTGGTATACTCTGTACATCAGCCTGGTGTGGCTATATATCGGTACACTGCGTACATTAGCCTGGTGTGCCTGTATATTGGTATACTGTGTACATCAGCCTGATGTGTCTGTATATCAGTGCACTGTGTACATTAGCCTGGTATGCCTGTATATTGTTATACTGTGTACATCAGCCTGGTGTGCCAGTATATTGTTATACTGTGTACATTAGCCTAGTGTGTCTGTATATAAGTACAATGTGTACATCAGCCTGGTGTGTCTGTATATCAGTATGCTGTGTACATGAGCCTGATGTGTCTGTATATCAGTGCACTGTGTACATCAGCCTGGTGTGTCCGTATATTTTGTACACTGTGTACATCAGCCTGGTGTGTCCGTATATTTTGTACACTGTGTACATCAGCCTGGTGTGTCTGTATGTCAATACACTGTATACATCAGCATGATGTATCTGTATGTCGGTATACTGTGTACATGAGCTGGGTGTGCCTGTATATTCGTATACTGTATACATCAGCCAAGTGTGTCTGTATATCGGTGCACTGTGTACATCACCCTGGTACGCCTGTATATTGGTATACTGTGTATATCGGCCTGGTGTGTCTGTATATTGGTACGCTGTGTACATGAGCCTGGTGTGTCGGGATATCATTATACTGTGTACATCAGCCTGGTGTGCCTGTATATTATTATACTGTATACATCAGCCTGGTGTGCCTGTATATTATTATACTGTGTACATCAGCCTGGTGTGCCTGTATATTATTATACTGTGTACATTAGCCTGGTGTGCCTGTATATTGGTGCACTGTGTACATCAGTCTGGTGTGTCTGTATATCTATATACTGTCTATATCAGCCCGGTGTGTCAGTATATTTTTATACTGTGTACATTAGCCTGGTGTCTGTATATTGGTATACTGTGTACATCAGCCAAGTCTGCCTGTATATCAGTACGCTGTGTACATCAGCCTGGTGTACCTGTATATCGATACACTATATACATCAGCCTAATGTGTCTGTATATCGGTAAATTATATACATCATCCTGGTGTGTCTGTATATCGGTATACTGTGTACATCAGCTTGGTGTGTCTGTATGTCAATACACTGTATACATCAGCCTGGTGTACCTGTATATCGATACACTATATACATCGAAATTGTATGCATCAGCCTGGTGTGCCTGTATATCAGTATACTGTTTACATCAGCCTGGCGTGTCTGTGTGTCAGTACACTGTGTACATCCGCCTGGTTTGTCCGTATATCAATACACTGTGTACATCAGCCTGGTGTGTCTGTATGTCACTACACTGTATACATCAGCATGATGTATCTGTATATCGGTATACTGTGTACATGAGCCGGGTGTGCCTGTATATTTGTATACTGTGTACATCAGCCAGGTGGGTCTGTATATCGGTACACTATATACATCAGCCTGGTGTGCCTGTATATTCGTATACTGTGTACATCAGCCAGGTGGGTCTGTATATCGGTACACTATGTACATCAGCCTGGTGTGCCTGTATATCGGTATACTGTGTACATCAGCCTGATGTGTCTGTATATCGGTGCACTGTGTACATTAGCCTGGTGTGCCTGTATATTGTTATACTGTGTACATCAGCCTGGTGTGCCAGTATATTGTTATACTGTGTACATTAGCCTAGTGTGTCTGTATATCCATACAATGTGTACATCATCCTGGTGTGTCTGTATATCAGTGCAATGTGTACATCAGCCTGGTGTGTCTGTATGTCAATACACAGTATACATCAGCATGATGTATCTGTATGTCGGTATACTGTGTACATGAGCCGGGTGTGCCTGTATATTCGTATACTGTGTACATCAGCCAAGTGTGTCTGTATATCGGTGCACTGTGTACATCAGCCTGGTGTGCCTGTATATCATTACGCTGTGTAGATCAGCCTGGTGTGCCTGTATATCGGAATACTATGTACGTCAGCCTGGTGTGTCTGTATATCGGTACACTGTGTACATCACCCTCGTACGCCTGTATATTGGTATACTGTGTATATCGGCCTGGTGTGTCTGTATATTGGTACGCTGTGTACATGAGCCTGATGTGTCGGGATATCATTATACTGTGTACATCAGCCTGGTGTGCCTGTATATTATTATACTGTGTACATCAGCCTGGTGTGCCTGTATATTATTCTACTGTGTACATCAGCCTGGTGTGTCTGTATATCGGTGTACTGTGTACATCAGCCTGATGTGTCTGTATATTGGTGCACTGTGTACATCAGCCTGATGTGTCTGTATATCGGTGCACTGTGTACATCAGTCTGGTGTGTCTGTATATCCATATACTGTCTATATCAGCCTGGTGTGTCAGTATATTTTTATACTGTGTACATTAGCCTGGTGTCAGTATATCGGTATACTGTGTACATCAGCCAAGTCTGCCTGCATATCAATACGCTGTGTACATCAGCCTGATGTACCTGTATATTGATACACTATATACATCAGCCTAATGTGTCTGTATATCGGTAAATTATATACATCAGCCTGGTGTGTCTGTATATCGGTATACTGTGTACATCAGCTTGGTGTGTCTGTATGTCAATATACTGTATACATCAGCCTGGTGTACCTGTATATCGATACACTATATACATCAGCCTAGTGTGTCTGTATAGCGGTAAATTGTATACATCAGCCTGGTGTGCCTGTATACCAGTATACTGTTTACATCAGCCTGGTGTGTCTGTGTGTCAGTACACTGTGTACATCCGCCTGGTTTGTCCGTATATCAATACACTGTGTACATCAGCCTGGTGTGTCTGTATGTCACTACACTGTATACATCAGCATGATGTATCTGTACATCGGTATACTGTGTACATGAGCCGGGTGTGCCTGTATATTTGTATACTGTGTACATCAGCCAGGTGGGTCTGTATAACGGTACACTATGTACATCAGCCTGGTGTGCCTGTATATCGGTATACTGTGTACATCAGCCTGGTGTACCTGTATATTGGTAAACTGTGTACATCAGCCTGGTGTGTCTGTATATCGGTATACTGTGTACATCAGCCTGGTGTATCTATATATCCATATATTGTGTACATCAGCCTGGTGTGCCTGTATATCAGTAAACTGTGCATATCAGCCTGGTGTGTCTGTATATCGGTACACTGTGTACATTAGCTTGGTGTGTCTGTTTAGCGGTATGCTGTGTATATCAGCAGATGTGTTAGTTTGGTGTGTGCATAAGTCTGATCTGTGTCTGTCTGTGTCAGCCAATATCCCTGTGTGTATTAGTCTGCTGGCTGTACCTGTGCGTCAGTCTGATCTGAGCATGTGTGCACCTGCATGTCAGTCTGGTGCCGATTTTTCTGATGTTTCTTTGTGATTTTGTGTTCGCTATTTTCACAGGCCACCTTCATCTCTTGTTGCAGATGAGCAGCAAGCGCTCGAGCAGCTTCCGGCGAGCGATTTCCAATGGGCACAGGAACCTGCCGCGTGAATTCCTGCTGGATGAGCCCGGGCTAACCTTCTACAAACGTTTGGTGAGGCATGTCGCATATGAGATCCTGCCCTGTGAGGTGGACAGGCGCTGGTACTACAGCCAGTATCGTGGCTGCCCCCCACCTCTCTTCATGACAATCCTCACAATCATTCAGGTGATTATCAGGTTTGGAACAAGATCTTCCAAAGTAGAGCATCTTCCTTTGTCCCTTGTAATCAATCTAACTGATTCATTCTAATTTTAACAAGAACAGAAAAGGACTTCACAAGGCCATTGTTATAAATTCCTGAAATCTACACTCTATATCTTGGTGCAAAGTCAAAAATTCACCACTTCCTTAAACACAATATATTATGGGATTTTGGAGGCAATTTGTCTTTCAGATGACATCCATAGGATATGCGGAAAAGGAAATATTGTGGAGAAACTCTGCAGGTCTGGCAGCATCTGTGTAGAGTAAGCTTTTTAGATCTGCTGAGATTCTCCAGCAATTTGTTTCAGATTTCCTCTGTCCTTTGTTTTATTTATATAAAGAAAATAGTGTAATATTTTGGCTGGTGATTGGCACAGACTAATCTCAACTCTTCATTGTTTGTTATCATTTCCTGCAATTCCAAAATTCACTACAAAAGGTGATTATATTCCTTAAATCCACTCGTGGGACATTGACATCTCTGGTTGGACCCAGCATTTATCGCCCATCCCTAGTTGCCCATGAGAAGATGGGGGTGAGCTGCCTTCTTGACCACTGCAGTCCATGTGCCGTAGGTAGACCCACAATGTTATTAAAGAGGGAAATTCCATGATTTTGATGCAGTGATAGTGAAAGTACAGCAATATCCAGAACAACCTTGGTTATCCGAACATCAATTATCCGAATTTCGAATTGTCCAAACAAAATCTCAAGGTCCATTCTCCAAATAATCCATTATCCAAACTCTCAATTATCCGAACAAAATTCTCCCCGCACGTCCCTTTCAGATAATCAAAGTTGTTCTGTATTTCTAAGTCAGGAAGGTAAAGGGATGTATTGAGTGGTGTTCCCATGTGTCTGCTGCCCTTTTCCTTCCAGGTGGAAGTGGTGGTGGATTTGGAAGGTGCTCTCTAAGAATCTTTGGTGAACTTCTGCAGTGTATCTTATGGTTAGTACACACTGCTGAAAATAAGCGTTGATGGTGGAGGGGATGGATGTTGGATGGTGTCAAGCTATATGAGTGTCGCTGGGGCTGCATCCATCCTGGCAAGGGGGAACAACGTGAGAAATCAGCGTGTGGTTAATCATGTAGGTGTTCTCAAAATGGGACCATATAAGTGTATGAGTCTTCCTCTTCCCCTTACATAGACAACCCCATTTGTTGGTAACCACTTCATAATGGTGGTCAATTATTATGAATCAATCTGGTACAGTTTTATTTTTGATGTGTAGATTGGTTCCAAATAGGCCCAGCCTCCTGCAACAACTAGCCACTGCAATCATTTTCTTCCTTAGTTGTAATGAACAGCTTGTTGGCAAAGAAACTAGTGTGAAATGTCCAGAGGTTAAATATTGATTTTGTTTTGTTGAGATCCATGTAAACCACTGTGCTGCTGTGGAAAAGGAGGGGAAATGAGGGGAAAAAATGAAATGTAGCAAATTAGTGTAGAGAGTCATAGAGTCATACAGATGTACAGCATGGAAACAGACCCTTCGGTCCAACCCGTCCATACCGACCAGATATCCTACCCCATCTAGTCCCACCTGCCAGCACCCGGCCCATATCCCTCCAAACCCTTCCTATTCATATCCCCATCCAGATGCCTCTTAAATGTTGCAATTGTACCAGCCTCCACCACATCCTCTGGCAGCTCATTCCATACACGTACCACCCTCTGTGTGAAAAGTTGCCCCTTAGGTCTCTTTTATATCTTTCCCCTCTCACCCTAAACCTATGCCCTATTGAGTTTTATTTTAACGTAAAACTTATTGTCACAGCTTAGTTCATGATGCAATATTGCAATGCCAGCATCACCTCTGACATTTAAGTAGTTTTAAAGTGGTTTAATTTCCAACACCTTGTGAGATGTGAGTGACACCAGCTTGGCCAGAATTTATTGCCCATTCCTCTTGCCTTTGAAAAGGTGGTGGTGAGCGTTCTCCTTGAACTGCTGCAATCAATCGATCAGAGTTTTGATCCAACTTGCTGGGTCATTTCAGATGGTAGGAGAAAGTGAGAACTGCAGATGCTGGAGATCAGAGCTTAAAAATGTGTTGCTGGAAAAGCGCAGCAGATCAGGCAGCATCAAAGGAACAGGAGAATCGACGTTTCGGGCATAAGCCCTTCTTCAGATGGTAGTTCAGAGTCATCCACGTTGCTGTGATGCAGGGGTCATATGTAGTCCAGTCCAGGAAAGAATGCTAGGTCTCTTTCCAAAAATCACATGAGTATACCGAATCACTTCAGTATTTCCAACAGTTCTGATATTGTAAATCACAAAGAGCTAGCATGCAAGTTCACAATAGAGAAGCTAAATGGAATGTTGGCCTTTATTTCAAATTTGAAAATCACACAACACCAGGTTATAATCCAAAAGGTTTATTTGAAAATACAAGCTTTTAGAGCACTGCTCCTTTGTCAGGTAGCTAATGAGGCAGGATCATAAGACACAGAATTTATAAGTAACAGATCAAAGTGTGATACAACTGATGTAATGTATTAGACAAACCTAGAAGGTTGTTAAGTCTTTAATCCTTTAGAATGGAGATGCAAGTTTCGATTGATTTATATGTCAATCCTAGAGTTTCTTTCAAGTCATTGCACCAAGATGACGTACATTTTTATCAGTGTCTTAAAAAAAACACATCTCAGCTCAGACAATGAATTAAAGGAAATAGAATGTTAGAAATCAGCAGGTCTTGCCAAAACTATACAACTGGAATACTACTTTATCTATGGAAAGTTATATTGACATTAGAGGCAATCCAGAGGTGAACTAAGCTGATAACAGGTATGGAGGGGTTGTATTATGAGGAGAGATTGAGTAAGCTGAATCCATACATATTGGAATTTGGAAGAATAAGAGGCAACCTTACTGAAATATGCAGGATTCTGAGGGGACTTGAGTTGAACAATAGATGGGGGAAGGTTGTTTTCCACCTTGTGGGGGAGTCTAGAACAGGAAGGCATAATCTCAGAATAAGGGATTTAAAACAGAGATGAGGGGGAATTTCTTCCCACATAGTGGAGTGAATTTGTGGAATTCTTTCCTACCGAGGATTGTGGAGGTTAGGTCATTGGGTATAAAAGTTGCTGCAGTTCCCTCAGATCATAGAGCTGCTCTCACATTAGAGAGAACCAACTGGTGGTGAAATTAACCAGAAGGTCACCACACCTCAGGCAAGGGGAGAGGTTGAGAACCTTCATGGTAACCTCAGCTGGTGCGGGATTTGAACCCACGCTGTTGGCGTCTCTTTGTATCGCAAATCAATTGGCCAGTCTACAGGTTCCTGATGAAGGGTCAGGGGACTCAAAATGTAAATTCCATTTTCTCCCCAAGACGCTGCCAGACATGCTCAGTTTCTCCAGCAATTTGTTTGTTTCAGAGCTCCAGCATCTGCAGTTCTTTGTTTTATTATTTTCAACTCATAAAGGAATCCAAGATTATGGGGAAAAGGCAGGGAAGAGGAATTGAGGATGATGAGATTAGCCACGATCTGATTGAATGGCAGGCCCAGACTCGATGGGCTGAATGGTCTGTTTCTGTTGTCCTCAGCAAAGCTGAATCTAGCTCCTGATTCCAGATGCATTTAATTAACCGAATTTAAACTCCCCAGCTGCCCTGGTAAGACTTGAACTCATGTTTCTGGATTACTCACCCAAGCTTCTGAACCATTCGGTCAGTAACATCCCTGTATTTGTACCAGTCTAATATAGCCAGTACCTTGGTGTGTGCATCCACATGTCAGCACACTGTAGGATAAGGTGTTTGGTGTTGAGACTGTGGAACCAAAAAACTAACCTGGTAAAAGAATTTAAAATGAAAACCAATTTATTTATTAATAAATATAGGTTCTTTCCTTTACAGATCATCAACGCATCATTAGTGCATGGGACAGCATGTGATAGCAGTATCGTTTGGAGAACGGGGGATAATATTATAGCTTTGACTTCAGTCTAGGCTCTCTTCAAATGAGACTTTCATGCTACATGGCAGTGATTTCTGGCAGAGTTTGGCCTGGGAAGGTCTTTTTATTCTTAAACTGGATAATTTATTTCAATATTAAAGATAACATATACTACTGCTATCATGGACTAACATCAAACTGCCTTCAATGAAGAATCTGCTGTTAAATGTGGATAAAAAGATTTAAAACATATGGGAAGGAAACAACAAAGTCAGCCAGTCTGAACTTTCCACTATCTTTAACTCTGGCATTTGAACATCATAAATATGATTTACAAGATATTGAATCAAAAGTGCTTTCATCCTTCATTTAAAAGTCAGATTTTTTGTAACATTTTGTCAAATTGATTACAATTTAGTCAATACACTAACGTTCTATTGAAATTATTCTATATTAACTTAAGACTTGATGTAAAACAGGATCAATGGAACAATGATGCAATTTCTTCTGTCGGTGAATTGCTGTAAAAATGTGAGGAGATGCAAGTGTAAGGAAATAATTTTATCCTCTGAAGTACCTCATCAGCAGCAACAACAATTTTTATTTCTATAACACCTTTAATATACCAAAACATCCCAAGACACTTCACAGGAGTGTTACCAAACAAAATTTGACACCAAGTCACATAAACACAGACGACTGAGAGCCTTGTCAAAGCGTTAGGCTTCAAGGGAATTCATACAGGAGGAGTGGGAGGAAGACAGCCAGAGAAATTTAGCAAGGGGTGTCCAGTTTTTAGACCTTGATAACTGAAGGCATGATTGCCAGTCTTGCAGTGATTACAAATGAGATGCTTAAGAGTTCAGAATTGGAGGAGTGCTGATTTCTTGGAGGCTGGAGGAGAATGTCGAGACTGGCAGGATTCTAAAATATTTAAAGTTGATGTCCTGCTAAACTGGGAATCATTGTTGGCTATTCAGCATAGAGGTGATGTGTGAACTGAACTTGGTGTGAGCAAACGTGGGCGGCACGGTGGCACAGTGGCACAGTGGTTAGCACTGCTGCCTCACAGCGCCAGAGACCTGGGTTCAATTCCCGCCTCAGGCGACTGACTGTGTGGAGTTTGCACATTCTCCCCGTGTCTGCGTGGGTTTCCTCCGGGTGCTCCGGTTTCTTCCCATAGTCCAAAGATGTGCAGGTCAGGTGAATTGGCCATGCTAAATTGCCCGTAGTGTTAGGTGCAGGGGTAAATGTAGGGGTATGGGTGGGTTGCGCTTCGGCGGGGCAGTGTGGACTTGTTGGGCAGAAGGGCCTGTTTCCACACTGTAAGTAATCTAATCTAACCACAGAAAAAAAAAGCAAGAGTTTTGGATGGCTTTAAGTTTACACGGGTAGAACATGGGAGGCCACCTAAGAGTACACTGGACTATTCAGGTCTGGACATAACAAACACATGGGTGAGGTTCTCAGGAGTAATGTTCTGACGACATCCCAAATTACTTTGCAACCAATGGATTTTAGATTGAAGCCAGGAATAATTGCAACTTTGTGTGTCCCTGGCTGATAGTGAATTTCCATGCTCATTCTCCCATTTTCATTTGCATTGAGCTGGCAGCCAAGCTGATGTTACCCATCTTATGTTAACATCCAATATTAAAGTTGCCCGCAGTATTTTTTATAGGGAAAGCAACAGCCAGTAAATCCTCAACAAGATTCCAAAAACAGCAAATGAGGTGGATTACTAAGTAAAGAGGTTTTAGCAATGCTGCTTAAAGTAGGGAGGCTGGCTAAAACATAGGGAGAAATATCATTGTATCTGAGCAGGCAGACAATTGTTAACTGAGCCCTTGAACATTGTATTTTAATATGTCCATTTGAACTGACCCTGTGCATCCTGTTTACAGAATAGTAATGAGTGAAGCCTGGGAAAAAGTCTTTACACTAGGCAGTTTAAAAAAAGTAAAATTGCTAGTGTTTCAAAGGACTGCTCTCTCATTAGAGAGAGATGACTCGTGGTCAGTTTAACCTGAGGGTCACTATATCTTGGGCAAAGGACAAGAATATCTTGAAAACACTGCTTCTGAGAACCTCATACAGAGAGTAGTGAACACAGCGCAGTCCATCACGCAAACCAACCTTCCATCCATTGACCTCATCTAGACTTCCCACTGTCTCAGAAAGACCTCATCAAAGACCCCTTCCACCCCACTTATAATCTCTTCCAACCTTTTCTGTCAGGGAGAAGATACAGAAGATTAAACACACACAGTTTCTTCCCCACTGTTATTAGGTTTCTGAGTGGACCTCTGAATGGAGTTTAATGTGAATCTCATTCTTTGTGTACCTTCTCTGCAGCCATAACATTATATTCCTCGCTCTGTTCTATCATCCTAAGGCACTTTGTTTGGTATTATCTGCCTGTACTGCTCGCTAAACAAAATTTTTCATTGTATCTAGATACATGTAACAACAATAAATCAAACCATCCATGTCTTTGTTATGTCCTGACATGAATATTCCAGTTCACTCCTGGCCAATCTCCCATATTCTACCGATGTAAACTTGAGATCATCCAAAACTCTGCTGCCCTTTGTTCACACTAAGTCCAGTTCACACATTAGCCCCTTGCTGAATAACCGACAATGATTCCCAGTTTAGCAGCACCTCACCTTTAAACTTCTCACCTCATTTTAGAATCCTCCCACGCCTCCCTATCTCTGCATTCTCCTCCAGCCTTCAACTCCCCCCCCCTCCGCAAGAAACCAGCACTCCTCCAATTCTGACCTCTTAAGCATCTCATTTGCAACCTCTGCAAGACTGGCAATCATGCCTTCAAGGTGCCAAGGTCTAAAAACTAGACATCGCTTGCGAAATTTCTCTTTATGGATCCCCTTGAAGCCTAATGCTTTGACAAGATTCTCAGTCATCTGTGTTTCTGTGTCTTGGTGTCAGGAAGGGCGTCCCCCTCTTTTGGTGTCTCTCTCACATCACAAGCCATCAGCCCAGCCGACTGACCTAACTGACACCCCCCTAGGAAAGTGGAACTTGCCTGAAAAAAATTATTAATCTCTAAAGTAATTTAAAATGACCAGAGTTCCTACTGAACTATAGAACTGCTATCTCATTAGAGAGAGAAAAATGACTGGGTGTTTAACTTGAGGGTCACCATTCTTGATGGAGAGTCTGTCAGGGTGACCTCAAGCATTGCAGGGTTGAGCGCTTGTTGCTAACATCATTCTGCATTATAACCCAGACATCTAACCAACTGAACTAACTGACTGTCAATATGCAAAACAGCTCACAATGGTATACAATCTAGTGATATGGCATACCTCTATAAATAATTTGTTTCAATTTATTTATCTAAAGTTAATGTCCTGCTCACAGCAATTTATTTTTCTGTCTGAGCTGGTTTAAACCTGCAAACAGCTGGTTTAATTTGTGTAGGATTTCTGTTTGAACATTGAGGGAACAGAATGCTAAAGTTCTTAATGATGTTTCTCTTTCAGATTGTTATATTCATCTGCTATGGAGCCATGTTAAATAAGTGGGTTTTACAGACCTATCACCCAGACTACATGAAGAGTCCTCTGGTGTATCATCCTGGACACAGGGCTCATGTCTGGAGGTTCTTCACCTACATGTTTATGCACGCTGGGTAGGTCAGACAACTTTTGATTTGTGTCTTGAATTGAAATGTTCATAAACGCCAGAGCTCTGACTATGTTTATAACTAGGGGGATGTCCGTCATCTCAACAGTAAAGGATTAAAATATGTTAGAAAGCCAGAAACTTCACCAGAAACCATGAAAGGGCAGATAGTCAAGGCTGGGGGAACACCTGGACTTTGTCGATAGTGTGACATGGTTTGATAGGGACACATTAAATATCTCCCGCTTTTTGTTTTTTGTTGACTTTATGAGGATGAGCTCTGTTACAGCCTCCCTAGTGAGGTGGAACTACTGAACATGCTGCTCCTCTCTTAATTCCTGCAAGCGCATGTGGTAAGACCATAGGCAGGCACACCCATTCTCAGTTAATTTCTTACAGCAGCAAAAGGTCCCTCACACTGAAGGAGAGACAGTTGTGTAGCGATAATATCAGTGGGCCAGTAATCCAGAGGTCCTGCCTAATGGAGATATGGGTTTGAAACACACTATGGTGAAATTTGAATAAACATCTGGAAAAAAAGTTCGGGTAATGGTGACCGCTATCAACTGTAACTCTAAAAATAAATCTGGCTCACTAATGAGCTTCAGGGAAGGAAAGTGCCAACCTTACCTGGTCTGTCCTACATGTGAGCCCAGACCCACAGTAATATGATTGACTCTGAACTTCCATCTGGCTAATTATGGATGGCCTAGCCAGTGACACCCATTAAAGGAATTTTTCAAAAAAACTCTTTAAACTTTTCATCCTTCCCTGGCCACAATAGCAATGTAAAGCTGTTGTCACAGAAAGTTAATGCACGAGCCCAGTAACTTGCAAAATGTTTAATTTTTCTCTACAGCAGCTAACAAGGCCAGACTGGGTAAGGATGACAGATTCCTTCCCTGTATGGGAATTAGTGAACCAGACGGGTTTTTTCAACAATTGACATCGGACTCCTGGTAATCATTAGATTCTTAATTCCCAATTTTACTAAGTTCAAATTCCACCGTCTGCCATGGCAGGATTATGAACCCAGGTCCCCAGAACATTACTTGGGTCTTTGGATTAACAGTCTAGGGATAATGCCACTCGGCCATTGTCTTGTGGAATTGTGGATTTTGGAATGAATAAACAGTGTGCAGTTCACAGGAGATATAAATGAGTAAGGAGTTCTCTTTGTGAGATATATGAACAATGTTCATGTGAGATGTAAAACCTGAGGAACCTGGATATAATGAGCCTGTTTCAAAAGCACAGAATTATTTGCACTCCAATAACATACTGACTCTGTGACTGTAAGGTTCAGGTAGTAATCAATGACTCCAACACTTGGTAACGGAAAATTCTTCTTGCTGGCAATAGCTGGTCTGAAACAGCATCATGATACATTAGCATTATAGTTCCATTGCAATCAAATCTTTGTTCTCAGGAGAGATATTCATCCACAAGTACTCTGTATTAACTTTCAAACAATTGACTTTTACATGGAAACCCAACAGGTATAACACATTTTGTGTTTAATTTGCCCTGCAGCTTTCACAATATGCCAGATATCCTGCATAGAGGTCATGTGTATTTCTTGGAGTTGGTGCTATTGGGAGAAATATAGATATCGTCATGTCCCACATGATTGTTTATCCTTTAATCTGATTGTGCTTTGGTGTTCAGATTTCTTCATTTCTATCAATGCATCAGCCTCAGCTGTGAGAATGTGTGTTCATCAAATTAGTAAGAATTAATAAGAATATTTGCCATTTATGTTGGTCAGGACAAATATCACCAAATGCTGCACTACTTTTTAAATCTACAAATTATGACATCTGAGACCAAATTGTCATTTTAACACACTATCCAAGCAAAGGACTCCTGTGAAGTAGTGGTAGTGTCCCTGCCTCTGGACTACAAGGTCCAGGTTCAACTATTACTTGATCTAGAGGTGTGCATTAACACTCCCTCTCAGGTTAATTCAAAACACGTACATCCAAGATAGTTAGTTGACTGGAATAAGTAAATCTGGAGAACATGGACAGCACAAGAGGGCTCGTGTGGTGCAATGGTAGCGTCCATGCCTCTGGACAAGGAAGCCTGGGTTCAACTGTCATCTGCTCCAGAGATACATCATAATGTTTCTGAACAAATTGCTTAGAAGATGTCTATGGTTTGAATGTGGTGCTGGTGGTTTCCTTGCTAGGTCAAACCTATCAAGATGATAGGTTTGCAGGGATCAGTTCTGGGTCCTCTGCTGTTTGTAATTTTTATTAATGACTTGGATGAGGGAGTCGAAGGGTGGGTCAGTAAATTTGCAGATGATATGAAGATAGGTGGAATTGTGGACAGTGAGGAGGGCATTTGTCGTTTGCAAAGGGACTTAGATATGATGCAGAGCTGCGCTGAGGAGTGGCAGATGGAGCTCAACCCTGCCAAGTGTGAGGTTGTCCATTTTGGAAGAACAAATAAGAATGCGGAATACAGGGTTAATGGTAGGGTTCTTAGTCAGGTGGAGGAACAGAGGGATCTTGGGGTCTATGTACATAGATCTTTGAAAGTTGCCACTCAGGTGGATAGAGTTTGTAAGAAGGCCTATGGTGTATTATCCTTCATTAGCAGAGGGATTGAATTCAAGAGTCGTGAAGTGATGTTGCAGCTGTACAGGACTTTGGTTAGGCCACAGTTGGAGTACTGTGTGCAGTTCTGGTCGCCTCACTTTAGGAAAGATGTGGAAGCTTTGGAGAGGGTGCAGAGAAGATTTACCAGGATGTTGCCTGGAATGGAGAATAGGTCGTACGAGGATAGGTTGAGAGTTCTCGGCCTTTTCTCGTTGGAACGCCGAAGGATGAGGGGTGACTTGATAGAGGTTTATAAGATGATCAGAGGAATAGATAGAGTAGACAGTCAGAAACTTTTTCCCTGGGTACAAAAGAGTGTTACAAGGGGACATAAATTTAAGGTGAAGGGTAGAAGGTATAGGGGAGATGTCAGGGGTGGGTTCTTTACCCAGAGAGTGGTGGGGGGATGGAATACCCTGCCCGTGGGAGTGGTAGAGTCAGAATCATTGGCGACCTTTAAGCGGCATTTGGATAGGTACATGGATGGGTGCTTAATCTAGGATAGAAGTTCGGCACAACATGGTGGGCCGAAGGGCCTGTTCTGTGCTGTATTGTTCTATGTTCTATGTTCTATATGAGTGATCAATACTAAGCAAATTCCCAGATCAAAAATATTTTTTTTAACTCTCTTGTGGGACTAAAGATTCAGCAATGCTCACATTGTGCAGGGGTCTGTAGCACTGGGGACTTGGAGTTGGCTTTCTGCTGCCCATATTAACGGTTGGATCTGATTCTCCACCCAACTCTTGGCAGACAGTGGCTTAATAATGAAAATCAGTCATTGATGTTGATTGCGCTTGTCTATTGCCCGACCTGAGGATACTCACTAACTGGCCTTTTGTGTTCTTGAGCTGGGAATTCACATCAAGCCCTGCATACCTGGAATATGTAGATTTTAATTTTGCTCTTAACGGTGAAGGAATAACATTCAGCATTCACCTTGCTGACAACTGTCTGCAGACATCTTGCACATTTCCACGTTGTGCCCTTTTCCCCAGTACCATGTTCTCCATCAGGGCAAATGTAGTGCCAATTGGCAAGTAACAGTGTGACTCTTCAACCAATGAGATTGAAGTATTTTCACTGAAACCTGCACAATCAAAATCAACAGAAAATATAACTGAGATTTAAGTCAAAACAAAATAAAAATTGAGAAACACGGATGGAATTCAAAGAGAAATAAAAGAGACAAATGTGGAAAATGATGGCCAGCCCTTCTCGAGGAAGAGGTGATGGGGGTGTGGGGATATTTCATAAAATGTCACTTGCTGAGGACCTCATTGAGGAAAATAACATGACAACCACAACCATGAAGAGAGCTGGATGTAATTTGGTATTGAAGCTTTTTATGGCTGAGGAATTATTGAGAAGGTTTCATCCCAGTTAACGTGTTTACTAAAAATGAAAATCTGTAACAGACTGCACTGAGTACACAACAGCTGAAACAGAGTGAGACAAAGGATTTGATCACATCACAAATGAATATTCAGGTTTCTTTTATCTCTTTTGACTCCCTGTCTCCATTAGGTTTACTAAAATTATTATCTTAACATTTCCCCACACCATGTAAGAAATCCAAATTTTAATCCATAATCCATAAATTCTGTGTTTTACAATCTTATACTCCACAACCACCTGATGAAGAAGCAACACTCCGAAAGCTAGTGCTTCCAAATAAACCTGTTGGACTATAACCTGGTGTTGTGTGATTTTTAACTCATTTTAGAAGTTGTCATGGATTCTTTTTCCATGATTGCCTTTTGCCACCACATTTGAAATTACGGCAAAACATTCTTGTCTAATCTTTCATTTCATTCTTTTGGTGGTGATTTTTAAATATTCAATACTGACTCACCAACCAAGTGAAATACTTCTTTCCTATTAACCTAATTAAAACTCCACATAAATTTGAACACTTTATCAGATCCCCTCATCACCTTCCCCCTTCATATATCTCAAGTTTTTATAGTGTGTTCTTACATCTAAAGTCACCATCATCCCAGTGATCCAATCTCTCATTAGGGAGACAGAGACAACTGGTGGTGAGATTAACCTGAGGGTCACAACACCTCAGGGGAGGGGCAGGGTTGAAAAGGTGGGATTATCATGGTGATCTCAATTGGTGTAGGAATTGAACCTGTGCTGTGGATATCAGTCTGCATTATAAACCCAACCATCCAGCCACCTCAGCTAAATAACCTTATTTACATTATCTCTAATGAAAGATTTCTCTGTCTCTTCTGATTACTTAATGTCCTGCCTAAAACTGGTACCAGCCCCAGGCAATTCCTTTGCCCTACCCTCTCTAATGGTGAACTACCTAGATGTTGAGATTAAGCCATTATTTGGGACAGGTCAGCAGCTGAAGTAGCCTCTTCTATACCTATGTCCCAGCCTGCCATGCTTCACCATTGATCTGTCCAATTGATGCAACTGCCTGGGTCCTGCTGAATCTCTTCCAATTCTCTAAGCACACTATCCATTTGAGTGACTTCTGCAAATGTTGCTACTGGACTTCCTGTACTCATGTTCATTTCATTCATATGTATAGGTCGTTCTGCGAAATTATGTGTTTCGTTAATATGAATTTGCTGTAATGCGATTGACAAATTGGGGTCATTGTTTCTGAAGTGCAAACTTTTCAAACATGTATTGGCTGTAATGTGATTACATCACCAATGCTTTAAGCGCTGTTCCTTATGCATGATTTCTATAAGATGGGGTTGCACAAGGATGCAACCATTGTGTTATAGAAGAATTACCTGTAATGTCTATGGCCCTTGAACCACAGGTAACATTGCATCAGTTAAACAAATAGCAATGGCTGTTGTCTGCTCACAGGTTCTTTATCCAAGTTTCTAGGCATGTTGCCAAATTCCTTTCAATACTGTAGATCTTAATTTTAGCAACACGCTTATTGTCATCTTATCAAAAGTCATTTGAAAATCTATTTACACACTTCCTTTATCAATAATCTGCTTTTCGTCAAAGACCTCTATTAATTTGTCATGTGCCTCTAATAAATTTATGCTGCCTGTCCCTAATCAATCCTTATGTTTCACATTTTATATTAATTTAGTTCTATGTTTTGGGCTCTTGAAGGTTACACGTTGATCATGTTGAACTGCAGGTTTACAATCAAAGGGTTTAGCTCTATCTTCCTTCCTGAGTTGATGAGTTTCATGAAAGTTTCCAGTTCCTTACAGACGCTCAATGTGCAAGAACATAGCAAAGATTGTGACCTTTCCTTTCTGACCTCCTTTCCCCGAGAGGAGTGAAGGTAGTGAGGGGACAGCTCAAGAAAGCAATTAGAAAAGCAAAGAGTGGGCATGGGAAAACACTGGCTGGCAAGATTAGCCAGAATCCCAAGATATTCTACAGGTACGTCAAAGGGAAGAGAAAGAGTAGGGTGTATTAAGGAGCGGGGGGACAACCTATGCATGAAGCCAGAGGATATTGGGAAAATGTTAAGTCACAACTTCAAATCTTTATTCCCTAGAGGGGGATGCAAGTACAGATTTCGGGAAGATGGACTGAAGTTCTTGAGCAGATTGATATGAGAAGCAAGGAGGTATTGGAAGTTTTGGCGGATAAATCCCTAGGTCCAGATGAGTTATATCCCAGGCTACTATGGGAGACGAGGGATGAAATTACAGGTACCCTGACCCAAATTCTTTTTTTGGAGGGAGGTGCCAGAGGACTGGAAGACAGTCAAAATGGTTCCACTTTACAAGAATGGTGGCAGAGATAGATCAAGGAACTATAGACCAGTGAATCTAACATCAGTGGGAGGGAAATCGTTGGAGAAAATAGTGAAGGAGAAATTTAATCTTCATTTTGAGACGCAACAAAGTCAGCATGGCTTTGTCAGAGGGAATCACGCCCATCAAATCTAATGGAACTTTTTGAAGAGATGACCAATGTTTGGATAAGTGTGGTGCAATGGTTGTAGTTCATAGGGATTTCAGCAAGGCCTTTGAGAAAGTCCCACATGGGAAACTGATAAAGAAGGTAAAGGACCATGGGATCCATGGTAACTTGGCAAGATGGATCCATAATTAGCTTAGTGATAGGAGACAGAGAGTGGTTATAGGAGGCTGTTTGTGTGACTGGAGCCTGGTGTGTAGTGGCATACCACAGGGATCAGTGCTGGCTCCCTTATTGTTTGTGGTATCATAGGTGATGTAGATGAGAATGTGAGAGGGATGATATATAAGTTTGCCGATGATACAGGCTTGGCCTGGTGGTGACAGTGAGGAGGAAGGTGTTAGGTTATGGGGGGTGGGGAGGGGGGTACAAATGGAATGGTCAGATGGACAGATCAATGGCGGATGGAATTTAACTTTGATAAATGTGAGGGTATGTATTTTGGAAGAAGGAACAAGACAAGAGAGTACTTAATGAATGGCCAGATATTAGCAAGCTCAGAGGAACAGAAAAGTTTTGAGATGCTTGTCCACCGATCAGGGCAGGTTAATGGGCATATGGGATGCTGGGTTAACTGTTATGGCAATTATTATAAGAGCAGAAGGGTTATGTTGGAGCTGGGCTGGAGTTTGGTTAGGCCATAGCTGGAATATTGAGTGCAGTTCTGTTCATTGCGCTACAGGAAGGGTGTGATTTCACTGGAAGGGGTGCAGAGGAGATTCACTGGGATGTTGCATTTCAGCGATAAGGAGACACTGGATAAGCTCAAGTTGTTTTCTTTGCAGCAGAGAAAGTTGAGGGAGAACCTGATACAGGTGTATTAAGATTATGAGGGTCATGCAGAGGGTTTATAGAGAGCATCTGAGCCCCTCAGTAGAAGGGTCAATGACAAGGGGCATAATTTTAAAGTGGAAAGCAGCAAGTGTAGAAGGAATTTAAGGAAAAAAATATTTTCACTCAGAGGATGGTGGGGGTCTGGTATGAACTACTTTGGAGGTTAATTGAGACCAAAAAACTCACAACATTATTTGGATAATCACTTGCCATAGCATTCAAGGCTATGTGCTAGTATGGAAAGGTCGGACTAGTGTAGGTAGTAGAATATTTTATGTGGTACTGACTTGATGGGCCAAAGGGCCTCCTCTGTGATTGATTCTATGATTCTCTCGATGTTTTATAAAGCAAATCACTGGGACCTAGGGATGGATTTGGAAGCAGCTTGAGTTAGGCAACTTGCCGATTCCTCCAGACTCACCTTAGTTAAGAAGTAGTTCAACGTGGCCAACTTTCACTCCAAGGGGATAGACATGGGCGCATCAATCAACATCGGTAGCAGAGCCATTGGGAAGAGTGAGTACAAAGGTTAGAAGCTCACTGTAGGTCTCTGGGACATTGGCCCAATTGTTTTAGAAGTTATTAGGCCTCTGACCCTCAGATGGTACCTACTCTGTCATGAGCCCTCATACCATGTTAGCTTAATGACACACACACACACACACACACACACACCCTCATAACTTCCATGCCAACTCATTCCCACTATGGACTAACTGACCTTTCATACTGCTTCCATAGCTGCTCATCCAGCACTCAAGAGCCACCGAGAGATGAAAAAGTATAAGCATCGAACAATTAAAATGACTCTGACTTGTACACACTTGAGAGTGAAAAGCTTCCATTAAAAGCTTTTAAACCTCAAGTGATTATTCTCTTATAAAGTCAAATAAACTTTGTTTCAGACACCACAACAAAGCTGGCTAATCCGTTAATAATCTATTTAAGATATCAATCAAACTGAGCTCAAAAACAATCAGTTGGGATAATTTTGAAACTCAGTCATTCATTAATAAAGTCATGATTATAGTCCTTGGAGAGATGCTAATGAGCTCTGCATATGGGTCTCTTCCTAACTGCACAAAATTCTAGCCCTAGTGTCCTCTCCAGCGCAAATTCTACCCACTATTTTGTTAGTACTTCCTTCTGTAATGCATACTCCTAAGTAATTGTGGTACTTCTCTGTTAGCTTGTTTTTCCACTATTAACAGTTGTTGTGATAGAAACATGTAAGTACTTATACAATTCATGCCATTCCTATATGTGGTCTCCTTTTACTACTCCACTCGGCCAACATATCCTTTAACAATTTATTTTTTGTATGTTTAGATATTCTTTTTGTAGACACGTTTATGTTCTCTGGTAACCTTTCTTCATATTTTTAAATACCTTTTAACCCTTCACTGTACTGTTTCTATACTTCACTCACATCATTATTGTAATATTAGGTCTTAATTTGTCACATCATAGTCACACTTGCAGAATCATATATTGCAGACAATGTCCTGGACCCACCATCACCATCCCTGGGTGTGTCCTGTCTCATCGGCAGGACAGGCCCAGCAGACGTGGGGCACAGTGGGATACAGTCAGAGGGAGTTGCCTTGGGATTCCTCAACATTGGCTCTGGGACCCAACGACGTCAGATTAAACATGGGCAAGGAAACCTCCTGCTGATTACCACATACCGTCCTCCCTCGGCTGGTGAATCAGTACTCCTCCATGTTGAACACTTGGAGGAAGCACTGAGGTTGGCAAGGACGTAAAATGTACTCTGGATGAGGGGTTTCAATGTCCATCAATGCGAGTGGCTTGGCAGCGGCACTTGAGATTGAGCTGGTCGGGTCCTCAAGGACATAGCTGCTGGACTGGGTCTGTGGCAGGTGGTCGGAGAACTAAGACAGAAATACTTGACCTCATCCTTACCATTTTTAAAATTTCAACAATATACTTTATTTAAAGACATCTTTGCTACATGTACAGTTGATGATGCCATTCAGATGTATATTGTCTTTACATTCAGAGAACAGAGAGTCATTGATATTTACAATTCGCTATGTTAACCATCCAACTTCTTGGCATTTAGCTGAGGTATCAGTGGGACCCAATTACTGAATGGACCCCCATTATTCTTTGGCAGAAGGACTTTGTGGAGGAGTTCCACCTTCACATTGAGAATACTGTCCATTGTGTTGTGTGGTATGATCAATATGCTAAATGGGACAGACTGATCCAGCAGCTGAAGACTGGGCATCCATGACATGCTGGGGGCCATTAGCAGCAGCAGCAGAATCTTACTCCAACGCAATCTGCAACCTCATGATCCAGCACATCCACCAATCAACCATTAGCATCAGACCAGGGGATCAACCCTGGTTCCATGTGGAATGCAGGAGGGCACGCCAGGAACAGGACCAGGCAAACCTGAAGATGAAAACCAAAAGAACTGTGGACACTGTAAATCAGAAAGAAAAACAGAAGTTGCTGGAAAAGCTCAGCAGGTCTGGCAGCATCTGTGAAGGGAAATCAAAGTTAATGTTTCGGGTCCAGTGTCCCTTCCTCAGAACATTTCATGAGAATGGTTCCAGGAATGAAAAGTTCCAGGAATGAAAAGCTTAACATGTGAGGAAAGTTTGAGGACTCTGGGTCTATATTCAATGGAGTTTAAAAGGATGGGGGTGGGGGGGGGGGGGGGCGGGAGTTGGGTGGGGCGGGGGGGAATCTAATTGAAACTTATGGGATACTGAATGGCCTGGACAGAGTGGATATCGGGAAGATGCTTCCATTGGTAGGAGAGACTAGGACCTGAGGGCACTGCCTTAAAGTAAAGGGAAGACCTTTTAAAATGGAGATAAGGGGAAATTTCTTCAGCCAGAGAGAGGTGAATCTATGGGATTCACTGCCTCAGAAGGCTGTGGAGGCTAAGTCATTCAGTACATTTAAGACTGAGGTTCTAGATTGTCAAGGGGATCAAGGGTCATGAGAAGAAGGTGGGAGAATGGAGATGAGAAACTTATCAGACATGATTGAATAGTGGAGCATACTTGACAGGTTGAATGGCCCCAACTTCTGCTCCTACATCTTAAGATATTAAAGTCTAACTCACTGGAGGAGGCTCCACAAATATCCCCATCCTCAATGATATAAGAGCCCAGCACATCAGTGCAAAAGATAAGGCTGAAGCACTCACACCAAACTTCAGTCAGAAGTGCCAAGTGGATGATCCATCTCGGCCTCCTCCAGTGGTCCCCAGCATCACAGATACCAGGCTCCAGTCAATTTGACTCACTCCACATGATATCAAGACATTGTTGGAGATACTGGACACTGCAAAGGCCCTGGGCTTTGACAACATTCTGGCAATATAACTGATGACTCCTCCTCCAGTTACAACACTGGTCTCTCCCTGACAATGTGACTAATTGGGAGAAAGTGAGGACTGCAGATGCTGGGGATCAGAGCTTAAAAATGTGTTGCTGGAAAAGCGCAGCAGGTCAGGCGGCATCAAAGGAACAGGGGACTCGACGTTTCGGGCATGAGCCCTTCTTCAGGAATGAGGAGGGTGTGCCAAGCAGGCAAAGATAAAAGGTAGGGAGGAGGGACTTGGGGGAGGGGCGTTCGGAATGCGATAGGTGGAAGGAGGTTAAGGTGAGGGTGATAGGCCGGAGAGGGGGTGGGGGCGGAGAGGTCGGGAAGAAGATTGCAGGTCAAGAAGGCGGTGCTGAGTTTGAGGGCTGGGACTGAGAAAAGGTGGGGGGAGGGGAAATGAGGAAGCTGGAGAAATCTGTATTCATCATTAAAGTGTCCCGCACCAAACAACCCAACCGCACCATGGCTGAATACTTTAATTCCCCCTCCCACTCTGCCAAGGACATGCAGGTCCTTGGCCTCCTCCATCGCCAGACCATGGCACCACGACACCTGGAGGAAGGGCGACTCATCTTCCGCCTAGGAACCCTCCAACCACAAGGGATGAATACAGATTTCTCCAGCTTCCTCATTTCCCCTCCCCCCACCTTATCTCAGTCCCAATCCTCAGACTCAGCACCGCCTTCTTGACCTGCAATCTTCTTCCCGACCTCTCTGCCCCATCCCCTCTCCGGCCTATCACCCTCACCTTAATCTCCTTCCACCTATCGCATTCCGAACGCCCCTCCCCCAAGTCCCTCCTCCCTACCTTTTATCTTAGTCTGCTTGGCACACCCTCCTCATTCCTGAAGAAGGGCTTATGCCTGAAACGTCGATTCTCCTTCTCCTTTGATGCTGCCTGACCTGCTACGCTTTTCCAGCAACACATTTTTAAAATGTGGATAATTGCCCAGGTATGTCCTGTACACAAAAAGCAAGATAAATCCAACCCAGCCAATCATTGCTCCATTAAGCTACTCATGACCATCAATAAAGTGATGGAAGGTGTTATCAACAGTTCTATCAAGCAACACTACTCAACAATAACCTGCTCAGTAACACCCAGTCTGGGTTTCGCCAGGGCCACTCAGCTCCTGACCTCATTACAGCCTTGATTCAAGCATGGATGAAAGAGCTGAATTCCAGATGGGAGGGGAGAGTTACAGCCCTTGACATCAAGGCTGCTTTCGACTGAGGGTGGCATCAAAGTGCCCTAGCAAAACTGGAATCAATGGTTATCAGGAAGCACACTCTCTGCTAGTTGGAGGTATACCTGGCAGACAGGGAGATAGCTGTTGTTGTTGGAGATCACTCATCTCAGCTCCTGGTCATCTCTGCAAGACTTCCTCAGGGTAGTGTTCTAAGTCTAACCATCTTGAATTGTTTCATCAACGATCTTCCCTCCATCATAAGGTCAGAAGCGCACATGTTCGCCAATGATTGCACAATATTCAGCATTATTCACAACTCCTCAGATACTGAAGCAGTCTGTGTTCAAATGCAACAAGATCTGCACAATATCTAGGCTTGGGCTGACAAGTGGCAAGTAACATTTGCACCATACAAATGCCAAGGAATGATCATTACCAATAAGACACAATCTAACCATTGACATTAAGTGATGTTACATTTGCTGCATTCCCTGCTATCAATATCCTGGGGGTTACTGTTGACCAGAAATTCAAGTGGATTCCCCATATAAATACAATGGTTACAAGAGCAGGTCAGAGTCTAAGAATACTGTGGTGATTAACTCACCTCCTGACTCCCCAAAGCCTGTCCATCATCTACAAGGTGCAAGTCAGGAGTATCTTGGAATACTCCCCACATGCCTGAATGGTTGCAGCTCCAATTACACCTCTAGAAGCTTGACATCACTCAGATGCAAAACCTGCCAGTACACCACCCTTCTCACTTCCATCCAGGGCCCCAAACACTCCATTTTCCTGCCTGCTTTCCATAACATGAATGAGAAAGGAATAGAAGGATATGGATTCTGTAAGATTAGATTAGATTTACAGTGTGGAAACAGGCCCTTCGGCCCAACAAGTCCACACCGACCCGCCGAAGCGAAGCCCACCCATTCCCCTACATTTACCCCTTAACTAACACTACGGGCAATTTAGCATGGCCAATTCACCTGACCCTGGACATCTTTGGACTGTGGGAGGAAACCGGAGCACCCGGAGGAAACCCACGCAGACACGGGGAGAACGTGCAAACTCCACACAGTCAGTCGCCTGAGGCAGGAAATGAACCCGGGTCTCTGACGCTGTGAGGCAGCAGTGCTAACCACTGTGCCACCATGCCGCCCCAAAGCTTTAGTAAGCTTTAGTATGGAAGAGCAGAATGTGTCAGCACAGGTTTGAAGAACCGAAGGGCCTGATTCTCTGATGTATTGTTCTTTGTTCTTTGTTTTTTTCTTGTTAACCCTTCCACCCATTACTAATTAAAAACCTGTCCATCTCCTCCTTAAATTTATTCAATGTCCCACCATCCACCATACACTGAGGTAGTGGATTATGCAGATTCGCGACCCTTTGAGAGAAATAATTTCTCCTCATCTCTATTTTAAATCTACTCTCCGTTATGCTTGAATCATGACCTCCTTCTATATTGTGCCAGTTGAAGAAACATCTTTTGTGCATTGACTTTATGAATCCCCTTTAGCATCTTATGTACCTCAATTAGATCTCTTGTTATTCATATAAATTCCAGAGAATAAAGTCATACAGCATAGGAACAGACCCTTTGGTCCAACCAGTTCATGCTAAAGATAATCCCAAACTAAATAGTCCCATCTGCCTTCTCCTGGCCCATATTCCCTCAACCTTTCCTATTTATGTAATTATCCAAATATCTTTTAACTGTGGTAATTGTGCCCACATCCATCATTTCCTCAGGAAGTTTATTCCACACGTGAACCACCTTCTGTGTGAAAAATGTGTCCCTATGTCTTTTTGAAATCTCCCTCCTCTCACCTTAAAAATATGCCCCTTAGTCTTGAAATGCCCCATCCTAGGAACAAGTCACCTACCGTTAACCCTATCTATACCCTTTATGATTTTATAAACCTCCATAAGGTCACCTCTCAATCTCCTATGCTCACGTGAAAAAAGTCCCAGCGTTTCCACCCTTTCTTTATAACTCAAACCTTCCATACCCGGCAATATCCTGGTAAATCTCTTTAGCTTGATAATATCCTACCTATATCAGGGTGACCAGAGTTACATAAGGACATACATTAGAACAAGGAGCAGGAGTAGGCCATCTGGCCCTTTGAGCCTGTTCTGCCATTCAATTAGATCATGGCTGATCTTTTTATGGCCTCAGCTCCATTTACCCGCCCTCTCATGTATACCTTAATTCCTTTATTGTTCAAAAAAAATTTATCTTGGCTGTAAATTGGACACAATATTCCAGAAGAGACCACACCAATGCCCTGTACAACCTCAACATGTCTCCCCAAATGCCTTTTTTAACCACCCTGTCTATACATGACACAAACTTCAAACGATTATGTACCTGAACCCCGAAGTTCCTCTGTTCCATACCACCCAAGGCCCTACTATTAATTGTGTAAAGTCCTGCCCCAGTAACTGCTCAATCTCTGTCCTTAAGACAAGCTTCTCATCTCTGCAATCAATGTACACATCAGCCAGATATGTGTCGTGGGGAAGGGTAAGCTCATGGATTGTGAATCACTGCAGGTTGCTGGACAATTTCTACGGTTCTGCTGTGAGATTCACGAAGATGGCATACTGTGCTCAACCTCTCCATGACTTCTAAGAACTTTGCACATTAATTTCCCATTAAATTAGTTAGAGCAAGTTAAGTCTAGTAATTAAAACATGAGTAAATCTTAATGATGCGGTAATTGCTAATGACTGCCAATCAACTTTCCTTTCCAGGAAATAAACCATTATTAGTCTGAAGGTCTATTCCTTTAGAGTGTGAAGTATTTTTTTAAAATGTCAGTTTAAATTTGTTATTTTTTCCCCTCACTGCTTCGATCCCTCCCTCTTTTTCCTTTCTCTCGTCACTGAATCTTGCTTTCCTTGATTTATTTGCATTGTGCTTCTTGCATTACAACAGTAACTGGATTATAGAACTGTACAGCACAGGTGTGGGCTCTTTGGCCCATGATGTTGTGCCAAACATGATGCCAAATTAAACGAATCCCTTCTGCCTGTCCTGCACATTGTTTCAAAGCACTTTCAGATAGCCAGTGCTCATGAAAAAGTACAGCAATACTGAGACCTCAGGCAGTGAAGCGGAAAATGAAGTGTTCCTTGAGCCTGCATGGAACTTGCTCGAACACCGTAGCAGCCCTAGGACAGAAATGTTAGTGCAAGACCAGGGTGGTTTCTTGAAATGACAAGCAACCAGAAGGTCAGGGTCATTCTTACAGAGTGGAGCTCTGTGAAGCAGCCACCCAATCGACATTTGTTCTCATCAATGTAAAGGAGATTGTTTTTATGATCTGTGCCTGCTGCACTGTCACCTGACAGCAGGTTTTACCAATGGAAAGCTTCCGCAGCTGCTGAATTGTGTGTGATTTCCATGCACGCTGCTGACTCTGCGAGTTTCAATTGGAATTATCTGGGAAAGAGGAAAGAGTCAGCTGGCATAAGTGACACACGGATCTGGTTACAATGTTGCAGACAGTATGCTGATGACAAAATCCTAGCCAACCATGTCTTAGCCTATCAACTGAACTGTCCTGTTTAAAACACCAAGTTCCTCCAATTCACCACCTTTTTATTGAAGGATGCTTGTTGCTTTCAGTCATTTTGATTGAGAGGTTTCCACAAATCCAATCTGTTTTCTGCCTCTAATTTTTGATATTTTTTACCATGAGTCAAGAGGCACATGATCCACAGTTTGCCAGACCCTCTGAGGCTTCCATTTCTACACCTTTTCAATTGTTCGCTTCAAACTCTGACATCTTCTAATGGGGGAGTGAGGGACACTGTGACCACTAGGACCCCTGACTGGGCACTCCCTCCCCCGGGTTGCTCATTCATGAGTGTAATATTTAGAGAACTATTAGTTAATGTCATTTTTCTCCCCAGTGTAAATCGCATGGTCTTGGTACAAACCGCTGTTGTAGAGGAGGGAGATGATGCCTGCTGTTAAGATTGATCGATTGGAATCAATCGCACACCATCATCTGGTGGAAGTGGCCAGTCAGCATTTTGGAGGGTGACATGGGACTGATGTGGGACAGTTGCCAACACTGGGTCCACACATTAGGCTAAAGCCTGAGGTGACATTAGGCTCAATCATGAGTCCAACTTTGGGCTATTCCCTGACAAACACTTCCCTAACGTAGGGACACAATAAAAGAATGGCCCTGGAGCATCGGAGGCTGAGGGGTGACCTTATAAAAGTTTATAAAATCATGAGGGGCATGGATAGGATGAATGGGCAAGCTCTTTTCGCTGGGGTGGGGGAGTCCAAGAACTAAAGGGTCTAGGTTTAAGGTGAGAGGGGAAAGATTTAAAAAGGACCCAAAGGGTAGGTTTTTCACGCAGACAGTGGTGCGTGTATGGAATGAGCTGCCAGAGGAAGTGGTGGAGGCTGGTACAATTACAACATTTAAAAGGCTTCTGGATGGGTATATGAATAGGAAGGGTTGAGAGGGATGTGGGCCAAGTGCTGGCAAATGGGACCAGATCAGGTCAGCACGAATGAGTTGGACCGAAGGGTCTGTTTCCATGTTGGATGACTCAATTGGGGTGGAATGGTGGCTCAGTGGTTAGCATTGCTGCCTCCCAGCACCAGGGTTCAGTTCCAGCCTTAGGTGACTGTCTGTGTGGTGTTTGCATATTTTCCCTGTGTGTGGGTTTCCTCCCAAAGTCCAAAGATGTGCAGGTTAGGTAGATTGGCCATGGGGAATGTGGTAGGGGTGGGTCTGGGGGATATGTGGACTTGATGGGCCAAATGGCCTGCTTCCACACTGGAGGGAGTCTATGACTCTATATGAGAGGCATGGCCAAGACTTATTTGTATTTTGAAAAGATTTGCTGACATTTGCTGCAACATAGAAAACAGGAGCCGGAGTAGAGTCATAGAGATGTACAGCATGGAAACAGACCCGTCGGTCCAATCCGTCCATGCCGACCAGATATCCCAACCCAATCTAGTCCCACCTGCCAGCACCCGGCCCATATCCCTCCAAACCCTATTCATATACCCATCCAAATGCCTCTTAAATGTTGCAATTGTGTCAGCCTCCACCACTTCCTCTGGCAGCTCATTCCATGCCCGTACCACCCTCTGCGTGAAAACGTTGCTGCTCAGGTCTCTTTTATATCTTTCCCCTCTCACCCTAAACCTATGGCCTCTAGTTCTGGACACCCCCACCCCAGGGAAAATACTTTGTCTATTTATCTTATCCATGCCCCTACTAATTTTGTAAACCTCTATAAGGTCACCTCTCAGCCTCCAACGCTCCAGGGAAAACAGCCCCAGCCTGTTCAGCCTCTCCCTGTAGCTCAGATCCTCCAACCCTGGCAACATTCTTGTAAATCTTTTCTGAACCCTTTCAAGTTTTACAATATCTTTCCGATAGGAAGGAGACCAGAATTGGATGCAATATTCCAACAGTGGTTTAACCAATGTCCTGTACAGCTGCAACATGACCTCCCAACCCCTGTACTTAATACTCTGACCAATAAAGGAAAGCATACCAAACGCCTTCTTCACTATCCCATCTACCTGCGACTCCACTTTCAAGGAGCTGTGAACCTGCACTCCAAGGTCTCTTTGTTCAGTAACACTCCCTAGGACCTTACCATTAAGTGTATAAGTCCTGCTGAGATTTGCTTTCCCAAAATGCAGCAGCTCGCATTTATCTGAATTAAACTCCATCTGCCACTTCTCAACCCATTGCCCCTCTGGTCAAGATTCTGTTGCAATCTGAGGTAACCCTCTTCACTGTCCACTACACCTCCAATTTTGGTGTCATCTGCAAACTTACTAACTATATCTCTTATGCTCACATCCAAATCATTTATGTAAATGACAAAAAGTAGAGGACCCAGCACTGATCCTTGTGGCACTTTACTGGTCACAGGCCTCCAGTCTGAAAAACAATCCTCCAATACCACCCTCTGTCTTCTATCTTTGAGCCAGTTCTGTATCCAAATGGCTAGTTCTCCCTGTATTCCATGAGATCTAACCTTGTTAATTAGAGTAGGCCATTCAGCCATCCTAGCCTCCTCCACCATTCAATATGATCATGGCTGACCATCCAACTCAGTCCCCTGTTCTTCATTTCTCCCCATACCCTTTGATCCCTTTAGCTCCATGAACGCTACCTAACTCCTTGAAAACTTTCAATGTTTTGGCCTCAACTCCTTTCTGTTGCAGAGAATTCCACAATCCCCCCACTCTGCATGTCACTGGGATTACGATTAAATCAACTAGCTGCAGGTATAGAACAATGGGCTTCTAGTAATAATTAAACATAACTATGAGTAGAGCTCACTGAATGTTAACATTTACAATCATGCATCCTGTGAAATGTTTGACTCTAACGCAGGCTCTTGTGGTTATTGCAGATTGGAACAACTGGGGTTCAATGCTTTCTTGCAGCTGATGATTGGAGTGCCCCTGGAGATGGTCCATGGGATTATGCGCATTGGCCTGCTGTACCTAGCAGGTGTTCTTGCAGGTGAGCCTGCCCTTTGGTAAATCCACGCACTATTGTTTCAGTCAGGTAAGGCTCACGTAAACAATTGTTAACACAGACAGCAGCATTGCTCAGCTGGGACCAGCATTTTTCCACTGGGTCTTGGGACATGGGCGATTTTAGCTAGGCTACATTTCCTGCCCCTCCCTGTTACCCTGAGATGTCAGAGATAACGCCAATCACTGCAGTCTTTTTGGTCATGTTGTTCCCACAGAAACGTTTGGTGGAGAAATCCAGGATATTAACGCAATGAAAATGAATAAGTAGCAGTATACAGCCAAGGGACACAACTTGGAGTTGACAGAATTCCCATGATTTTGCTGTTCTTATCTTTCTCCGGTGCCACAGTTGAGCATTGCTGTCAGAGTAAGGATGGAGAATTACTACCGTACATCCTGGAGATTCATTGGAGTGTGACAGTGAGGGAGGTGTTGGATAAAGGGTTTGGGGCCAAACAATGAAGAAGTACAGTGTTTTGGCCAGTAAGGTCTTGTGGTTCTCTTCAGTATTGCTGATGCTGTACCTTTCTAAGCAAGCAGCGATGAGTATTTCATCATAACCCTGAGCTGAACACTCAGATATGTTACCCTACAATAGTTAGCACAGTGCTGTGCTGCAACATGTCCACCTCCTTGACTGATCAATGCTGACAACCATGACAAGCTGCTTGGCTTTCTCTCTGCAGTAAAGGCAAGACAGAACTATTCTGTGTCTGTAAGTTCTGATTGAAGTTGCAATGTGATAAAGGGAAATCCAGAGATCCTGTGGATATCTCAATGAGCGTAAAGTGAGTGAGTGTATAGGAAGTAAGCTAGGAGTTCTAAGAGGCACTGTGTTCTGTCCTTATAGCTGACTGTCCTTATTGCACAGCAACCTAGCAGTAGCACCGCGGTGTGAAGGTGTCACTGAGTTCCGCAGCGCAGTATTGAAATGTTGAAACATACGCTGAGTTAGTCAGAGATGTGTCCCGATGACGAGTTGCTTTGCTGATGTTGACTTCCACGTGGGCGGTGGGGGTGCAGATGGCCACCATCCATGGAGCATGCCCTGAGGTATTGGAAACTGCTGGTCAACCTGGAAGCACAGAGAGCTGCAGCTGACAAGTAACTGTCTTCGATGTTCCAACTTTGATGTCGGGAGTTGACAGAGTCTCATCTCTCTCCTATTCCTTGGAAAATAGCAGCCTACATGTAAGTCAGGCTAGATTAGTTAGCAAAGAGATGTTGGCACATGCAGACAGGGTCGAACTGAGATTCGAGAGTGTGGTGCTGGAAAAGCACAGCAGGTCAGGCAGCATCCGAGGAGCAGGAGAATCGACGATTCGGGCATAAGCCCTTCATCAGGAATGAGACTTGTGGATCAGGGCAGAGAGATAAATGGGAGGGGGGGGGGGAGGCGACTGGGGGGAAGTAGCTGGGAAAGTGATAGGTGGACAAAGGTGAGGGAGAAGGTGATAGGTCAGGGGGGCGGTGATGAGGAAACTATTGAAATCCACATTTATCCCTGGGTGGTTGCAGGGTCCCAAGTCAGAATATGAGGCGTTCCTCATCCAGGCTTCCAGTGATAACAGTTTGGCGGTGGAGAAGGCCCAGGACCTGCATGTCCTTGATGGAGTGGGAGTGGGAGTTGAAGTGTTCAGCCAAGGGCTGGTGGAATTGATGGGTGCAGGTGTCCCAGAGATGTTCTTTGAAACGATCCGCAAGAAGGCGCCCCGTCTCCCCGATGTAGAGGAGACCACACTGGGTCCATCCAGCCCTCACCTTCCACTCCACCCCTGGCACCACAGGAGGTGCAAAACCTGCGCCCACACCACTCCCCTTGCCTCTGTATAAGGCTCCAGGGGATCCTTCCACATCAGTCAGAAATTCACCTATGCTTCTCCCAATGTCATCAACTGCGTCCGTTGCACCAGATGTGGTCTCCTCTACATCCGGGAGACAGGACGCCTTCTTGTGGATCATTTCAGAGAACATTTCCGGGACACCTGCACCCACCAACCACACCACCCCATGGCTGAACACTTCATCTCCCCCTCCCACTTTATCAAGGGCACGCAGATCCTGGGCCACCTCCACCGCCAAACTGTTATCATCCGAAACCTGGAGAAGGAATGTCTCATCTTCCACCTTGGGATCCCGCAACCACACAGGATAAATGTGGATTTCAACATCTTCCTCATTTCCCCTCCCCCCACGTTATCCCAGTCCCAAGCCTCCAACTCGGCACCGCCCTTCGGACCCGTCCATCACTGCCCCCTCTGACCTATCACCTTTTCCCTCACCTTCGTCCATCTATCACTTTCCCAGCTACCTCCCCCAAGCCCCACCCCCCTTCCCTTTTATCTCACAGCCCCGACCCACAAGCCTCTTTTCTGATGAAGGGCTTATGCCTGAAGCGTCGACACTCCTGCTCCTCGGATGCTGCCTGACCTGCTGTGCTTTTCCAGCACCACATTCTCGACTCTGATCTCCAGCATCTGCAATCCTCACTTTCCACTGCGGTGAGATTCCCATGTGGCTGTGAAAACTTTAAGTGGAAAATTGGACTTTCTTTTTCTGCTCATTGAGAATCACATTTTCTGATTCTTGCTGTATTTTCTTAACTTTCTCACTGTTGTCTACGTCATTCACAGGTTTGGAATAATCCATTCACAGTTCACTTTGATGGCCTTTGATCAGAATGCAGTATTGTGTCAAAGTTGCACTTTGTGTTCCTGTCTTCTCACTCAAGAATTTTCAATGCTCAATTTTTTTAAGTCGTCACTAGCTGAAAGTGCCAATACAACTTAAAACTCAGCTAACTTGGTTAACTGGATGATTAAAGATACAAAGGATTATTTTGGAAGATATTTGAAATAGGTAATTGACAAACAATATCAGAATTGGTTCAGTTTGTTACATATTCACCTCTGCATTACAAGGTTCCAGTTTCAATTCCCACGCTGGGACTTGAGCACAAAAATCAAGGCCGACACTCCAGTGTGGATCAGAGGGAGTGCTGCAATTCTGAAAAGACAGTCCTTTCAGCTGAGGTGTTAAATAGAGCACAAAGTGACTCAGTGGTTAGCACTGTTGCCTCACAGCACCAGGTTTGATTCCAGTCTCGGGTGACTGTCTGTATGGAGTTTACACATTCTCCCTGGGTCCTGAGTTCCCTCTGCATGCTACGGTTTCCTCCCACAGTCCAAAGATGTGGAGCAACTGGAGTGAGCAAGGTTAGAAGTCACACAACCCCTGGTTTTAGTCCAACAGATTAATTTGAACTCCCAAAAGCTTTTGGATTTCAAATAAACCGGTTAGTCCAAAGATGTGCAGGTTTGGTGGGTTAGCCCTGGGAAATGCAGGTGGGTTAGCCCTGGGAAATGCAAGTGGGTCCGGGTGGGCTGCTCTTAGGAAGTTTGGTGTGGACTCGATGGGATGAATGGCCTGCTTCCAATAGGGGTTCTATGATAAATCGAGGCTCCATTTGCACGCTTGAGCAAGTGTAAAAATCTCATGGAACCATCTCAAAGAAGAACAAGGGAGTTATACCTGATAACAGTCTAATTTGCTACCCTCAGTCATCATCACATAAAACAAATTATTATCACACTGATTTTTGGGGTGCTTTCTAAGTGCAAATGAGCTGCTGCATTTCCTGCATTATAAGAGTAATGCTACTTGGTTGTCAGGAACCTTGAGAAACATCTGCTCGATGTACAAGGTGCTATGTAAATGTTTCTGCTTGTGGGATAGTACAGCTCAGGTGGTCTTCCCTGCACATTCTTCCCATCTTTGTCTAACCCTGTCTGCAAACAACTTGTGGCTTCAGATGAGATTGAAGCAAATCAGGGAAATCCCAGAGTAAAATCTTTCAAGCTAATGCCTCATGCAGGCCTTCTTAACACATACACCTATGTACATGCTTCTTAAAAAACATGATGCGAAAAACAGATAAACATTAATAAATCTCCTCTTTCACTGTATTATATTGTGATCACTTCCAGACAAACAATGATACTAAACATCAGGACAGCTTCTTCTAAGAAAGGGAAAACACCATATTTATTCCTGATAATAATAGGAAATTAAGTGAAAAATTGCAGAATGTGCCTAAAATGCTAAATACTGTCTAATTATCCAGTACAAATGACATTTGTAGGATCTTAATCAAACAGCTCGGGAACTAAGATTGTAAAGCCCCTAATTTTAATGTTGTGGACAAATGCTTGATATACTTGTATCAGATTCCTCTGTCCACTATTTAATTCAGTTGGTAACCCACCTATTTAAAACGTGGGACAGGCTGTCTTACAAATGCATTAAACATTTGTATGCAATTATAGGCAGCGATATTCCTACACTTCCAGTGTGAATTCACTCTCAAAGTCACAGATCAGATAGATGGCTAAAACACAGTGGAGCATTGATTGTTTGAGGTTGTAATTCCTTCACGCACCTTTTAGTGGAATTATATTTTCACCACAAGTGTATGTCCTTCCTTTTTCATAGCCAGATAATTTTCCAGCTCCTCTATTAAAGCATGTAATTATTACAACATTTGGAGTCATGGAAAGTTCCAACTTCTATTGCCCTTAGTTGTCTCTTAACCAAGAGTAATAAGGGTGATAGGTGCATTCAGCCAAAGAGTATTCAGTTCCCATGGCATCTCTCCTTAACTTTTATTAAAAATGGGTAAGCACACTCAATCCCTTCCATGTTCAGAATGGCTTAGCTAATGCCTTCCCAATCTAGAGTGTGCAGGAAGCAATATATAAAAGGAGCTCTCAACATAGAAGTGCCTCTGAGTGCCATTTGCAATGATTATATTCGAAACATGCAAAGAGCAAGCCCGCCAATCATTCCATTATAGGTTTAACTTTTAAGGTCTGACTTTTTCTGTTGTATTTTGTAAACTCGCTTTGAATCCTCGGTATTGAATTGGAAACATTATGTACAAAACTTGAAAGGGTTCAAAAAAGGTATTGCCAATGTTAGGGGGTTTGAGCCACAGGGAGAGGCTGAATAGACTGGGACTGTTTTCCTTGGAGCATCAGAATCTGAGGGGTGACCTTTATAGAGGTTTATAAAATCATGAGGGGCATGGATAGAATAAATAGGCAAGGTCTTTTCCCTGGGGTGGGGGAGTCCAGAACTAGAGGACGTAGGTTTAAGGTGAGGGGGCAAGATTTAAAAAGAACCTAAGGGAAGGTAAGCAAACCATTGCCTTGGGAGTCTGTGGCCTCCATTTTAATTGCAGTGAGGGTGGAGAGAACGAGGACTGGGGTAGGAAGGTAAGCAAACCGCTTAAAAAGCTGATATATTTGGCAGCGGCTGAACTCGAGACACTACCTGTGTAGTGTCTCCCACCCTCCCTCCTCCTTTAACCAGAGAAAAGGACTCTGTGTTAATAAGGTAAGAATTTTGATAAGTTGGTTAAAAAAGAGGTGCTCGCAATGAAGAGAGGTTGAGTAGGTTAGGTTTATTTTCACTAGAAAAAAGGAGATTGAGGGAGGACCTGATTGAGGTTTACAAAATCATGAAAGGCATAGACAAGGTGGATAGAGACAAGCTTTTTCCCAGGGTGAAGGATTCAATAACGAGAGGTCATTCTTGCAAAGTGAGAGGTGGAAAGTTTAAAGGGGATACACGCGCAAGTACTTCACACAGAGGGTGGTGGGCATTTGGAACACGTTGCCAGCAGAGGTGGTAGAGGCAGGCACGGTAGGTTCATTTAAGATGTGACTGGACAGATACATGAGGAGGTGGGGAGCAGAGGGATACAGATGGTTAGGAATTGGGCGGCAGGTTTAGACAGTACATTTGGATCGGCTCAGGCTTGAAAGGCTTGAAAGGCCGAAGGGCCTGTTCCTCGGCTGTAACTTTTCTTTGTTCTTTGTTCTTTTTCTTTTTTGTAACTTTTGTCTCAACTTGTCTTAAACTAATGTGGCAGGGGGATGGGAACCAGATGAGGAGGTTAGTAGACAGTAAGGAGGCACTAACGAAAGCTTGTAAAGAACTAGATAATGAAGTCAAGATTAAAAATGGCAGGGGATCTCAGACCCATGTAATGCTCCTCTTGCTCAATGTGAGAGCTCAGGGGCACAGCTGGTGTGCCTGGCTCCTTCACGTGCAGGAAGTGTGTCCAGCTGCAGCTCTCGTTAGACTGCATGATGGCTCTGGAGCTGTGGATGGACTCACTTTGGAGCATACGTGATGCTAAGGAGGTCATTATTAGCACGTTTAGTGAATTGGCTACTCCGCATATTAGGATTACTGAGGGAGAAAGCGAATGAGTGACCAAAAGGCAGAGAAAGAGCAAGAAGGCAGTGCATGTGTCCCATGCAGTCATCTCCCTCCAAAATAGGTATACTGTTTCGGGTACTATTGGGGGAGATGGCTCACCGGGGAACGCAGCAGTAGCCAAGTTCATGGCACCGTGGCTGGCTTTGTTCTACAGAAGGGCGGGAAAAAAGAGTGGAAAGGCTATGGTCATAAGGAATTCAATTGTAAGAGAAGTGGATAGGTATTTCTGTGGTCGAAAATGAGACTCCCAAAATAGTAAGTGCCTGTCAGGTGCACAGGTCAGGGATGTCTCAGATCGACTGCAGAAAAGGGGGAGGGTGAACAGCCAGTTGTCGTGGTGCATGTAGGCACCAATGATAGAGGTAAAAAATGGATGAGGTCCTACACAAAGAATTTAGGGAGTTCGGAACTAAGTTAAAAAGTACGACCTTAGAGGTAGTAGTCTCAGGATTGCTACCAGTGCCATGTGCAAGTCAGAGTAGGAATGGTAGAATACATGGCTTGAGAGATGGTGCAGGATGGAAGGGTTCAGCTTTTTGGGACATTGGGACTGGTTCCGGGCGAGGTGGGACTATTATAAATGGGATAGTCTACACCTGGGCCGGACTGGAACCAATGTCCTTGGGGTGCTTTTGCTAACGCTATTGGGGAGGGTTTAAACTAATGTGGCAGGGGGTTGGGAACCAGATGAGGAGGTTAGTGGACAGTAAGGAGGCACTAACGAAAGCTTGTAAGGAACTAGATAATGAAGTCAGTATGACTAAGGGGAAGAGTAGGCAGGAAGCGGTGGATGAATGCAGAGGGTCTGGTGGTCTGAGGTGCATTTGTTTTAATACAAGAGGCATTGTAGGTAAGGCAGATAAACTTAGGTCTTGGATTAGTACCTCGGAGTATGATGTTATTGCTGTTACTGAGACTTGGTTGAGGGAAGGGCATGATTGGCAGCTAAATGTCCCAGGATATTATGCTTCAGTTGGGATAGAGAGGGAGGCAAAAGGATTGGAGGAGTTGCATTACTGGTCAGAGAGGATATCACAGCTGTGCTGAAGGAGGGCACTATGGAGAACTCGAACAGTGAGGCAATATGGGCAGAGCTTAGAAATAGGAAGGGTAAGGTAACAATGTTGGGGCTGTACTACATGCCTCCCAAAAGGGCGTGTGAGATAGAGGTACAAATATGCAGCGAGATCATAGAAAGATGTAGGCACAACAGGGTGGTGGCAATAAGAGATGTTAATTTTCCCAACATGCACTGGGATTCATTTAGTGTTAGAGGATTGGATGGAGCAGAATTTGTAAGGAGCATCCAAAAGGGTTTTCTAGAGCAGAATGTCAATAGTCCAGCTCATGAATGAGTCCAGCCAGGTGGTTGAAGTTTCAGTGGGAGATTACTTTGGGAATAGTGATCACAATTCCATATGTTTTAGGATGCTCATGGACGAGAGTGGTCCTAAAGGAAGAGTGCTAAATTGGGGAAAGGCCAACGAGACCAAAATTCGGCAGGAGCTGGGGAGTGTAGATTGGGAGCAGCTGTTTGAAGAGAAATCCACATTTGATATGTGGGACGCTTTTAAAGAGAGGTTGATCAGAGTTCAGGAGAGATATGTTCCTGTGAAAATCAGGAATATTCTTGATGAAGGGCTTTTGCCCGAAACGTCGATTTTACTGCTCTTCGGATGCTGCCTGAACTTCTGTGCTTTTCCAGCACCACTCTAATCTAGAATCTGGTTTCCAGCATCTACAGTCCTTGTTTTTACCAAAATGAGGGATAAAAATGGCAAGATTAGGGAACCATGGATGACAGGTTAAATCTCTCTTTTAGCTAAGAGGAATAAGGATGCATACCGAAGGTCTAAGGTTGATTGATGAGGGAAAGGATGTAGACGTTATAAACATGGACTGAAGACAGACAAAGCTTTGGAAGAATATCAGAAATGTAGGACCAATCTGAAACGAGGAATTAAGAGGGCTAAGAAGGGTCATGAGATATCCTTAGCGAGCAGGGTTAAGGAAAACCCCAAAGTCTTTTATTCATGTATAAGGAGCAAGAGGGTAATGAGGGAAAGAGTTGGCCCGCTTAAGGACAAAAAAGGAAAGATATGTATGGAGTCAGAGAAATGGGTGAGATTCTTGATGAATACTTTGCATCGGTATTCACCAAGGAGAGGGACATGGTGGATGGTGAGGTTAAGGATAGATCTTTGATTACTCAAGTCAAATCGGCATAAGGAAGGAGGAAGTGTTGTTATTCTAAAAGGCATTAAGGTGGATATGTCCCCAGGACCGGATGGGATCTATCCCAGGTTACTGAGGGAAGCGAGAGAGGAAATAGCTGGGGCTTCAACAAATATTATTGCAGCATCCTTGGAAACAGGGGAGGTCACAGAGGACTGGAGAATTGCTGATGTTGTCCCCTTGTTTAAGAAGGGTAGCATGGATGATCCAGGTAATTACAGACCTGTGAACCTGACGTCAGTGATAGGGAAGCTACTGGAGAAGATACTAAGGGATAGGAAGAAAATGGACTTATCAGTGCTAGCAGCTTGGTTTTGTACAGGGAAGTTCATGTCTTACAAATCTAATAGAATTCTTTAAAGAGGTGACAAAGGTGATTGATGAGGGAAAGGATGTAGATGTTATAAACATGGATTTTAGTAAGGTGTTTGATAAAGTTCCCCATGGTAGGCTGATGAAGAAGGTGAAGTCACATGGGGTCCAGGGTGTTCTCGCTCAATGGATAGAGAACTGGTTGGGTAACAGGAAATAGAGAGTATTAGTGGGAGGGAGCTTCTCAAAACAGAGACCTGTGCTGGAATCCATGTTGGGACCACTATTATTTGTGATATACATAATTGATTTGGAGGAAAGTGTAGGTTGCATCATCAGCAAGTTTGCAGATGTCACTAAGATTGGTGGAGTAGCAGATAGTGAAGGAGACTGTCAGAGAGTACAGCAGAATGTAGATGGATTGGAGCGTTGGGCAGAGAAATGGCAGATGGAGTTCAGTCTGGACAAATGTGAGATGATGCATTTTGGAAGATGCAATTCTAGAGTGAATCATACAGTAAATGGAAAAGCCCTGGGGAAACTTGATGTACAGAGAGATCTGGATGTTCAGGTCCATTGTCCCCTGAAGGTGGCAACACTGATCAGTAGGGTGGTCAAGAAGGCATATGGCATGTTTTCCTTCATCTGACAGAGTATTGAGTACAAGAATTGAAGGTCATGTTACTGTTGTATAAGACATTGGTTCGGCCACATTTGGAATACTGTGTACAGTTCTGGACACCACATTACGAAAAGGATGTGAATGCTTTGGAGAGGGTGCAGAAGAGGTTCACCAGGATGTTGCCTATTATGGAGGGTGCTAGCTATGAGGAGAGGTTGAGTAGATTAGGATTGTTTTCATTGGAAAAAAGGTGGTTGAGGGGGGACCTGATTGAGGCCTACAAAATCATGAGAGGTATAAAGTTAAAAATCACACAACACCAGGTTATAGTCCAACAGGTTTAATTGGAAGCACACTAGCTTTCGGAGTGGCGCCCCTTCATCAGCTGACAGTGGAGGGCTCAATCCTAACACAGAATTCATAGCAAAAATTTACAGTGTGATGTAGCTGAAATTATGCATTGAAAAATTGATTGTCTGTTAAGCCTTTCATCTGTTAGAATACAGTGATAGTTTCACTTCTTTCATGTGTAAATCGCAAAACCTTTTTTTTAAAAAGTTGCATTCTCAGGTTAGCTGTTAACAATGGTAATAGGTAGACAATATATTGAAGGTGTTGGCCCCCTGTGTTCTCTGTCTATGACCTGATGTTTAGTTTGATTCTAATCTAAAAAGTGAGATAACGGAGTTCTACATGAATGCATACAGTTTTTGAGCAAAGTACAATGTAACCCTGAAAGTACAAATTCACCCCACAAAATATATGTGTGCATGTGGGTCTTTGTCTGTGTGTGTGTGTCTGTCTGTCTGTCTGGGTTGGGGATTGTGAGTGTGAGAAAGTGTGTCTGTGTGTAGTCAGTGCAGAGTGTCTTAAGTCTGTGAGGGGGTGCATGTGTGAGTGTGGGAGTGTGTGTGTCTGTAAGGGTGTGTGTGGGTGTCTGTGTGCGCGTCTGTGTGTATGTGTGTCCCTGTGTATGTATGTATAGGAGTGCCTGTTTGTGTGTGAGAGAGTGTGTGTGTGTAAGAGTATCTGTGTGTGTGTATAGTGCAATGGTGGTTACCTGTAATGTGACATGAACCCAAGGTCCCGGTTGAGGCCCTCCCTATGGATACCGAACTTAGCTATCAGCCTCTACTCGGCCATTTTTCTCTGCTGCCTGTCCCGAAGTCCGCCTTGGAGGATGGTCACCCGAAGGTCTGAGGCTGAATGTCCTGGACCACTTAAGTGTTCCCCAACTGGGAGGGAACTCTCCTGTCTGTTGATTGTTGTGCAGTGCCCATTTATCCGTTGTCGTAGCCTTTGCTCGGTTTCCCCAATGTACATGCCTCTGCCTGCATCTTTTAAGATAGACAACGTTGGCTAAGTCACATGAGTACCTGCTGTGTACAAGGTGGGAGGTGTCCCCACGCGTAGTGGTGGTATCTATGTCCACACTCTGACACGTCTTGCAGCGTCTACCGTGACAGGGTTGTATGGAGTTGTCCTGAGAGCCGGGCAGCTTGCTACAAACAAAGATCTGTTTGAGATTTGGCGGTTGTTTAAAGGCAAGTAGTGGAGGTGTGGGGAAGGTCTTGGTGAGGTGCTCATCCTCATTGATAATGTGTTGCAGGTCACGAAGAACATGGCGTAATTTTTCAGCTCCTGGGAAACACCATATATTTTGTGGGGTGAATTTGTACTTGCAGGGTTACATTGTACTTTGCTTAAAAACTGCATGAATTTATGTAAAACTCAGTTATCTCACTTTTTAGATTAGAATCAATCTAACATTATGGCATAGAGAGAGAACACAGGGGGCCAATACCTTCAACATATTGCCTAGCTATCACCATTGTTAACAGCTAACCCGAGAATGCAACTTTTTAAAAAAAAGGTTTTGTGATTTACACATGAAAGGAGTGAAACTATCACTGTATTCTAACAGATGAAAGGCTTAACAGACAATCAATTTTTCAATGTATAATTTCAGCTACATCACACTGTAAATTTTTGCTGTGAATTCTGTGTTAGGATTGAGCCCTCCACTGTCAGCTGATGAAGGGGCGTCACTCCGAAAGCTAGTGCGCTTCCAATTAAACCTGTTGGACTATAACCTGGTGTTGTGTGATTTTTAACTTTGTACACCCCAGTCCAACACCGGCATCTCCAAATCATGAGAGGTATAGACAGGGTGGATAGCAGGAAGCTTTTTCCCAGAGTGGTGGACTCAATTACTAGGGGGCAAGTGTTCAAGGTGAGAGGGGAAAAGTTTAAGGGAGATATGCATGGAACGTTCTTTACGCAGAGGGTGGTGGGTGCCTGAAATGCATTGCCAGTGGAGGTGGATGGAGCGGGAACGATAGCGTCATTTAAGCCGTATCTAGACAGATACATGAATGGGCAGGGAGAAAAGGGATATAGATCCTTAGAAAGTAGACAGCAGATTTAGATAGAGGATCTCAATCGGCGCAGTCTCGGAGGGCCAAAGGACCTGTTCCTGTGCTGTAATGTTCTTTGTTCTTTGGAAGGAGCAATGCTTACATGCAGAGGTTGATGCATGTATGGAATGAACTGCCAGAGGAGGTTGTGGAGGCTGGTACAATAGGAAAGATTGAGATGTAATGGACCAAGTGCTGGTAAATGGGACTTGATTAATTTAGGATATCTGTTTGGCATGAATGAGTTGAACTGATGGGTCTCTTTCAATGCTGTATATCTATACGACTCTATAACTAGAAATCTTTTAATCAAAGCCTAAAAACTCTTCTTTTAATATATTAGATGATCAGAGTTCTTGATTTGGCAGAATAATTGACTTTTCCATTGATTTTGATAATGCCTGATTGGAGATTTTTATGGGTATCTGATTGGAGATTTTTGTGGCGTTTCGTACGTGATTTAATCCGTCACATTCAGTTCTACTGAAATATTTCACATAATTGTCTCCTCTACTGTTCATTATTCTCATTAAGATTCTGTTCACTCATTTAATTGTGCTATCTCCTCTGCAGCTCTGTTCTCAATGAAAATCTTGACTCATCAGACACTGATTATAGTTCTTGAGAGGAACTGTCTTTGCCACAAAGGCTGTCGTGTCTCCAGCAAAGGCTGTTTCAAAGCTGTGCAAGAATCACCCATTAATTTAAGTGGGTGTCTTCATCAAGAGAGGAACTTTAATTTCAGTCGCACTTGACACAGTTCAAATCTCACGGCGTGAATGCTGCATTTCTGAGTAAAAACTGTTGTCCCTTCTATCCATGTATATTTATTTCCATTTCCCCCCACGCTTCACCCCTATAGAAGGTGTTGACTCATACCGAAGTATGAGTCTCCTGTTAGAGTCGGAGAGTTATAGAGTCAGACAGCACGGAAACAGACACTTGGTCCAACCAGTCCATGCCGAACATAATCCCAAACTAAACTAGTCCTACCTGCCTGCTCCTGGCCCATATCCCTCCAAAGCTTTCCTGTTCATGTCTCCATCCAAACGCCTTTTATACATTGTAACTGTACCCACATCCACCACTTCCTCAGGAAGTTCATTCCACACATGAATCACCCTCTGTGTAAATAAATATTGCCTCTTATGTCTTTTTAAAATCTCTCTCACCTTAAAAATGTACCCACTAATCTGAAGATTTCCCCATCCCAGGGAAAAGACAAATACCATTAACTCAATCTGTACCTCTCATGATTTTATAAACTTCCATCAACCTCCTACCCTCCAGTGAAAAAAAAAATCCCAGCCTTTCATTATAACTTAAACCTTTCATGGAGAAAGTGAGGACTGTGGTGCTGGAGATCAGAGTCAAAAAGCGTGGTGCTGGAAAAGCACAGCCAGTCAGGCAGCATCCGAGGAGCAGGAGAGTTGGCGCTTTGAGCATAAGCTCCTGATGAAGAGCTTATGCTTGAAACGTCGGCTATCCTGCTCCTCGGATCACCTGATGTAGGAGCGTCGCTCCGAAAGCTAGTGTGCTTCCAATGAAACCTGTTGGAGTATAACCTGGTGTTGTGTAATTTTTAACTTTGTACACCCCAGTCCAACACCGGCATCTCCAAATCATTCTTTTAACCCACCTGACTACCATCTAACATAATAAGCCAAAGAAACAAACTTGGGACGTCCTCGATTTGTATGGCTTAGTTACCAAATTTGTGTGTGTAATTATCGACCGAATGACCGAGGAAGTGATATGGGTTTGTATTATAAGTAAATAACACTTATTTCAATACATGCATACACACAAGATTATGAATAAGCTTGACAGGGTCGTTGCTAAGAGGTTACTTCTGCTGGTTGGCCAAACTAAAACACAGCTCTTGAATAAAGGCCTGATACTTTAGAACTGAACTGAGGAGAAATTACTTAGTTTAAAGGGTTGTGAATCTGTAGAATTCTTTACCCCAGAGGATTTCAGACGCTCTATCATTGAAAACATTTATGATTTGGATAGACAGATTTCTGGTTTCTCACATCAAGGGTCATGGGAAGCAGGCAGAGATGTGGAGTTGAAGCCAAGAACCAGCCATGATTGTATTAAGTGATGGAGCAGGACCAATGGGCTGAATGATCATAGAGTCATAGAGATGTACAGCATGGAAACAGACCCTTCAGTCCAACTCATTCCATGTTGACCAGATTAATCTAGTCCCATTTGCCAACGTCTGGCCCATATCCCTCTAAACTCTTCCTATTCACATACCCATCCTTATGCCTTTTAAAGCAGTAATTGTACCAGCCTCCACCACTTCCTTCGGCAGCTCATTCTATACACGCACTACATTCTGTGTGAAAATGTTGCCCCTTAACTCCCTTTTAAATCTTTCTCCTTTCTCTTTAAAGCCATGGCCCTCTCGCTTTTGGACTCCCTCGCCCTGAAGAACAAAGACCTTGGCTATTTACCCTATCCATGCCCCTCATGATTTTATAAACCTCTATAAGGTCATCCCTCAGCCTTCGATGCTCCAAGGAAATTGTCCTAACCTATTCAGCCTCCCCCATAGCTCAAATGCTCCAATCCTGGCAACATGTTTGTAAATCTTTTCTGAACTCACTCCAATTTAATTATATCCTGTCTATAGCACGGCAATCAGAACTGCACACAGTACTCCAAAAGAGGCCTCATCAATGTCCTGTACAACCTCAACATGACACCCAAACTCCTACATTCAATGGTCTGAGCAATGAAGCATACCTAAACTCTTTCTTAACCACCCTGTCAACCTATGACACAACTTTCAAAGAACTACGTACCTGAATCCGTGGGTCTGTCTGTTCAAAAAACACTACCCTGGGCCCTACCATTAATTGTATAGGTCTTGCCCTTATTCGTCTTGCCAAAATTCAATGTCTCACATTTATCCAAATTAAACTCCATCTGCAACTTTTCAGCCCATTGGCCCAATAGATAAAGATCCCTTTCTAATCTTAGATAACCTTCTTCATTGTCCACTATGCCACCAATTTTGTTGTCATCTGCAAACTTATAACCATGCTTCCTGAATTCATATCCAAATCAATTATATAAATGACAAACAACAGTGGATGCAGTACCAATTCCTGTGGGATACTGCTGGCCTCAGGCCTTCAGTCCAAAAACATCCCTCCATCACCACTCTCTATCTCCTACCTCAAGCCAATTGTCTATTCAATTAGCAAGTTCTCCCTGAATCCCATGAGATCTATCTTTATTAACCAATCTAGCATGTGGAACCTTGTCAAAGGCTTTACGAAAGTCCAGGTAAACAATGTCTACTGCTCTTGCCACATTTATCTTTTTGGTCATGTCCTCAAAAAACTCGATCAAGTTTGTGAGACACAGTTGCATGTTCGTATCCAAGTATGCACACCTGATCAAGTTGACATGCAAACTCTCCAAATTATGTAACTACTTTTTACCTGCTTCTAAAAGAATGATGATTTATGGCACAATTAAGTAGATAAAACTATGACATTTGATCCCCAGAACCCACATATAATAAGTTTTGGAACTGCAAGTGGGATGCAAGCAGTGTAAATATTGATCATTTCAAGGTTCGGATTTTGAACTAGTGGCATATGAGTTTGGTCTGTATCTATGAAGGGGTTTAATGAATAACTTGTAATGATTTCTTTTGAAACACAATATGAGATAATTACTTTCTGAAGAGGAAACGGGTTTTGATTTCCTTGGCGAATTTTATGAGTGAACAGTAAACAGTTATGCATTAGGTTTCAGATAGAAGGATCTAGTTGTTTTCTAGTTTATGGGAAACACCCATAGCTTGGAAAAAGCTTTTTAATTTCAGTTCACATTTGCAGAAGCCTTGGCTGAAGCTGTGTGTGTAAGACAGTTGTTCCTGAAGAATGCAGATAGTTAGAATTATTAAGAAACATGTTACCTCAGTGTAAGGGGTTAGTTTGGAACTTTCATATTAGAAGTGCTTGGTTAAACACTGAAAGAGGTACTTGAAGCTGAGAAAATCTAAACTCAATTGTATGAAAACTCAAAGAAGAGGCTAATGGATTCTTAAGACTGGGAATTGAAGCCATAGTTAAATGAAATCCCGTGGATATGATAAAGAAGGGAATTCTCTCTGGAGCGGGTACTGTAAAAGATGCTATTGGGATTAATGGGATTGCATTTTACTGTTTGTTTCAAAATATTTAAATTTGTATCATAAGTAAATAGCTTCATTTACTTTGTGTAATAACTTCTGTTTAATTGTTAAAAGCAAATCTGCAATGTGGTGTTTCAGAGAAAGACTGCCTCATTAAAATAAATAAATATGATTCACCAAGCCAGATGTCCACCAACTGGATCTGATTTATCCAGTAACAATATCGGCTAGGATTGCATTTTGATTTATTCTATCAGTCTTTTAATGATTCCCTTCTCACTGGCCACCATCTCGCACCCTCCAAAAATTTGACCTCATCCAAAGCTCTATTACCTGAATAATATATCATGTGCCTCACTCTGTGTTCGTTGTTCTGGCTCCTTGCCTGGCAACAAACATTGAAAATTCTTCTCCCTATTGTCTCCTCCCTCCTGTCTCTCCTTACCTCAGTAAACACCTTCATCCACATTTTCCCATGTTTCTGCCCACTTCCAATTCCAGTCTCTTACACATCCTTGATTTTAGCTCAGTTGGCTGGACGGTCGGTTTGAGATGCAGTGTGACACCAACAGCGTGGGTTCAATCCTTGCACCAACTGAAGTTACCATGAAGGACTTTCCTTCTCAACCTTCCCCCTCACCTGAGGTATGGGGGCCCTCAGGTTAAATCACCACCAGTAATCTTTCTCTAATGAGAGACCTATGATCTGGTAAGACTATTGTGACTTAACTTGATACAATCACCATTAGGCTAATGTTTAATTCCATATTTTATTAGATTCAAACTTAATTAATATACAAGGTTGGGATTTGAATCTGTCTCCCAGAACATTAGTCTGGGATTTCTAGATAATGAGCCCAATGACACAACCACTACACCAACACAATCCCTTTAAGGTCTTGGCCTAAGACTTTAGTCAGGTTGTATTTGGAGTGTTGTGTGCAGTTCTGGTCACCACACTATAGGAAGGATATGGAGATTTGGAGAGGATGCAATAGAGATTTCCCAGGACGTTGCCTGGATTGGAGTGTATTAGCTACAAATAGAGGTTGGGTCAACTTGCATTTCCCTTGTGAGAGCATTGGAGACTGAGGGGACAACCTGCCATTAGAATATAAAATTATGAGAGGCATACATAAGGTGTATAGTCACAGTCATTTTCCCTTAGGTAGAAATGACAAATACTAGAGGGGCATAGGTTTAAAATGAAAGGGGAAACATTTAAAGGAGATGAGTGAGGAAATGTTTTATACAGAGGGTAATAGGTACCTGGAATGCACTGCCAGGGCAGGTGGTAGAAGCAGAGGTAATAGCAACACTTAAGAGGCATTTAGATAGAAACATGCACAGGCAGGCAATAGAGGAATCTTAGCCATACGCAAACAGATGGGATTAGTTTAGAATGGCTTCATGGTCAGTATAGACATGTTAGGCCGAAGGGCCTGATTGTGTGCTGTCTGTTCGATGCTCTATTGGAAAAATTAACAGAATAATAGATTACTTAAACTGTAAATATTCCAATACAGTAACATCCCATAAACACACCCTTGGCAGGGGCAAATTCAGTAAATTAGATTGTCTGACATGCAATTCTCCAGTCCAGGAGGAAAGAACATCAAGAGAAAATTCTGACAGACAGAGAGGGAGAGATGGAGCCCAACCACCTACTAAAAAGCTAAACTAAATCCTTTGGTTCTGTGGGGGTCTGACTCCACCCATTCATGCTGCTTCTATTGTTCCAACCTTTAAAATAAATCCCAAGGCCTCACAAGCTGTTTAACTCTATTGGTTCAGAACAGACCACTCTATGCCTCTGATTCAACCTTTCTTCCTAACAGAAACAGGACAAAATACATCTTTTAAAGCCATAGTATCGTCACCATGAGATTAATTTTCTAACGAGTCGCAAGATGCAAATAAAGTTATCTATATGATTAAACTTATAAAATTAGTATGGCAAATGATGAATGTCATTTTAGCTGATGGAAGAACTAAGAACACTGGTTTTTAATTGACCTTAACAGTACTATGTTGCATTCCTGTTAACATTATGAAATAGGTTAAGAATGAATATCTATTACTGTTTCAATGGTATATATTTGGAATAATAGACACTAGAAAGCTACCATCAAATTATAAGGCTATTTCGGATGATGCAATTATACCACAAAAGCAAAACAATTACAGGCAACTTCTTGACCTTGGAAATGACTGTGCAGCCTTGTTATAAATGTCTGTCACCTTATTATTTCTAACATAAGTTGTCTAGCTTTTAAGTTTGGTATTTTGTTGCATTTTCAAGGAGAATTGTTATGTCAAGAGTGAGTATCAATGCAGATGGTAGCTGTCAAGAGACTCCATGTTGTAGTTTATGATTGACTTCTCACAGAGTGACTAACAATGGCAATATTGTACAGCTGATTTTTGGAGAATTGATCTGAAATAGGTTTCCATAATTTCTTGCTGCAGGCTGCAATGTAGACAGGGAACTGATTTTCACGACCTCCATCTGTCAGGAAGGGGGTGGCATTAGGTCTACAATATCAGGCATGACCTATAACCCAGCTTCTGCTCAAAGCAAGGCCACTGCCATTTTTGTTGAGTCTTTTACATGGGTTCCCATTTAAAGCTTCCCACCTCTAACATATTGATCAGTTCCTTGTACCCAGTCGTAATTTTGAGGTATCAATGGATGGAATACATGTGGTTCAATGGTATGAAACATTGAATGGTTCTTAAGGGGAGTGCTACTGGCTACTCAACCAATCAGCTCAGGGATGTTTCTCAATTATTTTTACGGGGACATGCCTATTCAGCCTTTTAGCCCATCCATACGTCCTCTCTCCCCGCATTCACCTCATATCTCCCTTTAAGATTCCTCAGACTCTGCACTTCCCCACTTGCAGGAGCTGCTTTTGAATTGAGGCACTAATCAAATGATTTGGATCTTGAGTCAAGAACTTTAGACAGATGGCTCAAACGTATGTCTCACTAGCATGCACATTTATCCTGACATTGACAACATTGTTCAAGTAGTTTATTTGGCAGATTGTGCTGTAATAAAAGGTTAACTGTCCTTGACATTGTTCTTTGTTATGAGAGAAGTGGGATATCAGAGCATCTATTGAATACCAGGGCTGATATTCAGCACTCTACCTGACAAAGGAGCACCGCTCAGAAAGCTTGTGATTTCAAATAAACCTGTTGGGCTATAACCTGGTGTTGTGTGACTTCTGACAATATTCAACAGGATCTGGTTCCTCTTGGTGCTCAAGACACAGATCATAAGACAAATGAGGAGAATAGGCCATTCAGCCCATCGGGTCTACTCTGATATTTAGTCAGGTCATGGCTGACCTGATAATTCGCAACACCATTTTCTTGCCCTTACTGATAAACAATCTGTTTATTTTAACCTTGTATATGCTTAATGACACAGCCCCTACAGACTTTTGCAGTAAATAATTCCACTGATATCCTCTGAAAGAAGAAATTCCTCCTCACCTCTATCTTAAATGGGTGACCCATTACTCTGAGATTATGCCCTCTGGTATTGCCACAATTCTGATATCTTATTAACACTAAATGATCTGTAAGAATTTGGAATTTGTAAGAATGCTGGATAAGGCATTGGCCATAAAGAGAGGAATGAAGAGATCATAGGCATAAATAATAGGATTGAGTCTGATCTTTAAATCTAGATTAGGGAAAATGGTTTTAGAGTAATGCTGTGCTGTTTACAATTGCTTCCATTCCAGCAGCATGTAATCAGTTAAAGTCTGCCTGTTTGTATGACCCACTCTCAGGAAGAGTGCCAGCAGATACGGTTTTTGCAAGATCAGAGAATCCAGCTTATTGCTGATGAGATTTGCCAGGAAATTCAACCAATTCCCCACTGAAGGAGCAGGTGGTTGATGTTGGATCACTGCCACAGAGAATGGACAGAAAGATATATACATACACCACAGCTTAGATTTTCCCTTAGTGTTTAAGTTTCTAAACTCAAGATTGACAGACATCCACAGTTCTGGTCCTGGTCTCACCAGTTGCAAAACCTCTCACCACCCTACAATTCACATCTCCTTTGACTTGCAGTCACTTGCCCGTCACCAACTCCTGACCTGCCCTTCCTTTCCTTATCTATCTGTGGTCTGCGGCTAGTGAGCTCCCATCATGTTCTGTTGACCTTGTTTAACGAGGAAAAAGTGGGGGCTGCAAATGCTGGAGATCAGAGTGGAGAATGTGGTGCTGGAAAAACACAGCAGGTCAGGCAATATCCGAGGAGCAGGCGAATCAACATTTCGGGCAAAAGCCCCTTATCAGGAAGGGCTTATGCCCGAAACGTCGATTCTCCTGCTCCTCGGATGCTGCCTGACCTGCTGTGCCTTTCCAGCACCACACTCTCGATTCTGCACCTTGTTCAACGCAACTTACTGCTCGCGATGAAATGTTTTACTCTTGCATTGGCAAAGTTGTGCCCATCCCTAATTGCCCTTGAGATGATTGACTTGCAGAATCATTTCAGAGGGCTGTTAAGAAGCAACCGCATTATCGTGGGTCTGAAGTCATACAGTCTAGACCAGATAAAGAAAGCAACTTTATTTCCCTTAAGGTTGTTAGTGAACCAGATAGATTTCTAATCATATTATTTATTCAAATGTCACCATTATTGAGACCAGCTTTATATTCCAGATTTATTCATTGAATTTAAATGCCACTTGCTGCTGTGTGGGATTTGAACCTGTGTTCTCTGAGCATTAGGTTGAAGCTCTGGATTACTCATCCAGTGATATTACCACAACACAGCCATTTTCTCAACATACAGCCTCATTACTCTGGCTCAGGGATTACACCGTATGTTACAAATGTCTGTACAATTAGCTTATCGGGAGCCGGACAACTGGTTTGCAATACAGAATGATACCAACAGCATGGGTTTAATTACTGCACCGGCCATGGTTACCCTGAAGGTCCCACCTTCTCAACCTCTCTCCTGAGGCACGGTGACCCCTATCTCACTCTATTGGGAGAGTAGCCTTCTGGGACTGTGGCAACTTTGCTGGTTTAATCTTAAAGAAAATAGGATATGTAACTTTTTTCTCCCAACGGAAACTCATAACTTCTATCTGCCATCACCCACACCGATGCAACTGATAACAGGAGGCCACCTTCTCCCAGTGTAATACCGGATGATGGTGCCCTCCAACACGTTCAGACCTATCCTTTGTCAGTGAACTGATAAAAGCATTAGGGCTAAAATTCAGCAAATGAGCTAGGGATGGCTGGAACAGAGCATTGGAAACACATTTTTCTGGCATCTATAAGGGGGAATTATTTTGCTCATATTAAACGCAATTGCATAAGCACTGACTGCCAATTAACTGACCTCAGTAGATGACAGCAGAAAACAACATTTTTAAAATAAGTGCCAATCAGTAACAGGAGACTGTCTACAGCAAGTGACATTAGTGGAAATAAGATGAACTACTGCAAACTAACATGGTTAAGCCTGAGCCATAGGCTTTTACAGGCACTGTTTATCTTCTGCTTTTAGAATTAATGTGCAAATTTGAGCTGGAGATTTTGGGATATCTCTGGTATATTTATCTCCATTTATTTTCAATGGAACTTAAATACATTCAGTGTTATCTAAGGTTACAAAGAGATTTTAATTTATTGGGTCAATTGGCTGAAAAGTGGCAGATGGAATTTAATTTGGATAAACGCAACATTTTGGTAAAACAAGTAAAGGCACGACTTATCCAATTACAACTAAGGCCAATATTATAGAACAGAGAGATCTTGGGCTTCAGATAGATAATTCTTTGAAGTTTGCATCACAGATAGTCAGGGTAGTTAAGAAGGCATTCAACATGCTTACCTTTGTTGCTCAGACTTTGGAGTAGAGGAGTTGGGACGTTATGTCGAGGTTGTACAGGAGGCCTTTTCTGGAGTACTGTGTCCAGTTCCAGTCTCCCTGTTATAGGAAAGATATTATTGAGCTGGAGAGGGTTCAGAGAAGATTTAGCAGGATTTGCTAGGAATGGAAGGTCTCGGTTATAAGCAGAGGCTGGATAGCCTGGGACTTTGTTCACTGGAATGTAGGCGTTCGAGAGGAGACATTATGGGGGTTTATAAAATAATGACTATGGATAAGGTGAATGGCTTGTGTCTTTTCCCTAGGGTGGGGGATTTCAAGACTCTGGAGGTGTATATTTAAGGTGAGAGGAGAATGATTTAAGAAAGACATTGGGGCAATTTTTATACACAGCACGTTGTTTGTGTGTGGAATGAACTTCCAGGGGAAGTGGTGAATGTGATACTGTTACAACCTTTAAGATATATTTAGATATGTACATGAATAGGAAATGTTTGGAGGGATAAGGGCCAAATGCAGGCAGGTGAGACTAGTTTAATTTGGAATTATGGTTGGCATGGACTGGTTGGACTGAAGGGTCTGTTTCTGTGCTGTATGACTTGATGAATATGCACTTACAGTAGCATTGAGCTGAAATGTTGGGACAGTGGTGAGCACTATTGCCTCATAGTGCTGCGGACTTGTGTTCAATTCCACCCTTGGGTGACTGTGTGAAGTTTGCATGTTCTCCCCATTTCTGCTGGGTGCTCAGGATTCCTCCTACAGTCTGAAGATGTGTAGGTTAGATGGATTGATAATATTTTGAGTCTAAGACTTGAAATATGACTCTGTTTCTCTCTCCACAGATACTGCCAGACATGGTGAGTTTCCCCAGGGCTCTCTGTGTTGTTTCAGATTTCCAGCATCCTCAGTATTTTGCTTTAATTCAGTCACTTCTACAACATTTCAGCACTAAAGTTTACGAAAGCATGCCATACTTTTGTCAGATGAAATTCAGCTGAGATACTGATGCACAGCCTCACGGGTTCACCAAGTTCCACAGAATTGATTTCCCACAGAGTTAATTCTTGGCTGAATCGTCATGGGTGGCACATCTTTGAATGAGATGGGCAGGCATTTCTGTACAAGAGAGGGTGGGATAATTGGAGAGATATTTCCCCCGAAAGCTGCACTTAAGTTCTCAAACAGGCACATTGCAGGTTGACATTGCGAGAACTTGCCAGACAATAACGAAAGGCAAACTACAAATTATCACTGTGAGACAAGCAGAGTCAAAATGAACATTAAAAAGGCCACAGTAGCTGGCAGTAATTAAAATTGTTACAAGGCTCAACATTCAGTATTGCTTGAATTCATTTTCTTTTAAAAAATGTGATAAAAAGTTAACCCAGCAACCCAGGTAATGTTCTGGAAACCTCGCCTTGAATCCCACCATGGCAGATGGTGGAGATTTTTTTTTCTAAATCGAACTGTTTAGCAATATTATTATACATTTCTGGAGCAGATGGAGCTAGAATCCAGATGTCCTGTCTCAGAGGTAGGGACATAACCACAGTACCACATTAGCCCTTGGCTATGGCGATATCTGAATTCACTAATGATTGAATGATTGATTCAGTGATGACCATGAAACTGTTGTCGATTGTTGGGAAAAGCCCACCTGGTTCACTAAAGAAACTGCTGGTCTTCTCTACATCGGGGAGAGCAAACATAAACTTAAGGAATGTTTCGCTGAGCATCTCAGCCAGGCCTGCAAGGGGCTGACTGGACCTCTCAATCACCACCCATTTTAATCCCCCTTCCCACACCCTTTCCAACATGACCATCCTTGGCCTCCTCCATTGCCACAACGAACCAAACCACAAACTGGAGGAACAACACCTCATCTTCCGCATGGGCAGCCGACAGCCCAGAGGACTCAACATTGAGTTCTCCAGTTTCAAATAAACTCTGTTCCCAGCCCTTTCCCCTCCCTTCCACTGATCCCCACCACCAACTGGATTCATTACTCCCATTGGCCAACCAGGTCATACCCTCTACCTGTATTCAACAATCCCCACTTCACCACCCTCCCCCTGCCAACCTCCATTATCTGCAGCTCCCCCGACACCCACCTGCAGTGCTGAAGGAGGGCTACACCCGAAATGTTGACTTCCCCACCTCCTGATGCTGCCTGGCTTGCTATGTTCTTCCAGCCTCTGCCTGTCCTTCCCTTGTCTAGCCTACATGTGACTCCAGACCTACAGCAATAGCACTGACTCTCAATTCTTCTCTGGGCAGTAAATGTTGGCCTAGACAGCTGCATCCACAACCTGTGAATGATTATCAGAAAAAACCCTCAACGAGATCATCCTGAGAAAGGCATGTTGCTGTCAATCCTGTGATTGATCCTTCACTGTATCCACTGGAAACCAGGCAAACTGACTTGAACTTCATGTGACAGTATAAGCTGCAAATCATTTCATAGCACTCTGTCGTAAACAGCAAGCTTCCCTCTCTCCAGTCGATACCCACACACTATTTGATTTATATTTTCTGTTTCATCTTTGATTGAACTGTGGAGAGTGCTTCCTGTTGGCCCGCACACTGTGCTCGTAGGTGCTAAATGCTTCTACACTTCCTGACATTATCATGCCTTTCAATTATGCAGGAAACTGATCATCATTATTTTGTATCAGCCAGAACCATGTCTCACCAGCCCAAGTATTCATGGAAGTCGTGTTTTAGCTGCATATCTGAGTCTAACAACAGAGAGATCAGTTCAGTTTTGGTACAATTTAATGATAAATGATATTTAGCTGTCTTCCACCAAGCAGTCACGTCTGGCACGGAGCTTACTTCCCTGATTAATAACCCACCGGCAATCCAGCTTTGATGTCGGCTGAAGAGTCAGCTCTGATGACATAATCATTCAAAGCAGTGAACCTGATAAGAGACACACGCTGGTTCCCCACTGCAGATCACAGCAATACCTAGGGTACTCGCTCTGGCAAGGAATCTCCTGCCCAGTCACGCTCCAGTGCAAGCATTTCAACACCTCAGATATCATCCTTCGGCATAAGGAACTGACAGACCTGTCACACATAATTATTTAATGGGTATTAAATCTCCAGGACAAAACTATCACCTTGCAACAGCAAGTGTGTGTGTTGCTTCTGTCGGCGGGTGTTGTGTTTTGGGTACATGCCCAGTGCACACTCTAGCAGAGTCTGTGTTCCTCCACGCCCGTTACAAAATAAAAGTCTAGTTGCACTAATGCCAATGAATAACATTTACCTTTCTTTTTGAATGCGCCATTTGTTGACTGTAATTGTTCATTGTATGCTGATGTGTCCAACACGTGCCTAAACAACAGTGAGGGAGAATTAATTGAATCTGCTTCAATATTCCTGCGGACTCTAATGAGTTTAATCATTTGTAGGCCAGTGCCATTTCATTTAATTAGTCAGCTCATGGGCTATTTTCTCAACTGTGACCAATGAGAGTCTGTCAACAATTATTCCAAATGCTGCCTCTGTAGTTATCTGCCACACATACATGTCTCTCACAAGTGCTGGGTTGTTATAATGTACTGGCTATCACGTTAACCTAAGATGCAGAATGTTCCCAGTCTGAAACCATGTGGGAGCTTTTATATTTGGTTCTTTCGATGTAGTGGTGGTGCCTGTACCTCTGGTCCAGAAGGACTTAATTGGTGTCCAAGCTGCTGTGTCCTAATATGTGGGAAAGGTTGACATAAAGGTCTACAAATCTGTCATAGAGGGGTTCTTGTAGGGGCTCCTGTGGTGCATGGTAGTGTCACTATCTCTGAACCAGGAGACTTGGGATCAGAAACCCTCAACAGGGCATTGGTCAGGCCACTGTTGGAATATTGCATGCAATTCTGGTCTCCTTCCTATCGGAAAGATGTTGTGAAACTTGAAAGGGTTCAGAAAAGATTTTCAAGAATGTTGCCAGGGTTGGAGGATTTGAGCTACAGGGAGAGGCTGAACAGGTTGAGACTGTTTTCTCTGGAGTGTCGGAGGCTGAGGGGTGGTATTACAGAGGTTTAGAAAATCATGAGGGGCATGGATAGGATAAACAGACAAAGTCTTTTCCCTGGGGTGGGGGAGTCCAGAATTAGAGGGCATGGGTTCAGGGTGAGAGGGGAAAAATTTAAAAGGGACCTAAGGGGCAACTTTTTCATACAGAGGGTGGTGCATGTATGCAATGAGCTGCCAGAGGAAGTGGTGGAAGCTGGTACAATTACATCATTTAAAAGGCATCTGGATGGGTATATGAATAGGAAGGGTTTAGAGGGATATGGGCCGAGTGCTGGCAAATGGAACTAGGATAGGATATCTGGTTGGCATGGATGAGTTGGACCAAAGGGTCTGTTTCCGTGTTGTACTTCTCTATGACTCTATGTGTACTTGTGATGCCCTGGGATATAAGGCCAAGTGCCTGAAAATGGGATTAGAATAGTTCAGGGCTTGTTTTGACTGTCACAGATTCAATGGGCTGAAGGGTCTTTTTCTGCACTGTAGATTTCCATGACCTTATGGGTGTGTGTAATAACAACACTGATCAAGTTAGTTAGATAATATCTAGAGATGTTCTTATGGTGCAGTGGTGGTGACCCTACCATTGAGCCAAGAGGCCTGGGTTCAAGTCCTAACTGTTCCAGAGGTGTGTCATAACATGATTACATATCTCTCACTAACAAGAATGTAGGAGCAGGAATAGACCATTTGGCCCTTCAAGCCTGCACTCCCAATCAATGAGCTTCAACTCAGCTTTCCTGTCCATTTTCCTGAGGGATTGAAATCTAGCTTGAGATGCTTTTCAGTGGTGCGGTATCCACAATCCTCTGGGATAGATCATTCTGAAGATTCACAACATGTAGAGTAAGGAAATCCCTCTCACATCAGTCCTGAACAAAAATACAAACATTTTGTTACCTTCAGTAGGAGTGTTTTATTCAGGTGCTCTCAAACTGCAGAGGCCTACATGGAGAGATGTATTGGCTGGGATAGGAAGGGGGGGGCGGCAGTGGCTGAGGGCTGGTCAGACACGTAGAAAATTGGCTCAAGGCCATTTGGCCCAAAGTGACCCATACTGTCCAAAAAGAGCTTACTTTCATTCCTAGTTCTTGGTCTGTTTTGCCACTTCAAGTGGATATCCATGTATGAGAGAGGTTTGCAAAATCATGAGCAGGTTGGATGGCATAGACAGCTAAAAGCTGTTCCAGCCTGTGAAATAAAAAAGAGGACTGAGCTCTCAAGTGATGTACATACAGAACAAGGGTGGTACGAGAAAACTAAATTTTGCAACACTAACAGTTAGGGTCTGGAATGCATTGCCTGGAAATGTGGTGGAGGCAGGTTCAATTGAGGAATTCAAGATGATGGTTATTTGGATAGTGGTGGTGTCCAGGAATATGGGGAAAAGGCAGGAGATTGGCACTAGATGATCGACCTGGTCTGGATAATCGAGAGGTGCAGGCATGATGGACTGTGGCATCCTTCTGCATAGTAATAATTCTGTGATTCTGTGATGTATTCTTTAAATGTTATGAGGACTTCTGTCACAGTTTCCCATTCAAACCCCTCCATCCTCATTGAGAAAAAGGAACTCTGCTCAACTCCAGCTAAACTTTCTAGAAAGTACTTCAAATGTACCCCTCTGGTTATTGAACTTACTGCTAAATGCAGTTCCATTGATAGTCACTCAATTCAAGGATGACATTGATTCTGCTTCATGAGTGTCAGCTGTGCGTCTTCATGTCAATGAGTGGTCATGCTTCCACAAGCATCCACTTTCTTCACCACTGATGCTCAGGAGCAGCAGTGTGTACTATCTACAAGATGCACTGCAGAAATTCACCAAAGATCCTCAGACAGCACCTTCCAAACCCACAAGCAGACAAAGGTTGCAGATACATGGGAACACCATCAACTGCAAGTCCCCCTCCAAGCCACTCACCACCCTGACTTGGAAATATGTCGCTGTTCCTTCAATGTCACAGGGTCAAATCATGAACCTCCCTTCCAAGCACCAAGTGGATTGCAGTGGTTCAAGCAAGCAGCTTACCAGCACCTTCTCAAGGGCAACTTGGGACAGGCAATAAATGCTGGCCCAGCCAGCAGTGCCCACATCCAACAGACGTTTCACAAAAAGCCCGAACAATCTGTTTCTCAACTGCAGATCTTTGGGGCATGAAGCAGGACATCCCATGAGGTAGTGGGATCTGGACAGGAGGAAAGCATCCTTTCCTTTCTTGTCTGCAGCTGCTAAGCCTCATCATTAAGGAGATCTGGCTGGAAGCATGATACTGCTTACTGGACTAAATGTTGTCTTTTGGTGGAGAAAACCTCTCAGTCATTCATGTTAATGATGCTGTGTTTCAAGGGGGTCTTTAAGAGTTCATTTGTAGTGCTGTCTTTCTCTGCACCTGGAGCGCTGGCTGTTCGAGAGTTGAGAAAACAGCATCTGTTTTTTTTTAGTGGGGGATATTTAATAATGTCCAGAAACACTGTCCAGTCTGTTGTAGTTGATTTTGTAGGCATTTTGACTGAATAATTGTGCAGCTGGATTCAAAGACACTAACGTTTATTTAATAGTCCTCCCATTGAATCTAGAGAATACGGCAGAGGCTTTGCTGATGACATGTCTCTAGCGGTCTTTGTGTCACTGATGCACATGCCAGGTTTCAGTGCAGTGCAGAAGTGTTGTGATGATAACTGCTCTCTATGTTGGGGACAGGGACTTGGTTAGCTCAGTTGGCTAGACAGCTGGTTAATGATCGAGCGTGATACCATAAGTGTGGGTTCAGTTCTTCCGCTACCTGATGTTCTAGGAAGGTCCCAACTTCTTGCATTCACTCTCCGCCTGAGGTATGCTGCCCCTCAGGTAAAACTCATTGCCAGTTAGAGTCATAGAATCATTGAGTCATACAGCTTGGAAACAGACCCTTTGGTCCAACCAATCCATGCCAACTACAATCCCAGACTAAATTAGTCCCACCTGCCTGCACTTGGCTCATGTCCCTCCAAACATTTCTTATTCATCTACTTATCCAAATGTCTTTTAAACATTGTAACTGTATCTCCATCCACTACTTCCTCCGGAAGTTCATTCCACACACGAACCACTCTCTGTGTCAAAATGTTACTCCTCATGTCTATTTTAAATCTTTCTCCTCTCACCTTAAAAAAATTGGCCCCTAGTCTTGAAATCCCCCTGTCTCGGGAAAAGACACCTGCCAAAGACACCTGTCCTCTATGATTTTATAAACCTCAATAAGGTCACCTCTCAACCTCCTATGCTCCGGTGAAAAAAGCCCCAAGCCTGTCAAACCACTCCTTATAATTCAAACCCTCCATTCCCAGCAACATCCTAGTAAATCTTTTTGGAACCCTAAGCAACTTAATAATATCCTTACTGTCGCAGGGTTATATCAGAATTGTCCCTCTCTATTGAAAAAGCAGTTCTCTGGGGCTATGCTCTCTCAACAGAGAACTTAACATTGGGGCTTTTGTTGACCTGTTGACATCTTTGTTGTCACGCACTCACTGCTGTAGTTTGTAGAAGGTAGAGCTTTTGCAGCTGATCCAGTGGTGGATTACTCCATCAACGGTGACCTTTTGACAGAGGTGGCTACTAAGGCATAGGAAGTGCTCCAACACATTCTAGAGTCAACAACAGTGGGAGGTGAAATATTTGACTGTTCAAATCTGGATTGTTCTGACTTTGGTTTTGACAACATCCAAAGGCAGGCCAGCTGTATGTCGAATTGAAGAGATCAGGAATTGTTTGCAAATCTGGTGCAGAGTGGGCAGTGATTGAACTGTCTTCTTAGTACAATAGTTTGTATTTGAGTGCGTGGGTCAGTTGATCATTGAGGGGAATAGTGCTATCAGGTAGATTCACAAATAACATGAGAGCTGTCATGCAGCCTTGCTTGATCCTGTTCAGAAATTGAAAGCACTTGTTTCAGATCTCCCACTCATCAGAATTGCAGTGTCATGTTGTCATGAAGCAGTTGCAAGATTGTGATGAAGTTTCTTGAAATCTAAATCTCTGGAAAACAATCCTCTCAGCCTCGTGTTGATCAATGCAACAAAGAGCTCCTTGTGCTATTCTCGACATTTTTCTTGGATTGACCTGGCAGCAAAGACCATGTTGGAGCTTCCTCTGGTAGGTCTAAGCCCACATTGTCTCTCCGAGAGCTTCACCAGCTTGTGAGTGAAGAGGATTCGGTTTATTTGACCTCAGTCTATAGATCACCTTGGTGACTTTAGGATAGCTTTGCATCTCATGACGGTCAACAGACTGTTGGTTTTCTTGGATGCTCTTTTACGTTATGGATTTGTGTTTTGGAAACAGTCTTGAGCTGTTGCAGAACTGCCTTCTTGATTTGTGACCTTAGGTAGTTCTGCCAGGCAACAAAGGCTGCTCACTTTGATAGAATTCTCTACAATGTGGAAACAGGCCCTTTGGCCCAACAAGTCCACATCAATTCTCCGAAGAGTAACCCACCCACACCCTATTACTCTGCATTTACCCCTGACTAATGCACCTAACCTACACATCCCTGAATACAGTGGGCAATTTAGCATGGCCAATTCACCTAACCTGCACATCTTTGGACTGTGGGAGGAAACCAGAGTACCCAGAGGAAATCTATGCAGACACGGGGAGAATGTGCAAACTCCTCGATGCTGGAGTTCAACCCAGGTCCTGGCTCTCTGAGGCAGTAGTGCTAACCACTGAGCCACCAGACCACCCACTTTTGCTCCAGCAGGTCATATATATTTATTGTTTGTGTCATATCAGTCCTGATGACTACAATGCTTGGGTGGCATGGTGGCACAGTGGTCAGTACTGTTGTCTCAGAGTGTTGGGGACCTGGGTTCAATTCTAGCCTCAGGTAGCTGCCTGCATTGGGTTTGCATGCTCTCACTGTGGCTGGATGGGTTTCCTCCCATAGTCCAAAAATGTGCAGGCTCAGTGGTTTAGTCACGGGGAATGCAGGGTTTCAGGAAACTGGGGGTGGTTTGGGTGGGATGCTCTTTAGAGGGTTGATCTGGATTCAGTTGGGTTGGATTGGCCTGTTTCCACACTGCAGGGATTCTATTAACCCAATGGCCTGGACTCAGGTGTCTATTACAGCTGGCTTTATTTGATCACAGAAGTGGAGCTGAATGTGTGAAGATTTCCCAGATTAATGGCTGCTCTTTGAATTCCTCTCCTGAATCAGGCTACGCTCGTGCTGACACATCGATCTCCTTTCTCTTAGACTTCCGGTTTTGGCAATGTCTTTTCACGAGTTGAATGATCATCGGCGATTGAGCCAATCAAATATCAGTTCAACAGACAACAGTGCCTTGCATGGATTGAATAATGAAATGATCTAAAGTAAGGAAAATTGGCCTTTCAAATCCACAGGGTCAGGAGGGAGAAAGAGAGGATCACAGTGTCCAGCATGGTGTTAATGGTGGGGTACCCTCACTCTCATTTTAGTAAGAGGATTTAATATCCTTGCCTTTTTGATAGTGGCTTGCAGCAGTCCTATCAATGATTGTATTTTAAGCCACATGCCAGTCACGTTTCCCCGCACACAACATCTGCAGAATTGCCTAAAGCCTGTTCTGGAATGGACTATGGACACCTATTGTTTTGCTTACATCAGTGTAACAGATTCTGAGCTTCTGCCTTGTCATAATCAATCGCTTCCAGTGTATTCTTGTCAGAGGATTACCACAGTATATGACACCTGAGGTGTAGGCACGTGCGGTGGAAGTTCTAGATCAAGATTCAAAATACATTTTGTAATAAATAGCTTCACATCCCACGAGCACCAAAACCATTTACAAGTTATCCAAGCCATTTACTTGCTAAGTCCTATGTGCATTCTGCTGTGAAATTCTCTTTGTGTTAAATATACCATTACAATCTTCAGTCACTCTTGTGCATGTGACAGATATTTCTTTCAATACTAAATGATATAATAAAATAGTCTTCAGGATTTCCTTGGTATAAGTGTTTATTTTGTGTGGAGCTGCAGTGAGGTTTCCTTTACATGGTAGCTATTTTCCATGCATGGATGCTGTTATTAGTGAAAATGTATCCTGGCTCCTGTTCTGTTTCTTCCTTTTGAGGTGACTTTATCATTACGATTTGCTTCTTCGCATCCTGTGTCTGTTGATGGATTCATTTTAGTCCCTGCACTTGCTGCAGTTATATATTACAGGGTTGAAGGTACCTCTGCATACATTTGATGTGAGTTAATCAATGTGGTGAAGAATAGTTGCTGCATTGTGGCTGTGTCACCTTACTGAGGCCTGTTCAGAGGGAGCTGCCTTATTTGAAAGCATTTCTGAATGCATTGGTTATAAAGCTAAAGGTTTACAGTGTTCTGTCTGACACAAGGGAAAGTTAATTGTAACTGTTTCTAACTCAGGGTCGACCCTTTGGATGTTTAAAGATATTTGTTCATGAGAGGTGGGCTTTATAGGCCCATTCTTAAGTATCCAGAGGGCAGACCATTGCTTTGGTCTGGAGTCACATGTAGGCCAGATCAGACAGGTCCAACAGGTTTCCTTCTCTAAAGGGAACCAGATGGGTTTTACAGGAGATTTCTTTCTCTAAAGGGTATTAGTGAACCAGATGGACTTTAACAATAATTGATACTGTTACATGGGATACATGGGAATACCATCCACTGTATGTCTCTTTCCAAGCCACTCACCATCCTGACTTGGAAATATATCACTGTTCCTTCACTGTCGCTGGGTCAAAATCCTGGAATTCCCTTCTGAAAGGCATTGTGGATCTATCTACAGCACATGGACTGCTGTGGTTCAAGAAGGCCTCTTGTCCCCATCTTCTCAAGGGGCAACTAGGAACAGGCAATAACTGTCTGCCCTAACAGGGACACTCACATCCTATGAGTGAATTAAAATATTAGGCTGGCTTTTAATTCCAGACTTTTCTTTTAAAAACTCGCTGAGTTGGAATTTGAACCTGTGTCTTGAGCATTAGCATGGGGTTCTGGATTAGTATTCCAATGACATTACAATGCCACCATTTTTTTTAATTAAACAACTAAACAATTAAACTTAAACACATTCATAGGGAAGCAGTAACACAATTTAAGCATGTCAAAACTTCGTAGTAGACAAGCTTTAAGATAAACCTGCCAATTTGTCTCCCAGTCTTTCTGTGAGCTGTGAGCTTAATTTTTGACAAATGAATGAAAATGGCATGCTTCTGTAATTAAAAATTACAGTGGTACTTATTTTCTCAACCCTCTGTACATTACTAAAATCCTGGTATGAAGACTGTGAGTAGGATCTCCAAGAGCTACACAGAGTAATATTCAATAGAGCATGTTCAGAATCTATCTTCCTCTGCTGCGAATTGTATCTTTGGTGCTTTTGCATGAGTGCAGTGCACACCCAGAATATTAGCCATGTGACAGTGCACACTATTATTTCATAGAATCCCTACAGTGTAGAACAGGCCCTTCAGCCCAACAAGTCCACACTGACCCTCCGAAGAGTAACCCACCCTGACCCAATCCCCTACCCTATTATCCTACATTTCCCCTGACCAATGCACCTAACCTACACATCCCTGAACACTATGGGCAATCTGGCATGGCCAATTCACCTAACCTGCACATCTTTGGAGTGTGGGAGGAAACCGGAGCACCCAGAGGAAGCCCATGCAGACACGGGAGAATGTGCAAACTCTACACAGACAGTCGCCAGAGGCTGGAATTGAACCCTGGCACTGTGAGGCAGCAATGCTAACCACTGAGCCACTGTGCCACCCTACTTCCACCATCGCTTTCTGAATCTTCATGCGTACATCCCAGTGTCTGCATGATATGGTGGCGAGAGAGAAAATATGGATAATGCTGAATAGTAATGTGATTACATAAGAGTATGGGTTTTAAAAATTCATTCATGGGATGTTCTGCTGGCTGGACCAGCATTTACTGCTCATCCCTAGTTGACCTTGAGAAGGTTCTGGTGATCTGCTTTGTTGAAATGCTGCCGTACATTTGGTGTTAGTAGATTGACAATGTTGGGTAGCGAGTTCCAGAATTTTGACGCAACAGTGAAGGAATGGTGATATATTGCCAAGTCAGAATGGTACGTGGCTCAGAGGGGAACTTGTAGGGGACGCTGTGCCCATGTCTCTGCTGTCCTTGTCCTTCTAGATGGTATCATTTGTAGGTTTGGAGGATGCTGTATGAGAATTTCTGCAATGCATCTTGTAACTCGTGCACACTGCTCCTACTGAGTGACAGTGGTAGTGGGAGAGAATATTTGTGGATGGGGTGCCAATCAAATGTGTTGCTTTGTGTTAGATTACATCAGGCATTTTGGGTGTTATTGGAACTGCACTCATCTCAGTAACAGGGGAGTATACTGTCATGTACTTGACTTGTACCTTGTAGATAGTTGACAGGCTTTAGGGAGTCATGTGTTGAAACACTGGTCACAGGATTACTAGACTCTGACCTGCTCTTGTAGCCACTGTATGTATATGGCTATTCTATTTAGTTTCTGGTCAATGGTAAGCTCCTGGGCATTGGTAGGCAGGGATTCCGAATTGGTGATGACATTTAATGTTAATGGGCAATGTTTAGATTGTTTCTTTTGGAGGTGGGCATTGCTTGGCACTTGTGTGCTGTGAATGATACTTGCCACTTTTCAACCCAAACCAAGATATTGTCCAGGTCAATGTTTGATTCGCACATGGACTGTTTCAGAATCTGAGGAGCTGTTAATGATCAATGAACAGCCCCACTTCTGACCTTATGACAGAGAGAAGATCAGTGATGAAACATCTGAAGATGGCTGGGCCCAGGACACTACTCTGAGAAACTCCTGCAGAGATATCCTGGAGTAGGGATGATGGATATTCACCTTCCACAACCATCTTCCTATGTGCCAGATAAGACTCCAAGCACCAGAGAGTTTGCTCTCTAATTCCCACTGATTCCAGTTTTGCTAGGGCTCCTTGAAACCACACTCAGTCAAATGCAGGTTTGATATGAAGGGCCATCATTCTCACTTCACTTCTAGAATTCAGCTCTTTTGTCCATGTTTGAACCAAGGCTGCAATGAGGTCAGGAGCTGAGTGGCCCTGACTGAATCCAAACTGGGCGCCACTGAGCAGGTTATTGCTGAGTAGGTGTTGCTTGATAGAACTTTTGATGACACCTTCCATCACTTTACTGATGATCGAGAATAGACTAATGGGGCGGTAATTGGTCAGGTTGGATTTGTCCTGCTTTTTGTATGTAGGACACACCTGTCCAATTTCCACATTACCGGATGGATGCCAGAGTTGTAACTGTACTGGTACAGCTTGGCTAGGAGAGAGGTTAAGTTCTGGAGCACAAATCTTCAGTTTTATTGTCAGAATGTTGTCAGAGCCTATGGCCTTTGTGGCATCCAACGCCTCCAACTGTTTCCTGATATCACATGGGGTGAATAAAATTGGCCAAAGAGTGGTATCTGTGATGCTGAGAATGATTTGAACGTGAATACAAGAGAAACAGTGAATACATTTGCAGGTAACATGAAAATTGGTGGTGTAGTGGACAGCAAAGGAAGGTATCTCAGATCTTGATCAGATGGGCCAATGGGTGAAGGAGTGGCAGAAAGAGTTTAATTTAGATATGTGTGAGGTGCTGCATTTTGGAAAGGCAAATCAGGACAGGACTTACACACTTAACGATATAGTCCTAGGGAGTGTTGCTAAACAAAGGGGCTTGGGAGTGCAGGTTCATAGTTCCTTAAAAGTGGAGTCCCAGGATAGTGAAGAACGCATTTTGTACCCTTGCCTTTATTGGTCAGTGCATTGAGTAAAAGAGTTGCGCCTGTACAGGACATTATGCCTGTACAGGTTAAGCCACTTTTGGAATACTGTGTAAATTCTGGTCTCCCTGCTATAGGAAAGATATAGTGAAATTTGAAAGGGTTCAGAGAAGATTGACAAGACTGTTGCCAGGGTTGGAGGATTTGATCTATAGGGAGAGGCTGAATAGGCTGGAGCTGTTTTCCCTGGAGCGTCAGAGGCTGAGGGGGTGACCTTATAGGGGTCTATAAAATCATGAAGGGCATGATAGGATAAATAGCCAAGATCTTTTCTGCAGGATGGGGGAGTCTAAAGCTAGAGGGTATAGGTTTAGGGTGAGAGGGGAAAGCTATAAAAAGGATCTAAGGTGCAACTTGTTCACACAGAGAGTGGTGTATATAGAACATAGAACATAGAACAATACAGCGCAGTACAGGCCCTTCGGCCCTCGATGTTGCGCCGATCAAAGCCCACCTAACCTACACTAACCCACTATCCTCCATATACCTATCCAATGCCCGTTTAAATGCCCATAAAGAGGGAGAGTCCACTACTGCTACTGGCAGGGCATTCCATGAACTTACGACTCGCTGAGTGAAGAACCTACCCCTAGCATCAGTCCTATATCTACCCCCCCTTAATTTAAAACTATGCCCCCTTGTAATAGCTGACTCCATACGTGGAAAAAGGTTCTCACTGTCAACCCTATCTAACCCCCTAATCATCTTGTACACCTCTATCAAGTCACCCCTAAACCTTCTTTTCTCCAATGAAAACAACCCCAAGTGCCTCAGCCTTTCCTCATAGGATCTTCCGACCATACCAGGCAACATCCTGGTAAACTTCCTCTGCACCCGTTCCAGTGCCTCCACATCCTTCCTATAGTATGGCGACCAAAACTGCACACAATATTCCAGATGCGGCCGCACCAGAGTCTTATACAACTGCAGCATGACCTCAGGACTCCGGAACTCAATTCCTCTACCAATAAAAGCCAGTATGCCATATGCCTTCTTCACTGCACTATTTACCTGGGTGGCAACTTTCAGAGATCTGTGTACATGGACACCAAGATCCCTCTGCTCTTCCACACTACCAAGTAGTCTACCATTAGCCCAGTAATCCATCTTTTTATTACTCTTACCAAAGTGAATTACCTCACACTTAGCTACATTGAACTCCATTTGCCACCTTTCTGCCCAGCTCTGCAGCTTCTCTATATCCCGCTGTAACCTGCCATATCCTTCCTCACTGTCTACAACTCCTCCGACTTTCGTATCATCCGCAAACTTGCTCACCCAACCTTCTAACCCTTCCTCCAGGTCATTTATAAAAATGACAAACAGCAATGGTCCCAAAACAGATCCTTGCGGAACACCGCTAGTGACGGCACTCCAAGATGAACCTTTGCCATCAACTACTCCCCTCTGTCTTCTTCCAGCCAGCCAATTCCTAATCCAAACCTCCAACTCACCCTCAATGCCATATCTCTGTATTTTCTGCAGTAGCCTACCATGGGGGACCTTATCAAACGCCTTACTAAAATCCATATACACCACATCTACCGCTTTCCCCTCATCTACCTCCTTAGTCACCTTCTCAAAGAATTCAATAAGGTTTGTGAGGCACGACCTGCCCTTCACAAAACCATGCTGACTATCCTTGATCACATCATTCTTATCCAGATGTGCATAAATCCTATCCCTTACAATTCTCTCTAAGACTTTGCCCACAACAGAAGTGAGACTCACTGGCCTATAGTTACTAGGATTATCCCTACTCCCCTTCTTGAACAAGGGAACCACGTTTGCTAGCCTCCAGTCCTCTGGCACTACTCCTGTAGACAAAGAGGACACAAAAATCAAGGCCAATGGCTCTGCAATCTCCTCCCTTGCTTCCCAGAGAATCCTAGGATAAATGCCATCAGGCCCAGGGGACTTATCTATTTTCACCCTTGCCAGAATTTCCAACATCTCTTCTCTACATATCTCAAAGCCATCCATTCTACTTATTCGTGCCTCAGTATTCATATCGACAACAATGTCCTGTTCCTGAGTGAATACTGACGAAAAGTATTCATTCAGTGCCTCCCCAATCTCTTCAGCCTCCACACTCAACTTCCCATTACTATCCTTGATTGGACCTATTCCTTCCCTAGTCATTCTTTTTTTCCTAACATACCTATAGAAAGCCTTAGGGTTTTCCCTAATCCTACCAACTAAGGACCTTTCATGTCCCCTCCTTGCTGCTCTTAGCTCTCTCTTCAGGTCCTTCCGGGCTACCTTATAACTCTCAATCGCCCCTATTGAACCTTCACGCCTCATCTTTACAAAGGCCGCCCTCTTCCATTTAACAAGGGATTCCAACTCCTTATTAAACCACGGCTCCCTCACACGACCCTTTCCTCCCTGCCTGATAGGTACGTACTTATCAAGGACACTCAATAGTTGCTCCTTGAACAAGTTCCACATATCAATTACGCTCTTGCCTTGGAATCTACTTTTCCAATCCACACATCCTAAGTCATGCCTCAACGCATCATAATTTCCCTGCCCCCAGCTATAACTCTTGCCCTGTAGTACACACTTATCCCTCTCCATCACTAGAGTAAAAATCACCGAATTGTGGTCACTGTCCCCAAAGTGCTCACCTACCTCTAGTTCTAATACCTGGCCTGGTTCATTACCCAGAACCAAATCCAGTATGGCCTCACCTCTTGTTGGCTTATCTACATATTGTGTCAGGAAACTCTCCTGCACACATTGCACAAACACTGACCCATCTAACGAACTTGAGCTATAGCTTTCCCAATCAATATCAGGAAAGTTAAAGTCTCCCATAACAATCACCCTATTACTGTCACTCTTCTCCTGAATCATCTTCACAATCCTTTCTTCAACAATTCTAGGACTATTAGGAGGCCTGTAAAAGACTCCTAACAGGGTGACCTCACCTCTCCTATTCCTAACCTCAACCCAAACTACCTCAGATGGCAAATCTTCGTCCATCTTCCTTTCCACCGCTGTAATACTATCTTTGACAAGCAAAGCCACACCCCCCCCCCTTTTACCCCCCACCTCTGAGCCTACTAAAACATTTAAACCCTGGAACCTGCAACAGTCAATCCTGTCCCTGATCTAGCCATGTCTCCGTAATAGCCACAACATCGAAGTCCCAGGTACCAACCCACGCTGCAAGTTCACCTACCTTATTACGTATACTTCTGGCATTAAAGTATACACACTTCAAGCCACTCTGTTTACAGGCACCCTCCTTTAAGATTGATGCCATATTCCTAACCTCCCTACACTCCAGGTCCTGCACCCTAAAGCTACAGTCTGGGTTCCCATGCCCCTGCAGAGTTAGTTTAAACCCCCCCCAAGAGCACTAGCAAACCTCCCCCCAAGGATACTGGTGCCCCTCAGGTTCAGGTGCAGACCATCCTGTTTATAGAGGTCCCACCTTCCCCAGAAAGAACCCCAGTTATCCAAGTACCGAAATCCCTCCCTCCTGCACCATCCCTGTAGCCACGCATTTAACTGTTCTCTCTCCCTATTCCTCGACTATCACGTGGCACGGGTAACAAACCAGAGACAACAACTCTGTTCGTTCTAACTCTGAGCTTCCAACCTAGCTCCCTAAAAGCCTGTCTAACATCCTCAGCACTCCTCCTACCTATGTCATTGGTGCCAATATGGACCACGACTTCAGGCTGCTCCCCCTCCCCCTTAAGGACCCGTAAAACACGATCAGAGACATCACGTACCCTTGCACCTGGGAGGCAACATACCAAACGTGAGTCTCTCTCATTCCCACAAAACCGCCTATCTGTGCCCTGAACTATCGAGTCCCCAATTACTATTGCTCTGCTCTTCTCCACCCTTCCCTTCTGAGTAGCGGGGACAGGCTCCGTGCCAGAGGCCTGAGCCCCGTCACTTACCCCTGGTAAGTCGTCCCCCCCACAAGTATCCAAAACGGTATACTTGTTCTTGAGGGGAACGACCGCAGGGGGTCCCTGCACTGGCTGCTTCCTCCCAGTCCCCCTCACTGTCACCCATCTATCTGCCATTTTTGGAGTTACTACTTCCCTATAGCTCCGATCTATGACCCCCTCTGCCTCCCGAATGATCCGAAGTTCATCCAACTCCAGCTCCAGTTCCCTAACACAGTCTTGGAGGAGCTGGAGATGGGTGCACTTCCTGCAAGTGTAATCAGCAGGGACATCCATGGCATCCCTCACCTCATACATGTTGCAGGAGGAACATTGCACTGCCTTCACTGCCATCCCTCTAAAGCTAAACTTTATTTTAAAACAAAACTGGGTCTAAAGAATACAACAAGCAAAATTCAGCACTTACCTCCTTACCACAACGGATCTTATTATTAGGTTAGAGGAGGAGGGCGGGTGGGAGGCACTACCTCCGTAGTGCCTCGGGTTCTTCAGCTGCGCGCTTTTAAAGGGGAAACAAACCTACCCAGGTAAGCTTACGCTCTACCTGCTTCCGGGTCTTGGCTGCCTCTCTGGTCGTCGTCACTTCCCCCTGCTGCTCCCGCTCTTTCTGTGAAGAGGGAGTGGAAAAAAAACACCGCTGCCCGCTACCGGTAAGTACTTTTAAAACAAACAGTCTTACCTTAGCTGCTGCTCGCACTCAAAATGACCGTTAGCGTCGAAGGGTGAGTATTTATACTCACTGCTTTCCTTCCCGGCTGCCTCTCTGGTCGTATAGGAAATGAGCTGTCAGAGGAAATGGTGGAGGCTAGTACAATTGCAGCATTTGAAAGGCATCTGGATGGGTATATGAATAGGAAGGGTTTAGAGGGATATGGGCCAAATGCTGGCAAATGGAACTAGATTAAATTTAGGATATCTCGTTGGCATGGATGAGTTGGACCGAAGGATCTGTTTCTGTGCTGTACATCTCTATGACTATAACAGTGGCTGCTGGAGGAGGCCATGATGGATCATACACTCAACACTTTTGCTTGAAGATTGGTGTGAATACTCTTAGAGTCTCCTTCTTCAGTGAGTGTTTAATTGTTCGTGACCATTGGATGTGGCAGGACTGTAGAGTTTAGATCTGATCCGTTGGATGTGGGATCACTTAGTTTTGTCCATTCTTTGCTGCTTATGCTGTTTGTTATGCATGTTTGCTGTTTGGTAGCTTCACCAGGTTGACCCCTCATTTCCAGCTATGCCCTCCTGCACTCTCCATTGATCTCTCCAGGATTTATACCCTGGCTTGATGGTAATGATATTGTGTAATATGCCAGGCCATGAGGTTGCAGATTGTGTTGGAATACAATCCAGCAGCTGATGGCTCCCAGCACTTCATGGATGCACAATCTTGAGTTTTGGAATCCGTTCAAAGTCTTTCCCGCTAGGACAGTGACGGTGCCATCAATGGACAGTATCTGCCACATGAAGGGAGAATGTTGTCCCCACAAGGACCATGTGGTGGTCACTCCTACTAATACTGACATGGATAGATGCATCTGTGGCAGGCATGTTGGTCAGCGTGAGGTAAAGTATGTTTTCACCTCTTGTCAGTTTCCTGATCCCTGCCGCAGACCCAGTCTAGCAGCTATATCCTCTAGGACCTGGCCAGCTCAACCAGTAGCACTGCTGCTGAACCACTCTTGGTAGTGGACTTTTAAATCCCCCACCTTGAGTGCTTCCTCCAAGTGTTGTACAACATGGAGGAGTACTGATTCATCAGCTGAAGAGGTGTGTGTGTGTGTGTTTGTTTGTGTGTGTGTGTGTGTGTGTGAATGTGTGTGTGTCTGTGAGTGTATGTGAGAGAAAGTTTAAGTGTGTTTGTGTGAGAGAATGTGTGTGTGAGATTGTGTGCATGTGAGACCATATGAGATCGTATGTGTATGAATGCATGCGTGCATGCGACTGTGTGTGTGTGTGTGTGTGTGTGTGTGTGTGTATGTGTTTCATGGGTTGGGGGTCTTGTAGAGGTGAGGATGAACCTCACAGTCTAATGCAACGGATTTTAATGCAGTCAAGTTTTGTGGAAAAAATACACTGGTTAGTCTCTGTGTTTATTAATGTGCCTGTTTCAAAACTATTTCTTACACCAGCTTGTACTTATGCTTTGTATTTTAATTACACATTTTGCTATCTGGTCTAATCAACAGTGTTACATATTGCTGGAATTTTTACAAAGCAGAGAGAGAGAGTTACCAATAAGTGGAACTGCAATTCAGTGCTACTTAAGTGGTGACACATATTTCAATGGTCGTAAAACACTTAAAAATGTCCTGAGGCCATGAATGGTGTTATTAGTGCAATTTTTTAAAATGAAAACTTCAAAAACCATGTCTGCTCAATTCAGAGCCAACAAAGAACTGCACACAAATAATAACATGTTTTTGTGATTGTCAATGTAGAAAAGACAGAAAGATTCCAGTTTTACTCCAGGTTGACCATGTTAGTGACTGAATGTTTCTTAGATTAATTGCTATTCTCCTGATTAAAGAAGTAATGGATAGTTCAGCTATGCAGTGCTATGACTGGAGCTTGTCATAATGATTTGTGTCTCTAGGCCAGCCTAAAACTAGCTTTTCTACAATGTCAACTGAGGAAGAGTGGTACAACATAATTTGTGGATGTTCTCTGTAAAATTAATGTAAATCATCAATAATAGACAGAGATTGACTGAATAACCCTAAGAACAGACAAGAAGCGAGAAATTTATATCCAAATCCCTCTCTTAGATTAATCAGCACTTCACCAGCCATTTAAATCATTCAATTTCCACAAAAGGGTTTTATTTCAATGAGGTTCATGAGACTGCTCTCACTGCAGAAATGTAGATTTACAGATGATTGAGGTTACAAGGACTCAGCAACACAGTATAAAGTGTGGCAAACACCATGCAACAGTAATGATTAGAATAATTTAGCAGCACCATGTTAATGGATTAAATACAGTGGCTCAATGCTTAATTCCTGAATATTAAAGTTAGATCAATTGTGGATGTTGGAGTCCTTGATTTATTTCACTCTCATTATTGTCACTATCTGAACAAAAATAACAGGCAATTTAAAAAATCAGAATACTGTAAATGCTGGAATAAACCTCAGTAGATTGGCCAGTGTAGAGTGAAAAGTGGAATTAACATTTCACAGCTCTGACCTCTTATGGCAAATAGGGAATGTTAGAGATGTGACAGGGGTTTGAGCTGGGACCGGTGGGACAAGGATAATAAGAAGGTTGATTGGGCAATTCAGGAGAGATTTAATGATAGAAAAGTTAGCTTTCCAGGGTTAAAGGGAATGGAGACTGTGCAAGAAAAGAATCAAAAGATGTGATGAGAACAAATGGACTGTTAACTGAAAGAGAGAAATAAGACTATGCAAAGAAAAGAAAGAAAACTGGGGCTTTGAATTTATGGCATGAGTTTGTTGAACCCAAAGTTGAGTCTAAAAGGCTGCCCTTTGAAACATGAGGTGCTGTTCCTGAAGCTTAACCTGAAGCAGACCGAGAACAGAGATGTTAGGCTGAGGGCACAGTGATTAGATTAGATTAGATTACATTACATTACAGTGTGGAAACAGGCCCTTCAGCCCAACAAGTCCACACCGCCCCGCCGAAGTGCAACCCACCCATACCCCTACATTTACCCCTTACCTAACACTACGGGCAATTTAGCCTGGCCAATTCACCTGACCTGCACACCTTTGGAGTGTGGGAGGAAACCGGAGCACCCGGAGGAAACCCACGCAGACACGGGGAGAATGTGCAAACTCCACACACGGGAATTGAACCCGGGTCTCTGGCGCTGTGAGGCAGCAGTGCTAACCACTGTGCCACTGTGTCACCCACTATTCAAGTGAAGAATTAAAGTAACAGGACGCCAAGAGCTGAGGGTCATACTTCCAGACAGAATGGAAGTGTTCCTGCAAAGCAGTCCCCCGTTCTGAATTTGCTTTCCCTAGTGTAGAGGAGACTGCTTCATAAGCAGACAACACAATAGACCATTAGAAAAAGCTGCAAGTAAATCATTCTTTCACCTCGATGGAGTGTTTTGAGGCCTCAGATATTGAAGAGAGATGTCTAAGGTGATGAGGCAGTCCAACGAAATTTCTGTCCGTTCTGGTGCTCCTACTATGCTGTATTCCCGTAGAAAGTGGGAATACTGGTGGCATAAGTGGGACACACAAAAAGCTAGTTACCAGAAGTCAGGCACAAAACCCCAGCAATAACAGCCAACCTCTCCACCTGCACCCAATGGATTGGTGCTTCCACCAACCTACATCTCCCAAATTTTCCTCTCCACATACTGCTCTTCCAAACAATTTATAGAAATCACATCCATCCCCACCAACACTGAGAATTCTGTCAGGTCCCAGGGTGCCTGCGATCAGCCAAGTGAGATGTTTCAGATTTGTGTGGGTTTGAGGCGTTTCAGACTGTAACTGTATGGGTTTGAGGTGTTTCAGACTGTAGCAGTGTGAGTTTGAGGTGTTTCAGCTCATAGGTGTATGAGTTTGAGGTGTTTCAGACCGTAGCTGGGTGAATTCGAGGTGTTTCAGACCGTAGCTGTATGAGTCTGAGATGTTTCAGACTGTAGCTGTGTGAGTTTGAGATGTTTCACACTGTAGATGTGTGATTTTGAGGTGTTCCAGACCATAGCTGTGTGAGTTTGAGACATTTCAGACTGTAGCTGTGTGGGTTTGAGGTATTTCAGACCATAGCTGTATTAGGTGGAGGTGTTTCAGACTGTAGCTGTGTGAGTCAGAGGTGTTTCAGACTGTAACTATATGTGTTTGAGATGTTTCAGACTGTAGCTGTGTGAGTTTGAGATGTTTCAGATTTTATTTGTGTGAGTCTGAGGAGTTTCAGACTGTAGCAATGTGAGTTTGAGGTGTTTCAGACTGTATCTGTATGGGTTTGAGGTGCTTCAGACCATAGTGTGTGAGTTTGATATGTTTCAGACCATAGCTGTGTGAGTTTGAGGTGTTTCAGACTGTAACTGTATGAGTTTGAGGTGTTTCAGACCGTAGCTGTGCAATTTTTAGATGTTTCAGACTGTAGCTGTGTAAGTCTAACATGTTTCAAAAAGTAGCCAGGTGAGTTTGAGGTGTTTCAGACTGTATCTGTATGGGTTTGAGGGGCTTCTGGCCATAGCTGTGTGTGTTTGAGATATTTCAGACTGTAGGTGTTTCAGACTGTAGTTGTGAGAGTTTGAGGTGTTTCAGGCTGTAGCTGTGAGAGTTTGAGATGTTTCAGACCGTAGCTGTGTGAGTTTGAGGTGTTTCAGACCGTAGCTGTGTGAGTTTGAGGTGTTTCAGACTGTAGCTGTGTGAGATTGAGGTTTTTTAGACCATGGCTGTGTGTGTTTGAATTGTTTCAGTCCGTAGCTGCATGAGTTTGAGGTGTTTCAGACTGTAGCTGTGTGAGTTTGAGATGTTTCAGACTGTAGTTTTGTGGGTTTGTGGTGTTCCAGACCGTAGCTATGTGAGTTTGAGATGTTTCAGACTGTAGCTGTATGGGTTTCAGGTGTTTCAGACCGTAGCTTTGAGAGTTTGAGGTGTTTCAGATTGTAGTTGTGTGAGTTTGAGGTGTTTCAGACCTTACCTGTGTGAGTTTGAGGTGTGTCAGACCGTAGTCTTGTGAGTTTTAGATGTTTCAGACCGTAACTGTATAAGTTTGAGGTGAATCAGAATGTAGCTGTGTGAGTTTGAGGTGTTTCAGTCTTAGGTGTGCGAGTTTCAGACTGTAGTTTTTGTGAGTCTAAAATGTTTCAGTCTAGCTGCGTGGGTTTGAGGTGTTTCAAACTGTACCTGTATGAGTTTGAGATGTTTCAGACCGTAGCTATGTGAATTTGAGATGTTTTACATGGTAGCTGTGTGAACTTGAAGTGTTTCAGTCCAAAGCTGTGTGAGTTTTAGATGTTTCAGATATTATGTATGTGAGTTTGTGGTGTATCAGACCATAGCTGTATGAGTATGAGGCATTTCAGACTGTAGTTGTTAGAGTTTTAGATCTTTCAGACTGTACCTATGTGAGTTTGAGGTTTTTCAGACTGTAGCTGTGTGAGTTTAAGGTGTTTCAGACTGTAGCTGAATTCATTTGAGATTTTTCTGACAGTAGCCGTGTGAGTCTGAGATGTTTCAGATTGTAGCTATATGAGTTTTAGATGTTTCAGACTGTAGCTATATGAATTTGAGGTGTTTTAGATCATAGCTGTGTGAATTTGAAGTGATTCAGATTGTAAACTGTATTAGTTTGAGGTGTTTCAGACTGTAGCTGTGTGAGTTTGAGATGTTTCAGACTGTAGCTGCGTGCGTTTGAGATGCTTCAGACTGTAGCTGTGAGGGTTTGAGGTATTTCAGACTGTATCTGCATGGGTTTGAGGAGATTCAGACTGCAGCTGTGTGAATTTGTGGTGTTTCAGATCATAGCTGGATGAGTTTGAGATGTTTCAGACTCCATCTCTGTGTGTTTGAGGTGTTTCAGACTGTAGCTGTATGAGTTTATGCTGTTCCAGGCTGTAGCTGTGTGAGTTTGAGATGTTTCAGTCCGTAGATGTCTGAGTTTTAAATGTTTCTGACCGTAGCTGTGTGAGTTTGAGATGTTTCAGACCGTAGCTGTATGAGTTTGAGGTATTTCAGACCGTAGCTGTATGAGTCTGAGATGTTTCAGACTGTAGCTGTGTGAGTTTGAGATGTTTCACACTGTAGATGTGTGATTTTGAGGTGTTCCAGACCATAGCTGTGTGAGTTTGAGACATTTCAGACTGTAGCTGTATGTGTTTGAGGTGTTTCAGATCGTAGCTGTGTGAGTTTGAGATGTTTCCGACTGTGGCTGTGTGAGTTTGAGATGTTTCAGACTGTAGCTGTGTGATATTGAGGTGTTTTGTTTGTAGCTGTACGGGTTTGAGATGTTTCAGACAGTAGCTGTGTGAGTTTGATGTGTATAAGGCCATAGCTGTGTGAGTTTGTGGTGTTTCAGACTGTAGCTGTATTGGGTTGAGGTGTTTCAAACTGTAGATGTGTGAGTTTGAGGTGTCTCAGACAGTAGCTGTATGAGGTTGAGGTGTTTCAGACTGTAGCTGCGTGAGGTTGTGGTGTTTTGGACTGTAGCTGTATGAGTTTGAGATGTTTCAGACAGTAGCTGTGTGTTTTTGATGTGTATCAGACCGTAGCTGTGTGAGTTTGAGATATTTAAGACCATAGTTGTAGTAGGTTGAGGTGTTTCAGACTGTAGATGTGTGAATTTGAGATGTTTCAGAAGGTAGCTGTGTGAGCTTGATGTGTATCAGACCATAGCTGTGTGAGTTTGAGATGTTTAAGACCATAGTTGTAGTAGGTTGAGGTGTTTCAGACTGTAGCTGTGTGAGTTTGATGTATATCAGACCGTAGCTGTGTGAGTTTGAGGTGTTTCAGACCATAGTTGTAGTAGGTTGAGGTGTTTCAGACTGTAGCTGTGTGAGCTTTAGATATTTCAGATTGTAGCTGTATGAGGTTGAGATGTTTCAGACCATAGCTGTGTGAGTTTAATGTGTATCAGACCGTTGCAGTGTGAGTTTGACATGTTTCAGACTGTAGCTATACGAGATTGAGGTGTTTCAGACCGTAGCTGGGTGAGTTGGAGGTGTTTCACACTGTAGCAGTGCGGGTTTGAGGTGTTTCACACTGTAGCTGTGTGAGTTTGAGATGTTTCAGACCCGAGCTGTATGAGTTTGAGCTGTTTCAGACTGTAGCTGTGTGTGTTAGAGGTGTATCAGACTATAGCTGTGTGAGCTTGAGATGTTTAAGACCACAGTTGTAGTCGGTTGAGGTGTTTCAGACTGTAGCTGTGTGAGTTTGAGGTGTCTCAGACTGTAGCAGTATGAGGTTGAGGTGTTTCAGACTTTAGCTGCGTGAGTGTGTGGTGTTTTGGACTGTAACTGTATGAGTTTGAGATGTTTCAGACAATAGCTGTGTGTGTTTGATGTGTATCAGACGGTAGCAGTGTGAGTTTGAGATGTTTCAGACTGTAGCTATATGAGGTAGAGGTGTTTCAGACTGTAGCTGTGTGAGTTTGACGTGTATCAGAATGTAGCTGTGAGAGTTTGAGGTGTTTCAGACAATAGCTGCGTGAGTTTGATGTGTATCAGACCATAGCAGTGTGAACTTGAGGTGTTTCAGACCATAGCTGTTTGGGTTTGAGATGTTTCAGACGGTGGCTGTGTGAGTTCGAGGTGTTTCAGAACTTAACTGTGTGAGTTTCAGATGTTTCAGACCCTAGGTGTACGAGTTTGAGTTGTTTCGGACTGTAGCTGTGTGAGTTTGAGATGTTTCACACTGTTGCTGTGTGTGTTTGTGGTGTTCCACACCGTAGCAGTGTGAGTTTTAAGATGTTTCAGACTGTAGCTGTATGAGTTTGAGGTGTTTCAGACAATAGCTGTGAGAGTTTGAGGTGTTTCAGAGAGTAGCTGAGTGAGTTTGAGATGTTTCAGACCATAGCTGTGTGAGTTTGAGATGTTTCACAATGTTGCTGTGTGTGTTTGTGGTGTTCCAGACCATAGCTGTGTGAGTTTGAGATGTTTCGGACTGTAGCTGTATGAGTTTGAGGTGTTTCAGACTGTAGCTGTATGAGTTTCAGGTATTTCAGACCATAGCTGTATGAATTTGAGATGTTTCAGACCATAGGTGTGTGAGTTTGAGATGTTTCCGACCATAGCTGTATGAGTTTGAGATGTTTCAGACCATAGCTGTTTGAGATTGAGATGTTTCAGACTGTAGCTGTGTGAGTTTGAGATGTTTCAGACTGGAGCTATGTGAGTTTGAGATGTTTCAGACCATAGCTGTTTGAGTTTGAGATGTTTCAGACAGTAGCTGTTTGAGGTTGAGATGTTTCTGACCGTAGCTGTGTGAGTTTGAGATGTTTCAGATCGTAGCTGTTTGAGTTTGAGATGTTTCAGACCGGAGCTGTGTGGGTTTGAGATGTTTCAGACAGTAGCTGTTTGAGGTTGAGATGTTTCTGACCGTAGCTGTGTGTTTGAGATGTTTCCGACCATAGCTGTATGTATTTGAGATGTTTCAGATCGTAGCTGTTTGAGTTTGAGATGTTTCAGACTGTAGCAGTGTGAGTTTGACTAGTTTCAGACCGTAGCTAGGTAGGTTTGAGATCTTTCTGACCGTAGCTGTAGGAGTTTGAGATGTTTCAGACCGGAGCTGTGTGGGTTTGAGATGTTTCAGACTGTAGCTGTATTAGGTTGAGGTGTTTCAAACTGTCGCTGCATGAGATTGAGGTGTTTCAGACTGTAGCTGTACGAGGTTGAGGTGTTTCGGACCATAGCTGTGAGAGTTTGATGTGTTTCAGACCGAGGCTGTGTGAGTTTGAGATGATTCAGTCCATAGCTGTATGAATTTGAGATGTTTCAGACCGTAGCTGTGTCAGTTTGCAGTGTTTCAGGCTGTAGCCGTGTGCATTTACGGTGTATCAGACTGTAGCTGTGTTAGGTTTGAGGTGTTTCGGACTGTAGCTGTATGAGTTTGAGATGTTTCTGACAGTAGCTGTGTGAGTTTGATGTGTATCAGACCGTAGCTGTGTGAGTTTGAGATGTTTCTGACTGTAGCTGTAATAGGTTGAGGTGTTTCAGATCATAGCTGTGTGAGTTTGATGTGTATCAGACCGTTGCAGTGTGAGTTTGCGATGTTTCAGACTGTAGGTGTATGAGTTTCAGGTATTTCAGACCATAGCTGTATGAATTTGAGATGTTTCAGACCATAGGTGTGTGAGTTTGATGTGTATCAGACCGTAGCAGTGTGAGTTTTAGATGTTTCAGTCCGTAGCTCTGTGACTTTGATGTGTATTAGACCATAGCTGTGTGAGTTTGAGGTATTTCAGACCATAGCTGTATGAGGTAAAATACTGGATTAGTGGTGCTGGAAGAGCACAGCAGTTTAGGCAGCATCCAATGAGCAGCGAAATCAACGTTTCGGACAAAAGCCCTTCATATGAGGTTGAGGTGTTTCAGACTGTAGCTGTATGAGGTTGAGGTGTTTGAGGCCGTAGCTGTGTGGGTTTGAAGTGTATCAGATCGTAGCTGTGTGAGTTTGAGGTGTTTCAGATGGTAGCTGTCTGAGTTTGAGGTATTTCAGTCTGTAGCTGTGTGAGTTTGAGGTGTTTCAGACTTTAGCTGTGTGAGTTTTAGATGTTTCAGCCCGTAGATCTGTGAGTTTGAGATGTTTCAGATGGTAGCTGTGTGAGTTTGATGTGTATCAGACCATCACTCTGTGAGTTTGAGGTGTTTCAGACCATAGTTGTGGTATGTTGAGGAGTTTCAGACTGTAGCTGTGTGAGCTTGAGATGTTTCAGACGGTAGCTGTGTGAATTTTAGATGTTTCAGACTGTAGCTGTGTACGTTTGAGGTGTTTCGGACTGTAGCTGTATTAGGTTGAGGTATTTCAAACTGTCGCTGCATGAGTTTGACGTGTTTCAGACTGTAGCTGTATGAGGTTGAGGTGTTTCAGACCATAGCTGTGAGAGTTTGAGGTGTTTCAGACCGAGGCTGTGAGAGTTTGAGATGATTCAGTCCATAGCTGTATGAATTTGAGATGTTTCAGACTGTAGCTGTGTCCATTTGCAGTGTTTCAGACTGTAGCCGTGTGCGTTTACGGTGTATCAGACTGTAGCTGTGTTAGGTTTGAGATGTTTTGGACTGTAGCTGTATGAGTTTGAGATGTTTCAGACAGTGGCTGTGTGAGTTTGATGTTTATCAGACCGTAGCTGTGTGAGTTTGAGATGTTTCAGACTGTAGCTGTATTAGGTTGAGGTGTTTCAGATCATAGCTGTATGAGTTTGAAGTGTATCAGACTGTAGCTGTGTGAGTTTTAGATGTTACAGACTGTAGCTGTATGAGGTTGAGGTGTTTCAGATCATAGCTGTGTGAGTTTGAAGTATATCAGACCGTAGCTGTGTGAGTTTGTGGTGTTTCAGACCATAGCTGTATGAGGTTGAGGTGTTTCAGACTGTAGCTGTGTTAGGTTTGAGATGTTTCAGACTGTAGCTGTATGAGTTTGAGATGTTTCAGACAGTGGCTGTGTGAGTTTGATGTTTATCAGACCGTAGCTATGTGAGTTTGAGATGTTTCAGATGGTAGCTGTCTGAGTTTGAGGTATTTCAGTCTGTAGCTGTGTGAGTTTGAGGTGTTTCAGACTTTAGCTGTATGAGTTTGAGGTGTTTCAGACTGTAGGTGTGTGAGTTTGAGATGATTCAGACAGTAGCTGTGTGAGTTTGATGTGTATCAGACCATATCTGTGTGAGTTTGAGGTGTTTCAGACCATAGGTGTATGAGGTTGAGGTGTTTCAGACTGTAGCTGTGTGAGTTTTAGATGTTTCAGACTGTAGCTGTATGAGGTTGCGATGTTTCAGACCATAGCTGTGTGAGTTTGAGATGTTTCCGACCATAGCTGTATGTATTTGAGATGTTTCAGATCGTAGCTGTTTGAGTTTGAGATGTTTCAGACTGTAGCAGTGTGAGTTTGACTTGTTTCAGACCGTAGCTAGGTAGGTTTGAGATCTTTCTGACCGTAGCTGTAGGAGTTTGAGATGTTTCAGACCGGAGCTGTGTGGGTTTGAGATGTTTCAGACTGTAGCTGTATTAGGTTGAGGTGTTTCAAACTGTCGCTGCATGAGATTGAGGTGTTTCAGACTGTAGCTGTGCGAGGTTGAGGTGTTTCAGACCATAGCTGTGAGAGTTTGATGTGTTTCAGACCGAGGCTGTGTGAGTTTGAGATGATTCAGTCCATAGCTGTATGAATTTGAGATGTTTCAGACTGTAGCTGTGTCAGTTTGCAGTGTTTCAGGCTGTAGCCGTGTGCGTTTACGGTGTATCAGACTGTAGCTGTGTTAGGTTTGAGGTGTTTCGGACTGTAGCTGTATGAGTTTGAGATGTTTCTGACAGTAGCTGTGTGAGTTTGATGTGTATCAGACCGTAGCTGTATGAGTTTGAGATGTTTCAGACAGTGGCTGTGTGAGTTTGATGTTTATCAGACCGTAGCTGTATGAGTTTGAGATGTTTCTGACAGTAGCTGTGTGAGTTTGATGTGTATCAGACCGTTGCAGTGTGAGTTTGCGATGTTTCAGACTGTAGGTGTATGAGTTTGATGTGTATCAGACCGTAGCAGTGTGAGTTTTAGATGTTTCAGTCCGTAGCTCTGTGACTTTGATGTGTATCAGACCATAGCTGTGTGAGTTTGAGGTATTTCAGACAATAGCTGTATGAGGTAAAATACTGGATTAGTGGTGCTGGAAGAGCACAGCAGTTTAGGCAGCATCCAATGAGCAGCGAAATCAACGTTTCGGACAAAAGCCCTTCATATGAGGTTGAGGTGTTTCAGACCTTAGCTGTATGAGATTGAGGTGTTTGAGGCCGTAGCTGTGTGGGTTTGAAGTGTATCAGATCGTAGCTGTGTGAGTTTGAGGTGTTTCAGATGGTAGCTGTCTGAGTTTGAGGTATTTCAGTCTGTAGCTGTGTGAGTTTGAGGTGTTTCAGACTTTAGCTGTGTGAGTTTTAGATGTTTCAGCCCGTAGATCTGTGAGTTTGAGATGTTTCAGATGGTAGCTGTGTGAGTTTGATGTGTATCAGACCATCAGTCTGTGAGTTTTAGGTGTTTCAGACCATAGTTGTGGTATGTTGAGGAGTTTCAGACTGTAGCTGTGTGAGCTTGAGATGTTTCAGACGGTAGTTGTGTGAATTTTAGATGTTTCAGATTGTAGCTGTGTACGTTTGAGGTGTTTCGGACTGTAGCTGTATTAGGTTGAGGTATTTCAAACTGTCGCTGCATGAGTTTGACGTGTTTCAGACTGTAGCTGTATGAGGTTGAGGTGTTTCAGACCATAGCTGTGAGAGTTTGAGGTGTTTCAGACCGAGGCTGTGAGAGTTTGAGATGATTCAGTCCATAGCTGTATGAATTTGAGATGTTTCAGACTGTAGCTGTGTCCATTTGCAGTGTTTCAGACTGTAGCCGTGTGCGTTTACGGTGTATCAGACTGTAGCTGTGTTAGGTTTGAGATGTTTTGGGCTGTAGCTGTATTAGGTTGAGGTGTTTCAGATCATAGCTGTATGAGTTTGAAGTGTATCAGACTGTAGCTGTGTGAGTTTTAGATGTTACAGACTGTAGCTGTATGAGGTTGAGGTGTTTCAGACAGTATCTGTGTGAGTTTGATGTATATCAGACCGGAGCTGTGTGAGTTTGAGGTGTTTCAGACCATAGTTGTGGTATGTTGAGGTGTTTCAGACTGTAGCTGTGTGAGCTTGAGATGTTTCAGACGGTAGCTGTGTGAATTGTAGATGTTTCAGACTGTAGCTATATGAGGTTGAGATGTTTCAGACCTTAGCTGTGTGAGTTTGAAGTGTATCAGACCTTAGCTGTGTGAATTTGAGATGTTTCAGATGGTAGCTGTCTGAGTTTGAGGTATTTCAGACTGTAGCTGTGTGAGTTTGAGGTGTTTCAGACTGTAGCTGTGTGCGTTTTACATGTTTCAGGCTGTAGCTGTGTGCGTTTGAGGTGTTTCGGACTGTAGCTGTATTAGGTTGAGGTATTTCAAACTGTCGCTGCATGAGTTTGACGTGTTTCAGACTGTAGCTGTATGAGGTTGAGGTGTTTCAGACCATAGCTGTGAGAGTTTGAGGTGTTTCAGACCGAGGCTGTGAGAGTTTGAGATGATTCAGTCCATAGCTGTATGAATTTGAGATGTTTCAGACTGTAGCTGTGTCCATTTGCAGTGTTTCAGACTGTAGCCGTGTGCGTTTACTGTGTATCAGACTGTAGCTGTGTTCGGTTTGAGATGTTTCGGACTGTAGCTGTGTGAGTTTGAGATGTTTCAGACAGTGGCTGTGTGAGTTTGATGTTTATCGGACCGTAGCTGTGTGAGTTTGAGATGTTTCAGACTGTATCTGTATTAGGTTGAGGTGTTTCAGATCGTAGCTGTATGAGTTTGATGTGTATCAGACAGTTGCTGTGTGAGTTTTAGATGTTACAGACTGTAGCTGTATGAGGTTGAGGTGTTTCAGATCATAGCTGTGTGAGTTTGAAGTATATCAGACCGTAGCTGTGTGAGTTTGTGATGTTTCAGACCATAGCTGTATGAGGTTGAGGTGTTTCAGACTGTAGCTGTGTGAGATTGAGGTGTCTCAGACTGTAGCTGTATGAGGTTGAGGTGTTTGAGGCCGTAGCCGTGTGAGTTTGAAGTGTATCAGATCGTAGCCGTGTGAGTTTGAGATGTTTCAGATGGTAGCTGTCTGAGTTTGAGGTATTTCAGTCTGTAGCTGTGTGAGTTTGAGGTGTTTCAGACTTTAGCTGTGTGAGTTTTAGATGTTTCAGTCAGTAGATCTGTGAGTTTGAGATGTTTCAGATGGTAGCTGTGTGAGTTTGAGGTGTTTCAGACCATAGCTGTATGAGGTTGAGGTGTTTAAGACTGTAGCTGTGTGAGTTTGAGATGATTCAGACAGTATCTGTGTGAGTTTGATGTGTATCAGACCATATCTGTGTGAGTTTGAGGTGTTTCAGACCATAGCCGTATGAGGTTGAGGTGTTTCAGACTGTAGCTGTGTGAGTTTGAGATGATTCAGACAGTATCTGTGTGAGTTTGATGTGTATCAAACCATATCTGTGTGAGTTTGAGGTGTTTCAGACCATAGCTGTATGAGGTTGAGGTGTTTCAGACTGTAGCTGTGTGAGTTTTAGATGTTTCAGACTGTAGCTGTATGAGGTTGAGATGTTTCAGACGGTAGCTGTGTGAGTTTGATGTATATCAGACCGGAGCTGTGTGAGTTTGAGGTGTTTCAGACCATAGTTGTGGTATGTTGAGGTGTTTCAGACTGTAGCTGTGTGAGCTTGAGATGTTTCAGATGGTAGCTGTGTGAATTTTAGATTTTTCAGACTGTAGCTATATGAGGTTGAGATGTTTCAGACCATAGCTGTGTGAGTTTGAAGTGTATCAGACCATAGCCGTGTGAATTTGAGATGTTTCAGATGGTAGCTGTATGTGTTTGAGGTATTTCAGACTGTAGCTGTGTGAGTTTGAGGTGTTTCAGACTGTAGCTGTGTGAGTTTTAGATGTTTCAGACTGTAGCTGTGTACGTTTGAGGTGTTTCGGACTGTAGCTGTATTAGGTTGAGGTATTTCAAACTGTCGCTGCATGAGTTTGACGTGTTTCAGACTGTAGCTGTATGAGGTTGAGGTGTTTCAGACCATAGCTGTGAGAGTTTGAGGTGTTTCAGACCGAGGCTGTGAGAGTTTGAGATGATTCAGTCCATAGCTGTATGAATTTGAGATGTTTCAGACTGTAGCTGTGTCCATTTGCAGTGTTTCAGACTGTAGCCGTGTGCGTTTACGGTGTATCAGACTGTAGCTGTGTTAGGTTTGAGATGTTTTGGACTGTAGCTGTATGAGTTTGAGATGTCTCAGACAGTGGCTGTGTGAGTTTGATGTTTATCAGACCGTAGCTGTGTGAGTTTGAGATGTTTCAGACCATAGCTGTATGAGGTTGAGGTGTTTCAGACTGTAGCTGTGTTAGGTTTGAAATGTTTCAGACTGTAGCTGTATGAGTTTGAGATGTTTCAGAGAGTGGCTGTGTGAGTTTGATGTTTATCAGACCGTAGCTGTGTGAGTTTGAGATGTTTCAGACTGTAGCTGTATGATGTTGAGTTGTTTCAGATCATAGCTGTGTGAGGTTGAGGTGTTTCAGACTGTAGCTGTGTGAGTTTGAGATGTTTCAGACTGTAGCTGTATGAGGTTGCGATGTTTCAGACCATAGCTGTGTGAGTTTGAAGTGTATCAGATCGTAGCCGTGTGAGTTTGAGATGTTTCAGATGGTAGCTGTCTGAGTTTGAGGTATTTCAGTCTGTAGCTGTGTGAGTTTGAGGTGTTTCAGACTTTAGCTGTGTGAGTTTTAGATGTTTCAGTCCGTAGATCTGTGAGTTTGAGATGTTTCAGATGGTAGCTGTGTGAGTTTGAGGTGTTTCAGACCATAGCTGTATGAGGTTGAGGTGTTTCGGACTGTAGCTGTGTGAGTTTGAGATGATTCAGACAGTATCTGTGTGAATTTGATGTGTATCAGACCATATCTGTGTGAGTTTGAGGTGTTTCAGACCATAGCTGTATGAGGTTGAGGTGTTTCAGACCGTAGCTGTGTGAGTTTTAGATGTTTCAGACTGTAGCTGTATGAGGTTGAGATGTTTCAGACAGTATCTGTGTGAGTTTGATGTGTATCAGATCGGAGCTGTGTGAGTTTGAGGTGTTTCATACCATAGTTGTGATATGTTGAGGTGTTTCAGACTGTAGCTGTGTGAGCTTGAGATGTTTCAGACGGTAGCTGTGTGAATTTTAGATGTTTCAGACTGTAGCTATATGAGGTTGAGATGTTTCAGACCATAGCTGTGTGAGTTTGAAGTGTATCAGACCATAGCCGTGTGAATTTGAGGTGTTTCAGATGGTAGCTGTATGTGTTTGAGGTATTTCAGACTGTAGCTGTGTGAGTTTGATGTGTATCAGACTGTAGCTGTGTGGGTTTGAGATGTTTAAGACCACAGTTTTAGTAGGTTGAGGTGTTTCAGACCGTAGCTGTGTGAGTTTGATGTGTATCAGACCGTAGCTGTGTGAGTTTGAGGTGTTTCAGACCGTAGCTGTATGAGGTTGAGGTGTTTCAGACTGTAGCTGTGTGAGTTTGAGGTGTCTCAGACTGTAGCTGTGTGAGGTTGAGGTGTTTGAGGCCGTAGCTGTGTGAGTTTGAAGTGTATCAGATCGTAGCCGTGTGAGTTTGAGATGTTTCAGATGGTAGCTGTCTGAGTTTGAGGTATTTCAGTCTGTAGCTGTGTGAGTTTGAGGTGTTTCAGACTTTAGTTGTGTGAGTTTTAGATGTTTCAGTCCGTAGATCTGTGTGTTTGAGATGTTTCTGATGGTAGCTGTGTGAGTTTGAGGTGTTTCAGACCATAGCTGTATGAGGTTGAGGTGTTTCAGACTGTAGCTGTGTGAGTTTGAGATGATTCAGACAGTATCTGTGTGAGTTTGATGTGTATCAGACCATATCTGTGTGAGTTTGAGGTGTTTCAGACCATAGCTGTATGAGGTTAAGGTGTTTCAGACCGTAGCTGTGTGAGTTTTAGATGTTTCAGACTGTAGCTGTATGAGGTTGAGATGTTTCAGACAGTATCTGTGTGAGTTTGATGTGTATCAGACCGGAGCTGTGTTAGTTTGAGGTGTTTCAGACCATAGTTGTGGTATGTTGAGGAGTTTCAGACTGTAGCTTTGTGAGCTTGAGATGTTTCAGACGGTAGCTGTGTGAATTTTAGATGTTTCAGACTGTAGCTATATGAGGTTGAGATGTTTCAGACCATAGCTGTGTGAGTTTGAAGTCTATCAGACCATAGCCGTGTGAATTTGAGATGTTTCAGATGGTAGCTGTATGTGTTTGAGGTATTTCAGACTGTAGCTGTGTGAGTTTGAGGTGTTTCAGACTGTAGCTGTGTGAGTTTTAGATGTTTCAGGCTGTAGCTGTGTACGTTTGAGGTGTTTCGGACTGTAGCTGTATTAGGTTGAGGTATTTCAAACTGTCGCTGCACGAGTTTGACGTGTTTCAGACTGTAGCTGTATGAGGTTGAGGTGTTTCAGACCATAGCTGTGAGAGTTTGAGGTGTTTCAGACCGAGGCTGTGAGAGTTTGAGATGATTCAGTCCATAGCTGTATGAATTTGAGATGTTTCAGACTGTAGCTGTGTCCATTTGCAGTGTTTCAGACTGTAGCCGTGTGCGTTTACGGTGTATCAGACTGTAGCTGTGTTAGGTTTGAGATGTTTTGGACTGTAGCTGTATGAGTTTGAGATGTTTCAGACAGTGGCTGTGTGAGTTTGATGTTTATCAGACCGTAGCTGTGTGAGTTTGAGATGTTTCACATGGTAGCTGTATGTGTTTGAGATGTTTCAGACTGTAGCTGTGTGAGCTTTAGATGTTTCAGACTGTAGCTGTATTAGGTTGAGGTGTTTCAAACTGTCACTGCATGAGTTTAAGGTGTTTTAGACTGTAGCTCTACGAGGTTGAGGAGTTTCAGACCATAGCTGTGAGAGTTTGAGGTGTTTCACACTGTTGCTGTGTGAGTTTGTGGTGTTCCAGACCGTAGCTGTGTGAGTTTGAGATATTTCAGACTGTAGCTGTATGAGTTTGAGGTGTTTCAGACCACAGCTGTGAGAGTTTGAGGTGTTTCAGACCTTAGCTGTATGAATTTGAGATGTTTCTGACCATAGGTGTGTGAGTTTGAGATGTTTCAGACCATAGGTGTGTGAGTTTGAGATGTTTCCGACCATAGCTGTGTGAGTTTGAGATGTTTCAGACCGTAGCTGTATGAGGTTGAGGTGTTTCAGACTGTAGCTGTGTGAGTTTGAGATGTTTAAGACCACAGTTTTAATAGGTTGAGGTGTTTCAGACCGTAGCTGTGTGAGTTTGATGTGTATCAGACCATAGCTGTGTGAGTTTGAGGTGTTTCAGACCGTAGCTGTATGAGTTTGAGGTGTTTCAGACTGTAGCTGTGTGAGTTTGAGGTGTCTCAGACTGTAGCTGTGTGAGTTTGATGTGTATCAGACCATAGCAGCGTGAACTTGAGGTGTTTCAGACCATAGCTGTTTGTGTTTGAGATGTTTCAGACGATGGCTGTGTGAGTTTGAGGTGTTTCAGAACTTAACTGTGTGAGTTTCAGATGTTTCAGACCCTAGGTGTATGAGTTTGAGTTGTTTCGGACTGTAGCTGTATGAGTTTGAGTTGTTTCGGACTGTAGCTGTTTGAGTTTGAGATGTTTCTGACTGTAGCTGTGTGAGTTTGAGATGTTTCCGACCATAGCTGTATGTACTTGAGATGTTTCAGATCGTAGCTGTTTGAGTTTGAGATGTTTCAGACTGTAGCAGTGTGAGTTTGATGTGTATCAGACCGGAGCTGTGTGAATTTGAGATGTTTAAGACCACAGTTTTAGTAGGTTGAGGTGTTTCAGACTGTAGCTGTGTGAGTTTGATGTGTATCAGACCGTAGCTGTGTGGGTTTGAGGTGTTTCAGACCGTAGCTGTATGAGGTTGAGGTGTTTCAGGCTGTAGCTGTATGAGGTTGAGGTGTTTGAGGCCGTAGCTGTGTGAGTTTGATGTGTATCAGACCATAGCAGTGTGAACTTGAGGTGTTTCAGACCAAAGCTGTTTGTGTTTGAGATGTTTCAGACGGTGGCTGTGTGAGTTCGAGGTGTTTCAGAACTTAACTGTGTGAGTTTCAGACGCTTCAGACCCTAGGTGTATGAGTTTGAGTTGTTTCGGACTGTAGCTGTGTGAGTTTGAGATGTTTCACAGTGTAGCTGTGTGTGTTTGTGGTGTTTCCGACCATAGCTGTATGTATTTGAGATGTTTCAGATCGTAGCTGTTTGAGTTTGAGATGTTTCAGACTGTAGCTATGTGAGTTTGATGTGTATCAGACCGTAGCTGTGTAAGTTTGAGGTGTTTCAGACCATAGTTGTGGTATGTTGAGGTGTTTCAGACTGTAGCTGTGTGAGCTTGAGCTGTTTCAGACAGTAGCTGTGTGAATTTTAGATGTTTCAGACTGTAGCTATATGAGGTTGAGATGTTTCAGACCATAGCTGTGTGAGTTTGAAGTGTATCAGACCATAGCCGTGTGAATTTGAGATGTTTCAGGTGGTAGCTGTATGTGTTTGAGGTATTTCAGACTGTAGCTGTGTGAGTTTGAGGTGTTTCAGACTGTACCTGTGTGTGTTTTAGATGTTTCAGGCTGTAGCTGTGTGCGTTTGAGGTGTTTCGGACTGTAGCTGTATTAGGTTGAGGTATTTCAAACTGTCGCTGCATGAGTTTGACATGTTTCAGACTGTAGCTGTATGAGGTTGAGGTGTTTCAGACCATAGCTGTGAGAGTTTGAGGTGTTTCAGACCAAGGCTGTGTGATTTTGAGATGATTCAATCCATAGTTGTATGAATTTGAGATGTTTCAGACCGTAGCTGTGTCAGTTTGCGGTGTTTCAGGCTGTAGCCGTGTGCGTTTACGGTGTATCAGACTGTAGCTGTGTTAGGTTTGAGATGTTTCAGACTGTTGCTGTATGAGTTTGAGATTTTTTGACAGTTGCTGTCTGAGTTTGATGTGTATCTGACTATAGCTGTGTGAGTTTGGGATGTTTCAGACTGTAGCTGTATTAGGTTGAGGTGTTTCAGTCTGTAGCTGTGAGTTTGAGGTGTTTCAGACTGTAGCTGTATGAGTTTATTGTATATCGGACCGTAGCAGTGTGAGTTTGAGGTGTTTCAGACCGTATCTATATGAGTTTGTGATGTTTCAGACTGTAGCTGTGTGTGGTTGAGGTGTTTCAGACTGTAGCTGTATGAGCTTGCGATGTTTCAGACTGTAACTGTGTGCGTTTGAGGTGTTTCAGACTGTAACTGTGTTAGGTTGAGATGTTTCAGATCCTATCTGTGTGAGTTTGATGTGTATCAGACTGTAGGTGTATGAGTTTGAGGTGTTTCAGTCTGTAGCTGTGAGTTTGAGGTGTTTCAGACTGTAGCTGTATGAGTTTGATGTGTATCGGACTGTATCAGTGTGAGTTTGAGATGTTTCAGACAGTAGCTGCATGAGTTTGAGGTGTTTCAAACCATAGCTATGAGGTTTTAAGGAGTTTGAGATGTTTCAAACAGTGGCTGTGTGATTTTGAGGTGTTTCAGACTTTAACTGTGTGAGTTTCAGATGTGTCAGACCCTAGGCGTATGGGTTTGAGGTGTTTCAGACTGTAGCTGTGTGACTTTGAGATGTTTCACACTGTTGCTGTGTGAGTTTGTGGTGTTCCAGACCGTAGCTGTGTGAGTTTGGGATGTTGCAGACTGTAGCTGTGTGAGTTTCAGGTGTTTCAGATTGTAGCTGCATGAGTTTGAGGTGTTTCAAACCATAGCTGTGAGAGTTTGAGGTGTTTCAGACCGTAGCTGTGTGGGTTTGACATGTTTCAGACTGTAGCTGTGTGAATTTGAGATGTTTCAGACCATAGCTGTATGAGTTTGAGATGTTTCAGACTGTAGCTGTGTGAGTTGCAGATGTTGCTGACCATAGCTGAATGAGTTTGAGATGTTTCAGACCGTAGCTGTTTGAGTTTGTGATGTTTCAGACCGTAGCTGTATCAGTTTGAGATGTTTCAGACCATAGCTGTATCAGTTTGAGATGTTTCAGATGGTACCTGTGTGTGTTTGATGTGTATCAGACCGTTGCAGTGTGAGTTTTAGATGTTTCAGATGGAAGCTGCATGAGTTTAAGATGTTTCAAACTGTAGCTGTGTGAGTTTGATTTGTTTCACACTGTAGCAGTGCGGGTTTGAGGTGTTTCACACTGTAGCTGTGTGAGTTTGAGATGTTTCAGACTGTAGCTGTGTGCGTTTGAGATGTGTCAGACTGTAGCTATATGAGGTTGAGGTGTTTCAGACAGTAGTCGTGTGAATTTGAGGTGTCTCAGACCGTAGCTGTGTGAGTTTGATGTGTATCAGACCATAGAGTGTGAGCTTGAGGTGTTTCAGACCATAGCTGTATGGGTTTGAGATGTTTCAGACTGTGGCTGTGTGAGTTCGAGGTGTTTCAGACCTTAACTGTGTGAGTTTCAGATGTTTCAGACCCTAGGTGTATGAGTTTGCGATGTTTCAGACTGTAGCTGTATTAGGTTGAGGTGTTTCAGTCTGTAGCTGTGATTTTGATGTGTTTCAGACTGTAGCTGTATGAGTTTGATGTGTATCGGACTGTATCAGTGTGAGTTTGAGATGTTTCAGACGGTAGCTGCATGAGTTTGAGGTGTTTCAAACCATAGCTATGAGATTTTAAGGAGTTTACCATAAGACCATAAGACATAGGAGTGGAAGTAAGGCCATTCGGCCCATCGAGTCCACTCCGCCATTCAATCATGGCTGATGCGCATTTCATCTCCACCTGCCAGCACTCTCCCCGTAGCCCTTAATTCCTCTAGACAACAAGAACCTATCAATCTCGGCCTTGAAGACATTTAGCGTCCCGGCGTCCACTGCACTCCGTGGCAATGAATTCCACAGGCCCACCACTCTCTGGCTGAAGAAATGTCTGCGCATTTCCGTTCTGAAATGACCCCCTCTAATTCTAAGGCTGTGTCCACGGGTCCTAGTCTCCTCGCCTAACAGAAACAATTTTCTAGCATCCACCTTTTCAAAGCCATGTATTATTTTGTACGTCTCTATTAGATCTCCCCTTAATCTTCTAAACTCCAACGAATACAATCCCAGTATCCTCAGCCGTTCCTCATATGCTAGACCTGTCATTCCAGGGATCATCCGTGTGAATCTCCGCTGGACACGTTCCAGTGCCAGTATGTCCTTCCTGGGGTGTGGGGACCAAAACTGGACACAGTACTCCAAATGGGGCCTAACCAGAGCTTTATAAAGTCTTAGTAGTACATCTCTGCTTTTATATTCCAACCCTCTTGAGATAAGAGACAACATTGCATTCGCTTTCTTAAAGTTTGAGATGTTTCAAACAGTGGCTGTGTGATTTTGAGGTGTTTCAGAACTTAAGTGTGTGAGTTTCAGATGTGTCAGACCCTAGGCGTATGGGTTTGAGGTGTTTCAGACTGTAGCTGTGTGACTTTGAGATGTTTCACACTGTTGCTGTGTGAGTTTGTGGTGTTCCAGACCGTAGCTGTGTGAGTTTGAGATGTTTCAGACTGTAGCTGTGTGAGTTTGAGGTGTTTCAGACTGTAGCTGCATGGGTTTGAGGTGTTTCAAACCATAGCTGTGAGAGTTTGAGGTGTTTCAGACCGTAGCTGTGTGGGTTTGACATGTTTCAGACTGTAGCTGTGTGAATTTGAGATGTTTCAGACCATAGCTGTATGAGTTTGAGATGTTTCAGACTGTAGCTGTGTGAGTTGCAGATGTTGCCGACCATAGCTGAATGAGTTTGAGGTGTTTCAGACCGTAGCTGTGTGGGTTTGACATGTTTCAGACTGTAGCTGTGTGAATTTGAGATGTCTCAGTCCGTAGCTGTGTGAGTTTGTGATGTTTCAGACCGTAGCTGTGTGAGTTTGAGATGTTTCAGTCTATAGCTGTGTGAGGTTGAGGTGTTTCAGTCTGTAGCTGTGTGTGTGGTTGAAGTGTTTCAGACTGTAGCTGTGTGAGTTTGACACGTTTCAGACCGTAGCTGTGTAGGTTTGAGATGCTTCAGACCGTAGCTGTGTGAGTTTGAGATGTTTCAGACCATAGCTGTATCAGTTTGAGATGTTTCAGACCGCAGCTGTGTAAGTTTGAGATGTTTCAGACCATAGCTGTTTGAATTTGAGATGTTTCAGACCGTAGCTGTTTGAATTTGAGATGTTTCAGACCGCAGCTGTATCAGTTTGAGATGTTTCAGACCGTAGCTGTTTGAATTTGAGATGTTTCAGACCGTAGCTGTTTGAATTTGAGATGTTTCAGTCTGTAGCTGTTTGAATTTGAGATGTTTCAGACTGTAGCTGTGTGAGTTTAAGATGTTTCAAACTGGAGCTGAGTGAGTTTGATTTGTTTCACACTGTGGCAGTGCGGGTTTGAGGTGTTTCACACTGTAGCTGTGTGAGGTTGAGATGTTTCAGACTGTAGCTGTGTGAGTTTGAGATGTTTCTGACTGTAGCTATATGAGGTTGAGGTGTTTCAGACAGTAGTCGTGTGAGTTTGAGGTGTCTCAGACTGTAGCTGTATGAGGTTGATGTGTTTGAGACCGTAGCTATGTGAGTTTGATGTGTATCAGACCATAGAGCGTGAGCTTGAGGTGTTTCAGCCCATAGCTGTATGGGTTTGAGATGTTTCAGACGGTGGCTGTGTGAGTTCGCGGTGTTTCAGACCTTAACTGTGTGAGTTTCAGATGTTTCAGACTCTAGGTGTATGAGTTTGAGTTGTTTCGGACTGTAGCTGTGTGAGTTTGAAATGTTTCACACTGTTGCTGTGTGTTTTTGTGGTGTTCCAGACTGTAGCTGAGTGAGTTTGAGATGTTTCAGACTGTAGCTGTGTGTGGTTGAGGTGTTTCAGACCGTAGCTGTGTGAGCTTGAGATGTTTCAGACTGTAGCTGTATGTGGTTGAGGTGTTTCAGTCTGTAGCTGTGTGTGTGGTTGAGGTGTTTCAGACTGTAGCTGTTTGAGGTTGAGGTGTTTCAGATCGCATCTGTGTGAGTTTGAAGTGTATCAGACCATAGCAGTGTACATTTGAGGTGTTTCAGACCATAGCTGTGAGAGTTTGAGATGTTTCAGACATTGGTGTGTGAGGTTGCGATGTTTCAGTCTGTAGCTGTATGAGTTTGAGATGTTTCAGACCATAGCTGTGTGAGTTTGAGATGTTTCAGACATTGGTGTGTGAGGTTGCGATGTTTCAGTCTGTAGCTGTATGAGTTTGAGATGTTTCAGACCATAGCTGTGTGAGTTTGAAGTGTATCAGACCATAGCTTTGAGAGTTTGAGATGATTCAGACTTTAGCTGTATTAGGGTGGTGTGTTTCAGACTGTAGCTGTGAGAGTTTGAGGTGTTTCAGACTGTAGCTGTATGAGGTTAAAGTGTATCAGACCATAGCTATGTGAATTTGATATGTTTCAGACTTTAGCTGTATTGGGGTGATGTGTTTCAGACTGTAGCTGTGGGAGTTTGCGATGTTTCAAACAGTAGCTGTGTGAGTTTGAGGTGTTTCAGACAGTAGCTGTGTCAATTTGAGCTATTTCAGACTTTAGCTCTTTGAGTTTGAGGTGTTTCAGACTTAGGCTGTGTGGGTTCGAGGTGTTTCAGACTATAGCTCTCTGTGTTTGAGGTGTTTCAGACCTTGGCTGTTTGAATTTGAACTGTTTCAGGCTATAGCTCTCTGAGTTTGAGGTGTTTCAGACTGTAGCTGTGTGAGTTTGAGATAGTTCAGACTGTAGCTATGTGTGTTTGAGATGTTTCAGACTGTAGCTGTATGAGTTTGAGATGTTTCAGACCGTAGCTGTGTGAGTTTGATGTGTCTCAGACTGTACATGTGTGTGTTTGAGGTGTGCCAGACCTTGGCTGTGTGGGTTTGAGGTGTTTCAGACTGTAACTGTATGAGTTTGAGATGTTTCAGACAGTAGCTGTGTGAGTTTGATGTGTCTCAGACCGTAGCTGTGTGGTTGAGATGTTTCAGACCATAGCTGTGTGAGTTTGAAGTGTATCAGACCGCAGTAGTGTGAGTTTGAGATGTTTCAGACGGTAGCTGTGTGAATTTGAGATGTTTCAGACTGTAGCTCTGTGAGTTTGAGGGGTTTCAGAGCATAGCTGTGTGAGTTTTAGATGTTTCAGACTGTAGCTGTATGAGTTTGAGGTGTTTCAGACTGTAGCTGTATGAGTTTGAGATTTTTCAGACCGTAGCAGTGTGAGTTTGAGGTGTTTCAGACTGTAGCTGTGTGGGTTTGAGGTGTTTCAGACTGTAGCTGTATGAGGTTGAAGTGTTGCAGACTGTATCTTTGTGAGTTTGAGGTGTTTCAAACCATAGCTGTGTGAGATCGAGGTGTTTTGGTCCATAGCGGTTAGTGTGTGAGGTGTTTCAGACTGTAGCTGTGTGAGTTTGTGATGTTTCAGACTAGCTGTGTGTGTTTGTAGTGTTCCAGACCTTAGCTGTATTAGGTTGAGGTGTTTCAGACTGTAGCTGTGCGAGTTTGAGGTGTTTCAGACTGTAGCTGTACGGGTTTAACGTGTATCAGACAATGGCAGTGTGAGTTTGAGAGTTTTCAGACGGTAGCTGTATGAGTTTGAGGTGTTTCACACTGTAGTTGTGTGAGTTTGAGAAGTTTCAGACTGTAGCTGTGCGAATTTGAGATGGTTCAGACTGTAGTTGCATGAGTTTGCAATGTTTCAAACAGTAGCTGTGTGAATTTGAGTTGTTTTAGGTGTAGCTGTGTGAGTCTGTGGTGTTCCAAACCATAGTTGTGTGAGTTTGAGATGTTTCAGACTGTAGGTGTGTGAGTTTGAGATGTTTCAGACAGTAGCTGTATGAGTTTGAGGTGTTTCAGACCGTAGCTGTGTGAATCTATGCTGTTTCAGACTGTAGCCGTGTGATTTTGAGAAGTTTTACAACCTAGCTCTGTGAGGTTGAGGTGTTTCGGACTGTAGCTGTATGAGTTTGAGATGTTTCAGACAGTAGCTGTGTGAGTTTGATATGTACCAGACTGTAGCTGTGTGAGTTTGAGGTGTTTCAGACTGTAGTTGTATTAGGTTGAGGTGTTTCAGACTGTAGATGTGTGAGTTTGAGGTGTTTCAGACTGTAGCTGTATGAGGTTGAGATGTTTCAGACCATAGCTGTTTGAGTTTGAAGTGTATCAGACCGTAGCTATGCGAGTTTGAGGTGTTTCAGGTTTTAGCTGTATTAGGTTGAGGTGTTTCACACTGTTGCTGTGTGAGTTTGAGGTGTTTCAGACTGTAGCTGTATGAGGTTGAAGTGTTGCAGACTGTATCTTTGTGAGTTTGATGTGTATCAGACTGTAGCAGTGTGAGTTAGAGGTGTTTCAGACCGTCGCTTTGAGATTTTGAGGTGTTTCAGACCATAGCTGTGTGAGTTCAAGGTGTTTCGGACCATAGCGGTCAGCGTTTGAGTTGTTTCAGACCGTAAGTGTATGTGTTTGAGGTGACCCGGAGCATAGTTTTATGAGTTTGAAGTGTATCAGACCATGGCAGTGCAGCGTAGGGAGTGCAGCATAGGTTCACGAGGTCAATTCCTGGAATGGCAGGATTGCCTTACACGGAAAGACTGAAGCGACTGGGCTTGTATACCCTTGAGTTTAGAAGACTGAGAGGGGATCTGATTGAAACGTATAGGATTATGAAAGGATTGGACACTCTGGCAGGAGGAAACATATTTCCGCTGATGGGGGAGTGCCGAACCAGAGGACACAACTTAAAAATGTTTGAGTTGCTCTGTAGCTGTATGAGTTTGAGATGTTTCAGCCTGTAGCTGTATGAGTTTGAGGTGTTTCAGACTGTAGCTGTATTAGGTTGATGTGTTTCAGACAGTAGCTGTATGAGTTTGAGATGTTTCAGATGGTAGCTGTGTGAGTTTGAGGTGTTTCATACTGTAGCTGTGCGATTTTGAGATGTTTCAGACTGTAGCTGTGTGAGCTTGTGATATTTCAAACAGCAGCTGTGTGAATTTGAGCTGTTTCAGACTATAGCTCTCTGAGTTTGAGGTGTTTCAGCCTGTAGCTGTGTTTGTTTGAGATGTTTCAGACTGTAGCTGTCTGAGCTAGAGGTGTTTCAGACTGTGGGTGCGTGAGTTTGAAATGTTTCAGACCATAGCTGTGTGAGTTTGAGATGTTTCAGACAGCAGCTGTATAGGTTTGAGATGATACAGACAGTAGGTGTGTGAGGTTGAGATGTTTCAGTCCATAGCTGTGTGTGGATTTGAGGTGTTTCAGACCGTATCTGTATGAGTTTGAGGTCTTTCAGACTGTAGCTGTGTGTGGTTGAGGTGTTTCAGACTGTAGCTGTATGAGTTTGAGATATTTCAGACCGTAGCAGTGTGAGTTTGAGGTGTTTCAGACTGTAGCTGTATTAGGCTGATGTGTTTCATACAGTAGATGTATGAGTTTGAGATGTTTCAGACGGTACCTCTGTGAGTTTGAGGTGTTTCACACTGTTGCTGTATGAGTTTGAGATGTTTCATACTGTAGCTGTGCGATTTTGAGATGTTTCAGACTGTAGCTGTCTGAGCTAGAGGTGTTTCAGACCATAGGTGCGTGAGATTGAGATGTTTCAGACCATAGCTGTGTGAGTTTGAGATGTTTCAGACCGCCGCTGTATAGGTTTGAGATGATTCAGACAGTAGGTGTGTGAGGTTGAGATGTTTCAGCCGGTATCTGTGTGAGTTTGAGGTGTTTCACACTGTTGCTATATGAGTTTGAGATGTTTCAGACCATAGCTGTGTGAGTCTGAGGTGTTTCAGGCCGTAGCTGTATGAGTTTGAGATGTTTTGGACAGTAGCTTTGTGAGGTTGAAGTGTTTCGGACTGTAGCTGTCTGAGTTTGGAATATTTCAGACAGTAGCTGTGTGAGTTTGATGTGTATCTGAATGTAGCTGTGTGAGTCTTAGGTGTTTCAGACTGTATCTGTATTAGGTTGATGTGGTTCAGACTATAGATGTGTGAGTTTTTGGTGTTTCAGACTGTACTTGTATGAGGGTGCATGTATCAGACTGTAGCTGTGTGAGTTTGAGATGTTTCAGACCATAGCTGTATGAGTTTGAGGTGTTTCAGACCGTATCTGTGTGAGTTTGAGATGTTTCACTCTGTAGCTGTGTGAGGTTGAGGTGTTTCAGATTGTAGCTGTATGAGTTTGAGATGTTTCAGACTGTAGCTGTATTCGGTTGAAGTGTATCAGACCAGAGCAGTGTGAGTTTGAGATTTTTCAGATGGTAGCTGTATGAGGTTAATATGTTTCAGACTGTAGCTGTATGAGTTTGAAGTGTATCAGATCACAGCAGTGTGTGTTTGAGATTTTTCAGACTGTAGCTGTATGTGTTTCAGGCGTTTCAGACTGTAGCTGTGTGAGTATGAGTGTTTCAGACTGTAGCTGTTTTAGTTTGATGTGTTTCAGACTGTAGCTGTTTGGTTTAAGATATTTCAGACTGTAGCTGTATTAGGTTGATGTGTTTCAGACAGTAGCTGTGTGAGTTTGAGTTGTTTCAGACTGTAGCTGTATGAAATTGAGATATTTCAGACCGTAGAAGTGTGAGTTTGAAGTGTATCAGACCGTAGGTATGTGGGTTTGAGGTGTTTCAGATTGTTGCTACATGAGTTTGAAGTGTATCAGACCAGAGCAGTGTAAGTTTGAGATTTTTCAGATGGTAGCTGTATGAGTTTGAGGTGTTTCATACCGTAACTGTGTGAGTTTGAGGTGTTTCAGACCGTAGCTGTGTGAGTTTGAGGTGTTTCAGACTGTAGCTGTGTGAGTTTGAGGTGCTTCAGACCATAGCTGTGAGAGTTTGAGATGTTTCAGACATTGGTGTGTGAGGTTGCGATGTTTCAGTCTGTAGCTGTATGAGTTTGAGATGTTTCAGACCATAGCTGTGTGAGTTTGAAGTGTATCAGACCATAGCTATGAGAGTTTGAGATGATTCAGACTTTAGCTGTATTGGGGTGATGTGTTTCAGACTGTAGCTGTGTGACTTTGAGATGTTTCAGACTGTAGCTGTGTGAATTTGAAGTTTTTCAGACCGTAGCTGTGTGAGTTTGACATGTTTCAGACCATAGCTATGTGAGTTTGAGGTGTTTCAGACAGTAGCTGTGTCAATTTGAGCTATTTCAGACTTTAGCTCTTTGAGTTTGAGGTGTTTCAGACTTTGGCTGTGTGGGTTCGAGGTGTTTCAGACTATAGCTCTCTGTGTTTGAGGTGTTTCAGACCTTGGTTGTTTGAATTTGAGCTGTTTCAGGCTATAGCTCTCTGAGTTTGAGGTGTTTCAGACTGTAGCTGTGTGAGTTTGAGATAGTTCAGACTGTAGCTGTGTGTGTTTGAGATGTTTCAGACTGTAGCTGTATGAGTTTGAGATGTTTCAGACTGTAGCTGTGCGTGTTTGTGGTGTTTCAGTCCGTAGCTGTATGAGTTTGAGGTGTTTCAGACAGTAGCTGTGTGAGTTTGATGTGTCTCAGACTGTAGCTGTGTGTGTTTGAGGTGTGCCAGACCTTGGCTGTGTGGGTTTGAGGTGTTTCAGACCATAGCTGTATGAGTTTGAGATGTTTCAGACAGTAGCTGTGTGAGTTTGATGTGTCTCAGACCGTAGCTGTGTGAGTTTGAGGTGTTTCAGACCTTGCTGTGTGGGTTTGAGGTGTTTCAGACTGTAGCTGTATGAGGTTGAAGTGTTGCAGACTGTATCTTTGTGAGTTTGATGTGTATCAGACTGTAGCAGTGTGAATTTGAGGTGTTTCAGACCGTCGCTGTGAGATTTTGAGGTGTTTCAGACCATAGCTGTGTGAGTTCAAGGTGTTTCGGACCATAGCGGTCAGCGTTTGAGTTGTTTCAGACCATAAGTGTATGTGTTTGAGGTGACCCAGAGCGTAGTTTTATGAGTTTGAAGTGTATCAGACCATGGCAGTGCAGCGTAGGGAGTGCAGCATAGGTTCACGAGGTCAATTCCTGGAATGGCAGGATTGCCTTACACGGAAAGACTGAAGCGACTGGGCTTGTATACCCTTGAGTTTAGAAGACTGAGAGGGGATCTGATTGAAACGTATAGGATTATGAAAGGATTGGACACTCTGGCAGGAGGAAACATATTTCCGCTGATGGGGGAGTGCCAAACCAGAGGACACAACTTAAAAATACGGGGTAGACCATTTAGGACAGAGATGAGGAGAAACTACTTCACCCAGAGAGTGGTGGGTGTGTGGAATGCTCTGCCCCAGAGGGCAGTGGAGGCCCAGTCTCTGGATTCATTTAAGAAAGAATTGGATAGAGCTCTTAAAGATAGTGGAGTCAAGGGTTATGGAGATAAGGCTGGAACAGAATACTGATTGGGAATGATCAGCCATGATCATATTGAATGGCGGTGTAGGCTCGAAGGGCTGAATGGCCTACTCCTGCATCTATTGTCTATTGTCTATTGTCTATGGCAGTATGAGTTTGAGATTTTTCAGACAGTAGCTGTATGAGTTTGAGGTGTTTCACACTGTAGCTGTGTGAGTTTGAGATGTTTCCGACGATAGCTGCATGAGTTTGCAATGTTTCAAACAGTAGCTATGTGAATTTCAGCTTTTTTAGATGTAGCTGTGTGAGTCTGTGGTGTTCCATTCCGTAGCTGTGTGAGTTTGAGATGTTTCAGACTGTAGGTGTGTGAGTTTGAGATGGTTCAGACAGTAGCTGTATGAGTTTGACGTGTTTCGGACCATAGCTGTGTGAATCTATGCTGTTTCAGACTGTAGCCGTGTGAGTTTGAGAAGTTTCAGACTCTGTGAGGTAGGGGTGTTTCAGACAGTAGCTGTGTGAGTTTGATGTGTATCAGACCGTAGCTGTATGAGGTTGAGGTGTTTCAGACTGTAGGTGTATGTGTTTGAGGTGTTTCAGACTGCAGCTGTGTGAGTTTGAGATGTTTCCGACCATAGCTGTGTGAGTTTGTGGTGTTCCAGACTGCAGCTGTGTGAGTTTGAAATGTTTCAGACTGTAGCTGTATGAGTTTGAGATGTTTCAGACTGTAGCTGTATGAGTTTGAGGTGTTTCAGACCATAGCTTTGTGAGTTTGAGATGTTTCAGACTGTAGCTGTGTGGTTGAGATGTTTCAGACCATAGCTGTGTGAGTTTGAAGTGTATCAGACCACAGTAGTGTGAGTTTGAGATGTTTCAGACGGTAGCTGTATGAGTTTGAGATGTTTCAGACTGTAGCTGTGTAAGTTTGAGGTGTTTCAGACTGTAGCTGTGTGAGTTTGTGATGTTTCAGACTAGCTGTGTGTGTTTGTGGTGTTCCAGACCTTAGCTGTATTAGGTTGAGGTGTTTCAGACTGTAGCTGTGCGAGTTTGAGGTGTTTCAGACTGTAGCTGTACGGGTTTAACGTGTATCAGACCATGGCAGTGTGAGTTTGAGATTTTTCAGACGGTAGCTGTATGAGTTTGAGGTGTTTCACACTGTAGCTGTGTGAGTTTGAGATGTTTCAGACTGTAGCTGTGCGAGTTTGAGATGGTTCAGACTGTAGTTGCATGAGTTTGCAATGTTTCAAACAGTAGCTGTGTGAATTTGAGTTGTTTTAGGTGTTGCTGTGAGTCTCTGGTGTTCCAAACCGTAGTTGTGTGAGTTTTAGATGTTTCAGACTGTAGGTGTGTGAGTTTGAGATGTTTCAGACAGTAGCTGTATGAGTTTGAGGTGTTTTAGACTGTAGCTGTGTGAATCTATGCTGTTTCAGACTGTAGCCATGTGATTTTGAGAAGTTTTACAACATAGCTCTGTGAGGTTGAGGTGTTTCGGACTGTAGCTGTATGAGTTTGAGATGTTTCAGACAGTGGCTGTGTGAGTTTGAGGTGTTTCAGACTGTAGTTGTATTAGGTTGAGGTGTTTCAGACTGTAGATGTGTGAGTTTGAGGTGTTTCAGACTGTAGCTGTATGAGGTTGAGATGTTTCAGACCATAGCTGTATGAGTTTGATGTGTATCTGACCGTAGCTGTGTGAGTTTGAGGTGTTTCAGACTGTAGTTGTATTAGGTTGAGGTGTTTCAGACAGTAGCTGTATGAGTTTGAGATGTTTCAGACGGTAGCTGTGTGAGTTTGAGGTGTTTCACACTGTTGCTGTATGAGTTTGAGATGTTTCAAACTGTAGCTGTGCGATGTTGAGATGTTTCAGACTAGCAGTGTGAGCTTGTGATATTTCAAACAGCAGCTGTGTGAATTTGAGATGTTTCAGACTGTAGCTGTCTGAGCTAGAGGTGTTTCAGACCATAGGTGTGTGAGTTTGAGATGTTTCAGACCATAGCTGTGTGAGTCTGAGGTGTTTCAGGCCGTAGCTGTATGAGTTTGAGATGTTTTGGACAGTAGCTGTGTGAGGTTGAGGTGTTTCGGACTGTAGCTGTCTGAGTTTGGAATATTTAGACAGTAGCTGTGTGAGTTTGATGTGTATCTGAATGTAGCTGTGTGAGTCTTAGGTGTTTCAGACTGTATCTGTATTAGGTTGATGTGGTTCAGACTATAGCTGTGTGAGTTTGTGGTGTTTCAGACTGTACTTGTATGAGGTTGCATGTATCAGACCGTAGCTGTGTGAGTTTGAGATGTATCAGACAATAGCTGTATGAGTTTGAGGTGTTTCAGACTGTAGCTGTATTCGGTTGAAGTGTATCAGACCAGAGCAGTGTGAGTTTGAGATTTTTCAGATGGTAGCTGTATGAGTTTCAGGTGTTTCATACCATAACTGTGTGAGTTTGAGGTGTTTCAGACTGTAGCTGTATGAAGTTGAGATATTTCAGACCGTAGAAGTGTGAGTTTGAAGTGTATCAGACCGTAGGTATATGAGTTTGAGGTGTTTCAGATTGTTGCTGCATGAGTTTGAAGTGTATCAGACCAGAGCAGTGTGTGTTTGAGATTTTTCAGATGGTAGCTGTATGAGTTTGAGGTGTTTCATACTGTAACTGTGTGAGTTTGAGGTGTTTCAGACTGTAGCTGTGTAGGTTTGACATGTTTCCGACTTTAGCTGTGTAGGTTTGAAATGTTTCAGACTGTAGCTGTAGGTGGTTGATATGTTTCAGGCTGTAGCTGTATGAGTTTGAGGTGTTTCAGACTGTAGTTGTATTAGGTTGATGTGTTTCAGACTGTAGCTGTGTTAGTTTGATGTGATTCAGACTGTAGCTGTATGAGGTTGAGATGTTTCAGACTGCAGCTGTATGAGTTTGAAGTGTATCAAACCGTAGCTATGTGATTTTGAGGTGTTTCAGACTGTAGCTGTATGAGTTTGAAATGTCTCAGATCACAGCAGTGTGTGTTTGAGATTTTTCAGACTGTAGCTGTATGAGTTTGAGGTGTTTCAGACTGTAGCTGTGTGAGTATGAGTGTTTCAGAGGGTAGCTGTGTTTTTAGATGTTTCAGACTGTAACTGTTTGGTTTAAGATGTTTCAGACTGTAGCTGTATTAGCTTGATGTGTTTCAGACTGTAGCTGTGTGAGTTTGAGATGTTTCAGACTGTAGCTGCCTGAGGTTGAGATGTTTCAGACCGTAGAAGTGTGAGTTTGAAGTGTATCAGACCGTAGGTATGTGAGTTTGAGGAGTTTCAGATTGTTGCTGCATGAGTTTGAAGTGTATCAGACCAGAGCAGTGTAAGTTTGTGATTTTTCAGATGGTAGCTGTTTGAGTTTGAGGTGTTTCAGACTGTAACTGTGTGAGTTTGAGGTGTTTCAGACTGTAGCTGTTTGAGTTTGATGTGTTTCAGACTGTAGCTGTGTAGGTTTGACATGTTTCTGACTTTAGCTCTGTAGGTTCGAAGTGTTTCAGACTGTAGCTGTAGGTGTTTGAGATGTTTCAGACTGTAGCTGTTTGAGTTTGATGTGTTTCAGACTGTAGCTGTGTAGGTTTGACATGTTTCCGACTTTAGCTCTGTAGGTTCGAAGTGTTTCAGACTGTAGCTGCATGAGGTTGAGATGTTTCAGACCATAGAAGTGTGAGTTTGAAGTGTATCAGACCGTAGCCGTGTGAGTTTGAGATTTTTCAGATGGTAGCTGTATGAGCTTGAGGTGTTTCAGACTGTAGTTGTGTGAGTATGAGGTGTTTCAGACTATAGCTGTGTTTTTTTAGATGTTTCAGACTGTAGCTGTGAGTTTGAGGTGTTTCAGACTGTAGCTGTCTGAGTTTGAGATGTTTCAGACCGTAACTATGTGAGATTGATGTGTATCAGACTGCAGCTGTGTGAGGTTGAAATGTTTCAGACTGTAGCTGTATTAGGTTGAAGTGTATCAGACAGTAGCAGTGTGGGTTTGAGGTGTTTCAGACCATAGTTGTGAGAGTTGGAGGTGTTTCAGAGTGTAGCTGTGTGAGTTGGAGGAGTTTCAGACTGTAGCTGTATGAGTTTTAAGTGTATCAGACCATAGCAGTGTCAGTTTAAGATTTTTCAGATGGTAGCTGTATGGGTTTGAGGTGTTTCATACTGTAACTGTGTTAGTTTGACATGTTTCCGACTTTAGCTGTGTAGGTTTGAAATGTTTCAGACTGTAGCTGTAGGTGGTTGAGATGTTTCAGACTGTAGCTGTATGAGTTTGAGGTGTTTCAGACAGTAGTTGTGTTTTTATTAGATGTTTCAGACTGTAGCTGTTTGGTTTAAGATGTTTCAGACTGTAGCTGTATTAGGTTGATGTGTTTCAGACTGTAGCTGTGTGAGTTTGAGGTGTTTCAGACTGTCGCTCTATGAGGTTGAGATGTTTCAGTCCGTAGAAGTGAGTTTGAAGTGTATCAGACCGTAGGTATGTGAGTTTGAGGTGTTTCAGACCGTTAGTGCATGGGTTTGAAGTTTATCAGTCCAGAGCAGTGTGAGTTTGAGATTTTTCAGATGGTAGCTGTCTGAGTTTGAGGTGTTTCATACTGTAACTGTGTGAGTTTGAGGTGTTTCAGACTGTAGCTGTGTGTGTATGAGTTGTTTCAGACTGTAGCTGTGGTTTTAAGATGTTTCAGACTGTAGCGGTTTGGTTTAAGATGTTTCAGACTGTAGGTGTATGAGGTTGAGGTGTTTCAGACCGTAGCTGTGCGAGGTTGAGAGGTTTCAGTCCACAGCTGTGTGAATTTGAGATATTTCAGAGTGTAGCTGTGTGAGTTTGAGATGGTTCAGACTTTAGCTGTATGAGTCTGTGGTGTTCCAGTCCATAGCTGTGTGAGTTTGAGATGTTTCAGACCATACCTGTGTTGGTTTGAGGTGTTTTAGACCATAGCTGTGTGAGATTGAGGTGTTTCAGACCGTATCTGTGTGAGTTTGAGATGTTTCAGACGGCAGCTGTGTGAGTTTGAGGTGTTTCAGACTGTAGCTGTATGAGTTTGAGATGTTTCAGACTGTAGCTGTGTGAGTTTGAGGTGTTTCAGACCGTAGCTTTAATTGGTTGATGTGTTTCCGACTTTAGCTATGTGAATTTGAGGTGTTTCAGACTATAGCTGTATGAGGTTGAGATGTTTCAGGCCGTAGAAGTGTGAGTTTGAAGTGTATCAGACCGTAGATGTGTGAGGTTGAGGTGTTTCAGACTGTAGCAGTTTGGGTTTGAGGTGTTTCAGACTGTAGCTGTGTGAGTTTGAGGTGTTTCAGACCGTTGCTGCATGAGTTTGAAGTGTATCAGACCAGAGCAGTGTGAGTTTGAGATTTTTCAGATGGTAGCTGTACGGGTTTGAGGTGTTTCATACTGTAACTGTATGAGTTTGAGGCGTTTCAGACTGTAGCTGTTTGAGTTTGATGTGTTTCAGACTGTAGCTGTGTAGGTTTGACATGTTTCCGACTTTAGCTGTGTAGGTTTGAAATTTTTCAGACTGTAGCTATAGGAAGTTGAGATGGTTCAGACTGTAGCTGTGTGAGTTTGAGGTGTTTTAGACTGTAGTTGTATTAGGTTGATGTGTTTCACACTGTAGCTGTGTGAGTTTGAGATAGTTCAGACTGTAGCTGTGTGTGTTTGAGATGTTTCAGACTGTAGCTGTATGAGTTTGAGATGTTTCAGACCATAGCTGTGTGAGTTTGAAGTGTATCAGACCATAGCCATGAGAGTTTGAGATGATTCAGACTTTAGCTGTATTGGGGTGATGTGTTTCAGACTGTAGCTGTGTGAGTTTGACATGTTTCAGACCATAGCTATGTGAGTTTGAGGTGTTTCAGACAGTAGCTGTGTCAATTTGAGCTATTTCAGACTTTAGCTCTTTGAGTTTGAGGTGTTTCAGACTTTGGCTGTGTGGGTTCGAGGTGTTTCAGACAATAGCTCTCTGTGTTTGAGGTGTTTCAGACCTTGGCTGTTTGAATTTGAGCTGTTTCAGGCTATAGCTCTCTGAATTTGAGGTGTTTCATACTGTAACTGTGTGAGTTTGAGGTGTTTCAGACTGCAGCTGTTTGGGTTTGATGTTTTTCAGATTGTAGCTGTGTAGGTTTGACATGTTTCTGACTTTAGCTGTGTAGGATTGAAATATTTCAGACTCTAGATGTAGGAGGTTGAGATGTTTCAGACTGTAGCTGTGTGAGTTTGAGGTGTTTCAGACTGCAGTTGTATTAGGTTGATGTGTTTCAGACTGTAGCTGTGTGAGTTTCAGGTGTTTTAGACTGTAGCTGTATGAGGTTGAGATGTTTCAGACTGTAGCTGTATGAGTTTGAAGTGTATCAGACCGTAGCTATGTGAGTTTGAGGTGTTTCAGACTGTAGCTATATGAATTTGAAGTGTATCAGATCACAGCAGTGTGTGTTTGAGATTTTTCAGACTGTAGCTGTATGCGTTTGAGGTGTTTCAGACTGTAGCTGTGTGAGTATGGGGTGTTTCAGACTGTAGCTGTGTTTTTAGATGTTTCAGACTCTAGCTGTTTGGTTTAAGATGTTTCAGACTGTAGCTGTATTAGGTTACTGTGTGTCAGATTGTAGCTGTGTGACTTTGAGGTGTTTCAGACTGTAGCTGTATTAGCTTGATGTAATTCAGACTGTAGCTGTGTGAGTTTGAGATGTTTCAGACTGTAGCTGTATGAGGTTGAGATGTTTCAGAACGTAGAAGTGTGAGTTTGAGGTGTTTCAGATGGTAGCTGTTTGAGTTTGAGGTGTTTCATACTGTAACTGTGTGAGTTTGAGGTGTTTCAGACTGTAGCTGTTTGAGTTTGATGTGTTTCAGACTGTAGCCGTGTAGGTTTGACATGTTTCGAACTTTAGCTGTGTAGGATTGAAATGTTTCAGACTGTAGCTGTAGGTGGTTGAGATGTTTCAGGTCTGTAGCTGTGTGAGTTTGAGGTGTTCCAGACTGTAGTTGTATTAGGTTGATGTGTTTCAGACTGTAGCTGTGTGAGTTTGAGGTGTTTCAGACTGTAGCCGTGTAGGTTTGACATGTTTCGAACTTTAGCTGTGTAGGATTGAAATGTTTCAGACTGTAGCTGTAGGTGGTTGAGATGTTTCAGACTGTAGCTGTGTGAGTTTGAGGTGTTCCAGACTGTAGTTGTATTAGTTTGATGTGTTTCAGACTGTAGCTGTGTGAGTTTGAGGTGTTTCAGACTGTAACTGTATGAGGTTGTGATGTTTCAAACTGTAGCTGTATGGGTTTGAAGTGAATCAGACCGTAGCTATGTGAATTTGAGATTTTTCAGACTGTAGCTGTATGGGTTTGAGGTATTTCAGACTGTAGCTTTGTGAGTATGAGGTGTTTCATTTTGTAGCTGTGTTTTTTAGATGTTTCAGACTGTAGCTGTGAGTTTGAGGTGTTTTGGACTGTAGCTGTCTGAGTTTGAGATGTTTCAGACTGTAGCTCTGTGAGATTGATGTGTATCAGATCGCAGCTGTGTGAGGTTGACGTGTTTCAGACTGTAGCTGTATTAGGTTGAAGTGTATCAGACCGTAGCTATGTGAGTTTGAGGTGGTTCTGACTGTAGCTTTAAGAGCTTGAAGTGTATCAGATCACAGCAGTGTGTGTTTGAGATTTTTCAGACTGTAGCTGTATGCGTTTGAGGTGTTTCAGACTGTAGCTGTGTGAGTATGAGGTGTTTCAGACTGTAGCTGTGTTTTTTTTAGATATTTCAGACTCTAGCTGTTTGGTTTAAGATGTTTCAGACTGTAGCTGTATTAGGTTGCTGTGTGTCAGATTGTAGCTGTGTGACTTTGAGGTGTTTCAGACTGTAGCTGTATTAGGTTGATGTAATTCAGACTGTAGCTGTGTGAGTTTGAGGTGTTTCAGACTATATCTGTATTAGGTTGATGTGTTTCAGACTGTAGCTGTGTGACTTTGAGGTTTTCAGACTGTAGCTGTATGAGGTTGAGGTGTTTCAGACCGTAGCTGTGCGAGGTTGAGAGGTTTCAGTCCACAGCTGTTTGAATTTGAGATGTTTCAGACTGTAGCTGTGTGTGGTTGAGGTGTTTCAGACTGTAGCTGTATGAGTTTGAGATGTTTCAGACCGTAGCTGTGTGAGTTTGAGATGGTTCAGACCGTAGCTGTGTGAGTTTGATATGGTTCAGACTTTAGCTGTATGAGTCTGTGGTGTTCCAGACCATAGCTGTGTGAGTTTGAGATGTTTCAGACCGTACCTGTGTTGGTTTGAGGTGTTTTAGACCATAGCTGTGTGAGTTTGAGGTGTTTCAGACCGTATCTGTGTGAGGTTGAGGTGTTTCAGACTGTAGATGTCTGAGTTTGGGATGTTTCAGACAGTAGCTGTGTGCGTTTGATGTGTATCCGAATGTAGCTGTGTGAGTTTGAGGTGTTTCAGACTGTAGCTGTATGAGGTTGAGATATTTCAAACCGCAGCTGTATGAGTTTGAAGTGTATCAGACCATAGCAGTGTGAGTTTGAGATTTTTCAGATGGTAGCTGTTTGAGTTTGAGGTGTTTCATACTGTAACTGTGTGAGTTTGAGGTATTTCAGACTGTAGCTGTTTGAGTTTGATGTGTTTCAGACTGTAGCCGTGTAGGTTTGACATGTTTCGAACTTTAGCTGTGTAGGATTGAAATGTTTCAGACTGTAGCTGTAGGTGGTTGAGATGTTTCATGTCTGTAGCTGTGTGAGTTTGAGGTGTTCCAGACTGTAGTTGTATTAGGTTGATGTGTTTCAGACTGTAGCTGTGTGAGTTTGATGTGTTTCAGACTGTAGCCGTGTAGGTTTGACATGTTTCGAACTTTAGCTGTGTAGGATTGAAATGTTTCAGACTGTAGCTGTAGGTGGTTGAGATGTTTCATGTCTGTAGCTGTGTGAGTTTGAGGTGTTCCAGACTGTAGTTGTATTAGGTTGATGTGTTTCAGACTGTAGCTGTGTGAGTTTGAGGTGTTTCAGACTGTAACTGTATGAGGTTGTGATGTTTCAAACTGTAGCTGTATGAGTTTGAAGTGAATCAGACCGTAGCTATGTGAATTTGAGATTTTTCAGACTGTAGCTGTATGGGTTTGAGGTATTTCAGACTGTAGCTTTGTGAGTATGAGGTGTTTCATTTTGTAGCTGTGTTTTTTAGATGTTTCAGACTGTAGCTGTGAGTTTGAGGTGTTTTGGACTGTAGCTGCCTGAGTTTGAGATGTTTCAGACTGTAGCTCTGTGAGATCGATGTGTATCAGACCGCAGCTGTGTGAGGTTGACGTGTTTCAGACTGTAGCTGTATTAGGTTGAAGTGTATCAGACCGTAGCTATGTGAGTTTGAGGTGGTTCTGACTGTAGCTTTAAGAGCTTGAAGTGTATCAGATCACAGCAGTGTGTGTTTAAGATTTTTCAGACTGTAGCTGTATGCGTTTGAGGTGTTTCAGACTGTAGCTGTGTGAGTATGAGGTGTTTCAGACTGTAGCTGTGTTTTTTTTAGATATTTCAGACTCTAGCTGTTTGGTTTAAGATGTTTCAGACTGTAGCTGTATTAGGTTGCTGTGTGTCAGATTGTAGCTGTGTGACTTTGAGGTGTTTCAGACTGTAGCTGTATTAGGTTGATGTAATTCAGACTGTAGCTGTGTGAGTTTGAGGTGTTTCAGACTATATCTGTATTAGGTTGATGTGTTTCAGACTGTAGCTGTGTGACTTTGAGGTTTTCAGACTGTAGCTGTATGAGGTTGAGGTGTTTCAAACCGTAGCTGTGCGAGGTTGAGAGGTTTCAGTCCACAGCTGTTTGAATTTGAGATGTTTCAGACTGTAGCTGTGTGTGGTTGAGGTGTTTCAGACTGTAGCTGTATGAGTTTGAGATGTTTCAGACCGTAGCTGTGTGAGTTTGAGATGGTTCAGACCGTAGCTGTGTGAGTTTGATATGGTTCAGACTTTAGCTGTATGAGTCTGTGGTGTTCCAGACCATAGCTGTGTGAGTTTGAGATGTTTCAGACCGTACCTGTGTTGGTTTGAGGTGTTTTAGACCATAGCTGTGTGAGTTTGAGGTGTTTCAGACCGTATCTGTGTGAGGTTGAGGTGTTTCAGACTGTAGATGTCTGAGTTTGGGATGTTTCAGACAGTAGCTGTGTGCGTTTGATGTGTATCCGAATGTAGCTGTGTGAGTTTGAGGTGTTTCAGACTGTAGCTGTATGAGGTTGAGATATTTCAAACCGCAGCTGTGTGAGTTTGAAGTGTATCAGACCATAGCTATGTGTGTTTGAGGTGTTTCAGACTAACTGTATTAGGTTGATGTGTTTCAGACTGTAGCTGTGTGAGGTTGAGATGTTTCAGGCCATAGCTGTGTGAGTTTGAAGTGTATCCGACCATAGCTATGTGAGTTTGAGATCTTTCAGACTTTAGCTGTATTAGGGTGATGTGTTTCAGACTGTAGCTGTGGGAGTTTGAGGTGTTTCAGACTGCAGCTGTATGATGTTGAAGTGCATCAGACCGTAGCAGTTAGAGTTTGAGATGGTTCAGACTGTAGCTGTATGAGATTGATGTGTATCAGACCATAGCTGTGTGAGTTTGAGATGTTTCAGACAGTAGCTGTGTGAGTTTGATTTGTATCTGACCATAGCTGTGTGAGTCTGAGGTGTTTCAGACTGTAGCTGTATTAGGTTGAGGTTTTTCAGACTGTAGCTGTGTGAGGTTGAGATGTTTCAGACGGTAGCTCTCGGTGTTTGAGATATTTCAGAGTATAGCTGTGCGAGTTTGAAATGTTTCAGTATGTAGCTGTGTGAGTTTGCGATGCTTCAAACACTAGCTGTGTGGATTTGAAGTGTATCAGACCGTAGCAGTGTGAGTTTGAGATGTTTCAGATGGTAGCTGTATGAGTTTGAGGTCTTTCAGGCTGTAGCTGTGTGAGATTTAGATGTTTCAGACTGTAGCTGTATGGGATTGAGGTTTTTCAGACTTTAGCTGTGTGAGTTTGAGGTGTTTCACACTGTTGCTGTATGAATTTGAGATGTTTCATACTGTAGCTTCGCGAGTTTGAGATGTTTCAGACTGTAGCTGTGTCAGTTTGTTATGTTTCAAACAGTAGCTGTGTGAATTTGAGGTGTTTCAGACTATAACTCTCTGAGTTTGAGGTGTTTCAGACCATAGATCTGTACATTTGAGATGTTTCAGGCTGGAGCTGTTTGAGTTTGAGCTGTTTTGGACCATAGCTGTGTGAATTTGTGCTGTTTCAGACTGTAGCCGTGTGAGTTTGAGATGTTTCAGTTGCTAGCTGTGTGAGTTTGAGGTGTTTCAGACTGTAGCTGTGTGAATTTGAGTTGTTTCAGAATATACCTGTTGAGTTTGAGGTGTTTCAGACCATAGCTCTGTGTGTTTGAAATGTTTCAGAGTGTAGCTGTGTGAGTTTGAGATGTTTCAGACTGTAGCTGTATGAGTTTGAGGTGTTTCAGACCATAGCTGTGTGAGTTTGAGATGTGTCAGACTGTAGCTGTGTGAATGTGAACTGTTTCAGACTGTAACTATGTGAGTTTGCGATGTTTCAGACCGTAGCTTTGTGAATTTGAGATGTTTCAGACTGTAACTGTGTGAGTTTGAGATGTTTCACACTGTAGCTGTATGAGTTTGAGGTGTTTCAGACCATAGCTGTGTGCGTTCGAGATATTTCAGTCTCTAACTATGAGAGTTTGCGATGTTTCAGACTATAGCTGTATTAGTTTGAGCTGTTTCGGATCATAGCTGTGTGAGTTTGAGATGTTTCAGCTCATAGCTGTATGAGTTTGAGGTGTTTCAGACTGTACCTGTGTGAGTTTGAGGTGTTTCAGACTGTAGCTGTATGAGTTTGAGGTGGTTCAGTCTGTAGCCATGTGAGTTTGAGATGTTTCAGACTGTAGCTGTGTGTGCTAGCTGGGATCTGATTTTAGCCCTGGGCCAGTTTCAGGAGCTCAGGATTAGGAATGCAATGGCTGTTGCAGAGATCAGTCTCAGGGAATGTGAACCCACAGGCCTGAATGAAATAATGCTGGCTTAGCTTCTATCTGTGTGGACTGAGAGGGGGACCAGCAATGGTGTAAAATCTCATCCTGAGATGAGACAGATAGCCATTTGGGCTGCTGGGACAATCCTGAAGCTGTGCTGCATTCAGGGGTGGATGGGGCAGCTCTGAGCTTTACAATCAGATCCTGAGTACAATTTATGGAGCTGATATGCAGATGTAAGCCACTAAAGTGGCAACTTTGGGTACCTTCTCCATGGAACAGATTAAAATCAGGAATTGCCAGCTCCTGGCATCCTCTGGGCATCTAAATAACCTGACGATTCTAATGTGTGCCACTACCCCATGCAGACAGTACTGAAAATACTTCCTTGAACTGAATTCTAATACTGATCTGTGGCACCAAATAAAACTGCACCTATTTGCACTTTTGTTTTACTTTCTCCAAAGTGTTGGCAGTTCTGTGACATTTCCCGAGTTGTGTCAGATTCATCCAGTCGAGGGAACATTCACCGCAAAGTGGAGATGAACTTTTGCTTTTATTCAATTAATGACTGACCCTGTATCAGGATGAAGGCCAGTTGCCTGACAGAATCATTAAATTAAAACTGCCTGTTTCTCACACATGAATATTTTCCATTCAATGATGTAATCAAGTGTTTGAACTTTAGTAACCTGTAGCTGGGCTGATTAATTAACTCTTTTGTCTTTTCAACAAACAGCGGTAGCTGGTTCTGGAGCAGGATAAGCACGTGACAAGGGTAATGTTTAAATTCCTTGGCTGAAAGTCTTGATTAAGCTCAGATTTTAAACAATATATAATTCATGGGATGTCCCTAATTGCCCAAAAGACAGTTAAGAGTCAGCAACATTGCTGTGGGTCTGGAGTCACATGTAGGCCAGACCAGGTAAGGAGAGACAGCAGATGCTGGAATCCAAACTGGACAGGCAGGAGGCTGGAAGAATACAGCAAGCCAGGCGGCATCAGGAGGTAGGCTACCCAGTCCTGAGGAAGGGGTACACCCGAAACGTTGATGTCTTTACCTCCTGATGCTGCCTGACTTACTGTGTTCTTCCAGCCTCCTGCCTGTAGACCAGGTAAGAATGGCAGTTTCCTTCCCTAAAGGACATTAGTAAACCAGCTGGATTCCTCCCCCCAACAATTGTTTCATGGTCATCATTAAACCCTTTATATCAGAACTTTTTTTCTTGTATTCAAATCACATCATTGGCCATGTAGATTTGAACCCAGGTCATTACCTGGGTCTGGGATTAATAGACTTGCAATAATATGACCAAGCTTCTCAAAGACTGTGAGTGGAGAGTTTAAAATAAAGACCTGCTGTTAGTATGATAACTTTGGACAGGTGTTGGCCCAGTGGTATTGTTACTAGATTATTAATCCAGAGAGCCAGGTAATGTTCTGGGAACCTGGTCTTGGACTGTCACTGGGTGGTGGAATTTGACTTCAATTATCCTTATCCGGTGTACCTGGGACAAGTTGTTTTTATGGCCAGGATTATGAGGTGCCAGTGGGAGAACTTCAGTATTTCAGCCCTCCCCAAAAACTGAGGTGTGGAGGAGCCGGTGTTGGACTGGAGTGGACAAAGTTAAAAATCACACAACACCAAGTTATAGTCTAACAGGTTTATTTAGAAGCACTAGCTTTTGGAGCGCTGCTCCTTCATAAGGTAGCTGTGGAGCAGGATCACAAGACACAGAATTTATAGCAAAAGATCACAGTGTCATGCAACTGAAATGATATATTGAACAAACCCAGATTGTTGTTAAGTCTTTCATCTTTTAGAATGGGTTGCAGTTTCAATTCATTAGTATGTAAATCCCAGGACTTCTTTTATGTCACATTCTTGAGATAATTTAAGGTTTTATAAAAGAAAAGTGCCGTCTCAGCTCAGACAATGCATTAAAGGTGTGGGGTCAGAGTATGTCTGTGTTATGACACAGGGTAAACCCCTCTGCTAATTTAAACCTGACACACAGAGGAGCTCACCGCACACTGTAATCTGTTACATTTTGAGAAACAAAGAACCATCCCAGAGGTCACTATTTCAAGTAAAAATTAACAATTTTGTTTTTTAAGTCCAACAGAGAACATTGAAACAACTGCTATTTACAACTCCTTTCTCTAAAACCTATATTTTACCTCCCACTCTACAATACTGGTCTGATGGAACAAAAACCCCGATTAAGATTTACAGAAAAATAATCATGTTTCAAAACAAGCCAGCTTTGTTGATTCTCCTTTGTAGATTTCACTCTGTAGAGATTTCTGGGTTGTCTTTTCTTTGGTCTTCTGCTGTACAACTCTGTTGTAGCAGTCTGTTTGGTAGCTCTTTGTAGTTCTCCCCCTAACTATTCAAAATGTCAGATTTTATATCCCGAAACAGCAGATCATTTCATTGGTTTGATGCCATCAAAAACACCAAAATTCAAACTTGATTGGATTTTGGTATCTGGGGCATAATTTAAACTGATTAGCCAAATTTGAAATAGTTTTTGTTCCATGGCAACACAACACCAGCAGTTTGTGTTATGTTTTTATATTTTTCAGCACATACTGTTCCTCTCTCAGTCTGTGCCAGCTTCCACTCTCTCTTAAAGATATACTACACACCTACACCTTCATGACAATCTGTATCCCAATCTTGAGTCTGACTGATTAACTGAAAGTCTCCCAGAATTGTAGATCCAGGACTAATCTAAATTATACCTGGGGTACCTGCATGCATCTATAGCCTCTAGTCTCAAAATGTGGCCCTGCACCATCCTGACCACTTCCCTGATGCAGACAACACTGGCTATCTTCATTATTAGTCACTGGCCTTGAGAATTATATCAGGGATACGCTTCCCACTGTGGTAACTTTGTCAGGAGCATAACTGGCAACGTTATTGGTTGTTATAGGCAGAAATTCCAATTTCTCTTTTTATATCACTTTCTGACAATTTCAAGAGAGAAACTTGTCTCCTGTCCAACTATTCTGTGAGCTTCGGCAAGTTACTGCAGTGCGCCTTGAATGTGGTGCCTATTGTTGGCACTGTGGTGGCAGAGGGAGTGAATATTTAAGGTGGTGTATGGCTGTCAAATCAAGCAGGAAGTTTTGCCGGGATGGTATCAAGCTTCTTGGAGCCACACTGATCCAGGCAAGTGAACAGTAATCCATCACACTCCCAGGTTGTTCCTTGTGGATGCGGAATAGGAGAGGTGTTCTGTCTGTAGAAATCCCAGTGCCTGACCTAGCTACAGACTCAGTTTTTTGCGGGATATTAATCATTTAGTGGATTTGCCATTGCTTCCCTCAATCATGTCCTACCTCTATCATCATTTGACATCCTTGGGGTGGCATGGTAGCTCAGTTGTTAGCACTGCAGCCTCACAGCACCAGGGACCTGGGTTCAATTCCACCCTTGGGTGATTGTCTGTGTGGAGTTTGCACATTAGATTAGATTAGAGTAGATTACTTACAGTGTGGAAACAGGCCCTTCGGCCCAACAAGTCCACACCGCCCCGCCAAAGTGCAACCCACCCATATCCCTACATCTACCCCTTACCTAACACTACGGGCAATTTAGCATGGCCAATTCACCTGACCTGCACATCTTTTGGAGTGTGGGAGGAAACCGGAGCACCCGGAGGAAACCCACGCAGACAAGGGGAGAATGTGCAAACTCCACACAGAGAGTCGCCTGAGGCGGGAATTGAACCCGGGTCTCTGGCGCTGTGAGGCAGCAGTGCTAACCACTGTGCCACCGTGCCGCCCATTCCACCCTGCCACATTCTCCCCATGTCTGTGTGGGTTTCCTCCAACAATCCAAAGATGTGCAGGTTAGGTGGATTGGCCATGCCAAATGGCCCTGTAGTCTCCAAGGGTGCGCAGGCTAGGTGGATTAGCCTTGGGAAATGCAGAGTTATTGGGTTGGATGGTCTTCAGAAGGTCTGTATTTCTCAAAGGGCTGAATGGCCCTCTTCCACACTGTAGGGATCCAATGATTCTAGATAGGAAAACTTAATTAAAATGTTGACATTTCCTGCTCTCAAATGTAGAACAAATTAACAGAGGACTTACACTATTAAACCTCACACACAGGTAAGGCTGAAATTTACCTTTCCTCACACTGCATTTTCAAACATTATCTTGTGAAGGCAATAGCCTTTGGACATGCTAACGGTAACATAATTGTCATTCATCAAAACTCCACAAAGTTATTGATCCTTTTCAGAATTAATTGCAGCAGACTAGCAATACTGCAATGACAACTCTCCTTTTAACTCTATGGATGTCTCTTATGTAAGGGTGCCTGTTTTTAGCAAGATATCTCAGAACAACTGGTGGTGAATATTTTTCTCGTAAACAGTAAACAATGCAACCACAATCTCAGTGATTTGAACAGCTGGACATATCTTGCTAGAGCAGTACAGTCATTTTGCTGTTCTTATTACATTGAGGATCTGCCCTTGGGTATTGTGCACCTCTACCACAGCTGGCTAACAAATCTTATTATAAACTGAAATTAAAAATAATAAGAATGGGCAGTGATTGATCAGTGAATACAGTGATAATATTTGCATCACTTAAATACATATTTTGCAATTGTTCTCTTTGCCTCGGAAAATAAGTACATTCTGTAACTAGAGGGCTAAGTACTGAAGGCTTATAGTATGAACAGTAAATGGAAATTAACTGGAGCACATCTTAGTAGGAAAGGGAAAAATAAAGATCCACAGTGAATTTCTAATAGATGGGAAACATCCAGTTGAGTTCAGGCATAATAGAAAGACCTTGTCTTATTAATTCACACCCTTTAGAAGTCTGGTGCTCAAAGGATGTCTTTCTCACTCAAAATACAGAATTGTTGGCATTGATAATGATGTAAACATCCATAAATATTGGATTAAAAAGGATAAGCAATCACAGCTCAAGTAATTTGAAGTCATTCAGGTAGCTCTTGGCTTTGAGCGATAGTCAATGGAAATAAAAATCAGGAGAGATGGGAGATATGCTGCAGGCTTACAATCACTTCTCTTACACGATTACATAATCAAGGACTCCTTCACCAAGTGAGCAGTGCCCTAGCAAAGAACTCATCACCGGCTGATGACTGATGAGAGATTGCAGGATCATTCACTGCAAGAGTACCAGCCTCAAAGGCACATTCGCCTCAGGGTGGATTCCCACGTTTAGAATGGTTGGAGACTGTAAACATCCAAAAGTAAGAATGGTTACCAGGGAAGCAGGCATGACCCTTATGCTTGTCATCAGGGGAGCCTGATGGAGGTTAAAGACTACAGAAAATCAAGCGCAGAATCAATGAAGGCAGTACAGGTACAAGAGGAAGGCGTAAAGGCAGCGGTGGGGGAGGGGAAGGAAGAGCAAGACTAGTAGGGGGTGCAGGTCAAAGTGTGGAGAGTTATGCAGGTGAGAATTCCACGCATGAAACAAATTTGTGTAAGGAGTGGCTTGGAAGTCAGGAATGTCGATGGTTGGGAGCGTCACCAAATTAAATGCATCGTTGATCAGGATATGGAATCAAGCAGGTTAAAACATTGAATAGTTGGTGAAGCACAGATACCTTGAGCCCTTCCTGCTATACTGGGTATGTTCCTGGCTGATTGAATTCATGCAGGGCAATTCCATGAATCTAATTACTTCCACATTATTCTGTTTTTGTGTTACAGGATCCCTGACTGTTTCAGTCACTGACATGCGGGCACCTGTGGTTGGAGCCTCTGGTGGTGTCTACGCTCTCTGCTCCGCACACTTGGCCAACGTTGTCATGGTAACCGTTGTTTAGTTTGTCTTTCCAAATGTAATTATACCAAACAGTGCAAATAAACCACGGCAGCGTTGAGTTATACTGAAGGTCAGGTGGTACGCTGTCTTGCAGCATGTGATGTTTCTCTTGGCAAAGCGCAGTTATATATCGTGGCTATATTACAGCAGCTACATACACCCAGACAGTGAATTCCCAACTTCTGCCAAGTTGTCAGGGAACGTCAGGGCTGAAGCATGCAGTTACAGCTGTTTATTGTCCCAGATGAGACAGACTATTATGATAACAGGAAAGTAATCTCTTCAGTTACAAGATTCAGGAGCACATTCATCCAACCTTTCATTAGGTTCCATCCCGCTCCAATTTTGAACAGGAGAATGGAGCAAGCAGTACTTCTGCTAGTAACAAGCTACAACTGGGCCACCGGATGGTGTGAGTGTGTTCACTTTTCCAGGTTGTGTTGCGTATGTACAGGGACAGGGTGGAAGCTTTCATTTTGCTGCTGCTTAAAGTCGAATTCCCAGCATGCATCATCATCATCCAGAGGAAGTGGGCAGGGCGACATCACAAAATCATACAGTACAGTGGAGGCCATTTGGCCTATCCAGTTTGTACTGCCAAAACAACGCTAAATCTACTCTGGTCCCGCTTTCCCACACTAGGCCAATAGTCTTGCATGTTGTGACATTTCAAGTACTTTTTGAAGGTTGTGAGGTAGTTACAACCTGGGGTGGCATGGTGGCTCAGTGGTTAGCACTACTGCCTCACAGCACCAGAGACCCGGTTTGATTTCAGCCTGGGGTGACTGTGTGGAGTTTGCACTTTCTCCCCGTGTCTGTGTGGGTTTTCTCCAGGTGCGCCGGATCCCCCCCACAGCCCAAAGATGTGCAGGTCAAGTGAATTGGCCATTCTAAATTGCCCATAGTGTGAGGTGCATTAGTCAGAGGGAAATGGGTCGGTGTGGACTTGTTGGGCTGAAGGGCCTGTTTCCACACTGTATGTAACCTAATCTAATAGATCTGGGTGTCTTCCTCTCTCCATTCCTACTATGCTCTGGCTAAACTTTTAAATGGATAAGATCATCAAGATGTTTTGTTTTATATGGGGTGTGAGTGGGGCAGAAGACAGTGAGAACAATCCAGGTATGAATTTTATGAAAACTTGTCTCAAGTGTTTAATTTTAGTCATGCCAGGTTAATGACCCAGTTATAAACTTGTTAATGCTGTTTGAGTGGTCTTGTTTCTGTAACATTAATGTTGTTTCCATTACTGGGTTGGCACAGTGGCTCACACCACTGCCTCGCAACACCAGGGACCTGTGTTCAATTCCAGTCTTGCACTTTTTCCCTGTGTCTGCGTGGGTTTCCTCTGGGTGCTCTGGTTTCCTCTCACAGTCCAGGTTGGGCTGGACTGGCCATGCTAGATTGTCCCATAGTGTCCAGGGTTATGCAGGCTAGTTGGGTTAGCCATGGGAAATGCAGGGGTCACAGGGAGTCGATAGGGGGCTGAGGCTGGGTGGGATGCTGTTTGGAGGGTCGGTGGAGACTTGATGGGCCAAATGGCCTGTTCCACACTATGGGGATTCTATGATACTGCTCTCTATAAGCTGATACCCTACAAACACAGCACCATGAGAGTCCTCGCTTTGAGTTGGATACATCACAGTTTAAGATCAGATGCAGCTTCTTTACAATACTTGGCTTGAGGTAAGATTGTGGTCCATTGGTAGTGCCCTTACCTCTGAGCTAGGAGACTTATGTTCAAGTCCAACCTACTCCAGAACTATTGATTGAAAATATATAAGCTTGCCCGTTTGCTGCAGGAGCCCAGCACATTGATGCCATCTGGTGGCTGAAACTGGAACAATGATTTTGCTGAAAGTCAATGGTCCCCTGTTTTGATTTGTTGAGATCAAATTAAGTAACAGTTGCATCAATAGCAGCGCCCAGATTTAGGCACTTGGTGTGACCATCAAAATTCCATAAATAGCTCCATGATTCTATTTCATTCAAAAGAATTACATTCGATTGTCTTACTTAAAGATGTTTAACGTTGCAGCTTCCTTTGTTGCCATGAGAAGTGAAACCTTGCACATTTTGAACAAAGTTGGTTTTGACAATCAATTTAGAGTCTTAGAGTCATAGGGATGTACAGCACGGAAACAGACCCTTCGGTCCAACCCGTCCATGCCGACCAGATATCCCAACCCAATCTAGTCCCACCTGCCAGCACCCAGCCTATATCCCTCCAAACCCTTCCTATTCATATACCTATCCAGATGCCTTTTAAATGTTGCAGTCATACCAGCCTCCACCACTTCCTCTGGCATCAAAAAGTTCTGTCAATGAACTGTTGGCAGATCACCAACAAACAGATCAGGAAGTTACACAGCAGAATGCCCAGGTCTCCTTGCATCATCCCCTTCCCTAATTTAAATGGTGATATGTTTTGAGGAAGGATCACTGGACCTGAAACGTTAAGTCTAATTTCTCTCCACAGGTGCTGCCAGGCTGGCTGAGCTTTTCCAGCAATTTCTGTTTTGCTTGTTAAACAGTGGCAGGTTGGGGAAGGAGGAGGTGTAACGGGACCTGGGTGTCCTCTTACACAAGTTGCTGAAAGTAAGCCAGCAGGTGCAGCAGCGGGTGAGGAAGGCAAATGGTATGTGGTCCTCCAGAAGGAGAGGATTCGAGTACAGGAGCAGGGATGCCTTGGTGCAATTGTACTGGATGTTGGTGAGACCACACCTGCAGTATTGGGTACAGTTTTGGTCTCTTTATCAGAAGGAGGCTATGGAAGGAATGCAACAAAGGTTAACTAGCGGGCTTTCTGGGATGGGAGGACTGACAGATGGGGGGAGATTGGATCGGTGATCACTACAATCACTAGAGTTTAGATGAGTGAGCGGTGTGTTTCATAGAAACCTTCAATTTCTAATGGGATTAGAAAGGTAAATGTAGGAAGATGTTCTCAATGATGAGGGAGCCCAGATCAGGGGTCACAATCTAAGGATAAAGGATAGGCCTTTCAGAACAGAGATGAGGAGAAATTTCTTCGTCCAGAGAGAGGAAGAGAGATAAACCTGTGGAATTCTCTGCCACAGGACGCTCCTGAGGACAAAACATTGAAGATATACAAGAAGGATGTAGATGTAGCTCTTAGGATTAAAGCGATCAAAGGATATGGGGAAAAGTTGGAACAGGCTCCTGAGATGGATGGTCAGCCATGATCATATTGAATGGCAGAGCGGACTCAAAGGGCTGAATGGCCTATTCCTGTTCCTATATTCTGTTTTTCCATGTTTCTATGTTGGGACAGTAGAATACAAGCTCATCCTATCTCTGTCTGTCTGAACTACTTCTCTCCATCATTTTAGTGCCAAATTTAACCTTTTAATTTTAGATAAAGCTAAAAGCTAGAAAATGTAACAATTAATGGTAAGCAAACAGAGTTTTTGTGGTTTCCTTAAGTAGTGACCATTTTTTGCATGAGATAAAAATCGATTCCAGCAGTAATCCTGTGTGCTATGAAATCTGGCATATGTGGATATTACAACAGTCAAGCCATGGAGTATTGCCTCGGAACAGGAAAGGGACTGTGCTGGAGTGTTTTAAGAGGTCATTCAGAACAGTTCGACAGTCACCGAACAGCAACTGAACAATCAGTTAAGAGAGCGTCAAAGTAGGTTGCTAAAGTGCTTCTGTTGGCTGATTCCATGCAGTATGGGGAAACATGGGGATCTTGAATTGTGGCAATAATTAGACACTATAGCGTGTCGCCTTGTAAAGCCAAGTGAGATGAAGTCTTGGGCAAAGAGACAGAGTGGCTGGGGAGTTAGCAATTGTTGGCAACAGTGTGGTTGAGGAGCTATGATTATGCCAGTATTTAGACACGAGATAATAGCCTGACCCAAACACAGGATACAGTCTCAGCAGCGGGATACGGTCTCGGAAGGGGGAATGCAGTCTCGGAAGGGGGAATGCAGTCTCGAAAGCGGGATGTAGTCTCGGAAGTGGGATGCAGTCCTGGAAGTGGGATGCAGTCTCCGAAGTGGGATGCAGTCTCGGAAGTGGGACGCAGTTTCGGAAGGGGGATGCAGTCTTGGAAGCGGATGCAGCCTTGGAAGCGGGATGCAGTCGCGGAAGTGGGATGCAGTCTCGGAAGCAGGATGCAGTCTCGGAAGTGGGATGCAGTTTCGGAAGGGGGAAGCAGTCTTAGAAGTGGACGCAGTTTCGGAAGCGGGATGCAGTGTCGGAAGCGGGATGCAGTCTCAGAAGGGGATTGCAGTCTGGGAAGTGGGATGCAGTCTCGAACGTGGGACACAGTTTCGGAAGGGGAATGCAGTCTCGGAAGTGGGATGCAGTTTCAGAAGTGGGATGCAGTCTCGGAAGTGGGACATAGTTTCAGAAGGGGGATGTAGTCTTGGAAACGAGATGCAGTCTCAGAAGGGGATTGCAGTCTCGGAAGGGGGATGCAGTCTCGGAAGGGGGATGCAGTCTCAGAAGTGGGATGCAGTCTCAGAAGTGGGATGCAGTCTCAGAAGTGGGATGCAGTCTCGGAAGGGGGATGCAGTCTCGGAAGGGGGATGCAGTCTCAGAAGTGGGATGCAGTCTCGGAAAGGGGACGTAGTTTCAGAAGGGGGATGCAGTCTTGGAAACGAGATGCAGTCTCAGAAGGGGATTGCAGTCTCAGAAGGGGGATGCAGTCTCAGAAGTGGGATGCAGTCTCGGAAGGGGGATGCAGTCTCAGAAGTGGGATGCAGTCTCGGAAGGGGGATGCAGTCTCGGAAGGGGGATGCAGTCTCAGAAGTGGGATGCAGTCTCGGAAGGGGGATGTAGTCTCGGAAGGGGGATGCAGTCTCGGAAGGGGGATGCAGTCTCAGAAGTGGGATGCAGTCTCGGAAGGGGGATGTAGTCTCGGAAGGGGGATGCAGTCTCAGAAGTGGGATGCAGTCTCGGAAAGGGGACGTAGTTTCAGAAGGGGGATGCAGTCTTGGAAACGAGATGCAGTCTCAGAAGGGGATTGCAGTCTCGGAAGGGGGATGCAGTTTCAGAAGTGGGATGCAGTCTCGGAAGGGGGATGCAATCTCGGAAAGGGGATGCAGTCTCGGAAGGGGGATGCAGTCTCCGAAGCGGGTCAGCTCAGTTAGGAAAGAATATCAAGAAAGCAGGGCCTGGGAGTTCAAGGGAAGTAGTGAAACCAGCTATTGAGTAGAAAGCTAAGGTTATGCTGGTAATTGGGCATGCAAACACTCTCAGAAGAAGGGATTGAACTACGCAGATATGAGCAGACTTTGAGGCAGTCCATGAAAGAGTGGCTTTCTGAGGCTAGATCCTCAAAGCTGAAGGATTGGAATCCCTTGTAAAGGAGGGACTAAAATCTCAGTGAGTCGCTGAGCAATCCATGGGATCTGTCTTGACTGCATCTGCTATTAATATGCTGTGTTGGGTATTCAACCACTGTTGAACAGTCCTAGGTACAACCCATGTTAACTGTTTCATCAATGGTCTTCCCTCCATCAGAAGGTCAGAATTGGGTATATTCTCTGATGATTGCACAATGTTTGGCACTATTCATAACTTCTGAAGGTAACAAAGCAGTTCGTTTCCAATTGCAACAAGACCTGGACAATATCCAGGTTTGGGTTGATAAATTACATGCTACACAAGTGCCAGGTAATGACCATTTCCAACAAGAGGGTGTCTCACTATCACCCCTTGACATTCAATGGCATTATTATTGTTGAGACGCAGCATTCTGGAGCTAACCATTGACCAGAAACTAAACTGGACCAGCCATTTGGGGTGGCACGGTGGGTCAGTGGTTAGCACTGCTGCCTTACAGTGCCAGGGACCTAGGTTTGATTCCACCTTCAGGCGACTGTGTGGAGTTTGCACATTCTCCCCCGTGTCTGTGTGGGTTCCTCTGGTTGCTCCGGTTTCCTTCCACAGACCAAAGGTGTGCAGGCCAGGTGGATTTGCCATGGGAAATGGAGGGTTACAAGCATAGGTAGGGAGTGTGTCTGGGTGGGATGCCTTTCAGAGGTTGGTGTGGACTTGATGGGCCGAATAGCCTGCTTTCACACTATAGGGATTCTATATGAATACTGTGGTTACAAGAGCAAATCAGAGGCTGGGAGTCCCGCAGCAAGCAGCTGATCTCCTGACTCCCTGAAGTCTGTCCCACCAAAAAGCACAGGTTGGGAGGGTGATGGAACATGCCCCATTTGCAGTTCCAGCAACATTTAAGAAGCTCGACACTATCCAGGACAAAGCAACTCACTTAACTGGTGTAACCTCAAACATTCACTCCTTCTATCACTAATATTCACTGGCAGCAGTGTGTATCAGGATGCTCTGCAGAAATTCATCAATGATCCTCAGTCAGTGTGTTTCAAATCCATGATCACTTCCATCTGGAAGGACAATGGCAGCAGATACATGGGAACACCACCCCCTGCAAGTTCCCCTCCAAGCCAATCACCATCCTGACTTGGAAATATATCAGCGTTCCTTCACTGTTGCTGGATCAAAACTCTGGAATTCCCTCTGTAATGTCACAAACAGCACATGGACTGCAGCAGTTCAGGAAGGCAACTCAACACCACCTTCTCAAGGGCAATTAGGAATGTGCAATTAATGCTGACACAGTCAGCAACACCAATGTTTCATGTGTGAATAAAAAGGAGTTGTTGACCCATAGCTGCCTCATGTTAATTCTAGATATTAAAATATGTCATGTAAGTATGTTGTAGATTGTTTTACATTTCTAACTTGTGTGGTAACGTTCATTTTATTAATATGGAATGTTGGGGATATTTTCTCTTAGTAAGTATCTGGGACCTCACGTTATCAGGGTAGACTTGGACACTGTTTAAGTACAGTTATCGTCTAGCGTATAAAATCTTAGACATTGTCTTTGCCTTAAACAAAATGTTCTGGGTCCCTAAACTGATCAGATCAGAAATGTGATGGTATTGTTCAGGATTGTAACATACCAAAAATTTTTAATAACAATTGTATTTTTACAGAAATTTTAAGATAAATGTTAGTAAGTTCCTCTATCTTGTTGACTAATGAATTGTTACATTCTAAGTCCAGTGAAATGGTAAATCTAGTTAGCATTAGATTATCATCATATCTTTTACGTTATGGAATTTACTTGTATGTCCATCTCTTGTCATAATATTTTACATGCTGTGCATCTTTACAACCATAATAACGAGACAGAAACCTCTTTCTTAATGTTTTGATGTTGTGTCTCATAAAAGCTAATATGTAATATTTATCATAGATTCTATTGTACATGTAAATAACTTTTTTCTAAATAACTTCACATTATGAAATACGCTGTTTTATGGCTGCCAGTACATTCCAGTTTTTACTTCATGGTAAATCCAGCAACAAGTTCTGGTGCAAACACAGAGAATGCTGGAGAATCTCAGCAAGTCTGGCAACATCTGTGGGGAGAGAAACAGTTAACATTTTGAGCTTGGTAGGACTCTACTTCAGAACTTCTTCAGTGGCTTCTGTTGACTACACAGGCAATTTTTTTGATTTATCATTCATGGGATGAAGGGTCACTGGCTGGGCCAGCATTTATTGCCCATCCCTAATTGCCCAGAGTTAAGAGTTAACCACATTGCTGTGGGTCTGGAGTCACATATAGGCCAGACACAGTAAGAACAGCAGTTTCCCTTTCTAAACGACATTAGTGAACCAGATGGGTTTTTCCAACATTCAACAATAGATTCATGGTCATCATTAGACTCTTCATTCCAGATTTTTAAAAATGAATTCAAATTCTACTATGACGTGATTCAAACCAGGGTCCCCAGAACATTACCTGGGTCCCTGAATTAACAGGCCAGTGATAATACCACTAGACCATTGCCTTCCAGCAGTAAGAATCAGGAAGTTATTATCTGATGGACCTTAGTCCTTCAGAAACATTACTGTAAGGAAATTCCTCACTTAAATTTATGGTTTTTAAATTCCTGAAAATTAAACTTTAAATTAAATAACTTTAACTTAAGCTCAGTTTCCTCAAGCAATCAGTGTTAGAGCCAAAGTTGGGTTTATGCTGACAATTTTCCCTCAGAAAATACAATGTAACGATTGGAATGTTGTACTGTATGTGTGCGGTATGATGTATTTCTGGCTGAAATAACTTGCAAACTAAAATAAATTACCAAACATAAAAGAAATGCTGCAACGTAAGGTACTTCAGGACCTGTTTCAGCAAAACAAAACCTTTAAGCCTTTATTAAATTCGTGTAGTGTACATTCCTAATTATTTGCACTCATAAATAAATTCAATTTTTAAAAAAAAATACAATATAAATGTAGTTATCATAAATAAATGTTAAAATTAAGTTGAAGTAGTGCAGTTTTATATGACCAGGACAAAAATAGCCACTGGAGACCTCTTTAGAGGTAAGAACAAAAGTAGGTGAGCTGGTGGCTGTGAAGATGGACTGAGGGCAGCAGGAAAAGGAGGAAGGTGAAGGGGACTGAGTGCGGAAGCAGCAATGTGGGGAAGGGTCTTGAAGGCAGGCAAGTCACACGGGAAGTCTATAGGAAACCATTTTAAACCAAAACTCACCACATTAAATGATTGTATTGCTGTTTGTTCGATGTTAAAGTGAAACAAAATTAAGTGAATCAACTTTAAACGGAGACTTACTGCATCAGTGTATACCATGACAGGCTTGGCATTAAGATACATGAAGCAGCATGCTATTGTAGCAATGTGATAGATATCCACAGAACTCCCCGTGACAAAGTTGGGGCTTGTACACGCAAATGTAAATTATTTAAAATAGCACAATGACCTCTCTAGTGCTGAAAATCTATGTGTGGAGTGACATTCCTTCAGAGTTTAATCATTGGACATCATATGAAACTTATAAAAATCAGATTATTTCTGTTATTTTTTTTCCTGGTCAGTCTTTCTTAGTTTTATTTTGTTTTCTGTATATTACTTGATATTGAGCTAAGTATTCTAATTTACACTTCCTGATACAGGCTGTGCACGACCAAGTGAGGATATTTCAGTCAGATTTGTGGGGCGTTAATTAAGGAATGAAGATCCACACTTATGAAATTGAATTTTCAGGGGCAAAAAGGTCACTTAGAAACAATTATTACTCATCTTACGATCAAAAAACACCTCACTTACTCCTGAGTGCACTAGCTCTAACTTTTTTGAATGTATTTAATGTGAAATTAATTGATAAGTGTCTCAAGTTTTAAACCTTTGCAATCATTTCAATGTCAAGTCTATTGACAGGAGTTGTTACAGCACACCCTTGTGGACAACCCAAGTATCTCTGACTGCAGTTTCTAGGTTTCGACATTGAAAGTTGCTGTCTGATTTACTCCATTATGATCTGGCACCTGTACTCTTACCGCTGTTGCAAAATTCAGATATCATCACAAACTGCAAATTTCCCAATGGAAGTCAGGTGTTTGGTGTGTAACGCCACACTGCCTCACCAATTCTAAATGATACATAAAGCTCCAGTGTGTAATTGGCCTCATTTCACATCTTTTGTATCTTTGGGACGTCCCAAAATGCCACATAACTCGTTCAGTTATTTTGAAAAGAGGAGTTATTGCTTTGATGACAGGTGGAGTGGCCGGTTATGTGCTGAGGAACAAGAATAAACACCAATAGGTTTGTTCCTGGATGTGTTGGCTGAGAGAGAGGAACATTGCCCAGGTTACTGAAACGATGTGGAGGTGCTAGTGTTGGACTGGGGTGGACAAAGTCAGAAGTCACATGATACCAGGTTATAGTCCAACAGGTTTATTTGAAATCACAAGCTGTTGGTGCTCTGCGTCGGGTGAAGTCACTTCACATGACGAAGGAGTGGCACTCCGAAAGCTTGTGATTTCAAATAAACCTGTTGGACTATAACCTGGTGTCATGTGACTTCTGACTTTGTCCAGATTACTGAAAGAATTCCACTGCTCTTCTTCTGATGCCACTGAGGGGTCTTTTATGCTGACCTGAGACCCTTGGTTTTGTCTTTCATCTGAATGATTGCACTGACAACAATTATCTCAACTGAGCGCTAGATAAAGCCTGGACTGAGTCTTGAGTCTTTAAGGGTGAAGTGTCAAAGCCAATGCTTACAGCATAATTGGAGAATAACAGCATCTGAGTATGTCACAGCATGTTATCTTTTATCTTTCAGAATTGGGCTGGAATGAGGTGTCCCTATAAACTACTTCGAATGATCTTGGCCCTTGTCTGCAGTAAGTATCTTTCTTTCAATAACTTTGTACCCTACAGTAATTATTTATGTCCTTGCCCCAACATCACAAATTAGAATCACAATACTAATTGGACATCAAAACTATTGAGAACATTCTACCTGTTCTGTGCAGGTTCATTCATTTTCTGGAAAATTCTTAACGTTTTTGTTTAATACTATCAAGCTGGGAGGCTATGGCTTTTAAAAAGTGAGCATTGTGGAGTGTAGGGCCTGTTCTCCACCTGGTAGTCTAGGGTTGAAAGAGCCAAGAACTCTTACTGAGTGCAGTAGATACTACTCCTCCTTGGTGCCACATGAATAAATGCAGATGTATCTCCTAGGCTCCTCTGTGGCTTGAACAGCAGCAAAAATGGTGCAGTGTGCATGGCGCATGCTCTGCACAGTTACTTCTTAAAATAGACACTCCAGGTCCTATGTAAATTGTCAGATCCCAATGTACATATTACAAAGAATCAATGGCCTCTCTGCAGTAGATCCTGTGGGAATGAAAGCTGGCCATAAAACTAACTGAACGGGGCGTCAGGTCATAGCCTACCACAAACCACCTTTTGGACAAAATGCCTCAAAATCTCCCAGCTTCTCCCTTTCCACTAGACTTGACAAATTGTCAACTTTTCTGGTGAAGGTAGAGGATGGCAAAGTAGAAACAATGTCCCATTCACTCCCACTGCACAGAACCTCAATTTACCAGATTTTACCCCAATAAACCAGTTTCCTGTCCATTTCAGTTAACATTCCAAGGTGATAAACCTCTTTATATTTAGAAGTTTGGAATAATGTAATTCATGTTTCATCTGGAAATTTATAAAACTGATTGATGGACAATGTTGCAGTTTAGACCATGAGATGTAGGAGCAGAAGCCCATCGAGTCAACTCCGCCATTTAATGAGATTGTAGTCGATGTGATTATCCTCAGCCCCATTTACCTGCTTTCCCCCCTCAACCCCTGATTCCTTCATTGAATAAAAATCTATCTCGGCCTTGAAAATACTTATTGACTCAACCTCTACAGCCTTCTGTGGTAAAGAATTCCATCCTCTAGGAGAAAAGAAAATCCTCCTCATCTCTGTTTTCAGTGGGTAATCCCTTATTCTGAAATTATGCCCTCTTGTCCCAGACTGTCTCCCACAAGGGACAACAACCTCTCAGCATCTACCCTAACAAGCCCCTAAGAACATTGTATGGTTCAATAAGGTCACCTCTCGTTTTTCTATATTACAATGAGCCCAGGCCCAATCTGCTCAAACTTTCCTCATCTAAAAATCCTTCGGCGACTCAGATCAACCCAGTTTAGAAACATAGAAAATGAGGAGGCCACTCAACCATCAAGCCCACCTCACCATTGAATATAATCACAGTTGAACATCCAACTCAGTCCCCGAATCCCGTTTTCTCCCCATACTCTTTGATCCATTTACCTCGAAGAACGATATCTAATTTTTCGTGAAAATATTCAATGATTTGGTCTCAACTGCTTTCTGTGGCAGAGAATTCCACAGGCTCCCCCACTCTTTGGGTAAAGACCATTCTCCTCATCTCAGTCCTAAAATGCCTCCCCCCATTCCCTAATTCTGGACTCCCCAGTCATTGAGTACATCCCTCCTCTGTTTACACTGTCAAGTTCTGGTGGAATTTTATAGGTTTCTATGAGATTGCAACCCCCCACCCCAACCCCCCTCATTCTTCTACATTCCAAATAGTCCATTGTTTTGTTCTATGTTTTGAAGTTTTAAATTTGCGTTGTGTTTCATTTTGGCAGTGAGCTCTGAGGTTGGCCGTGCAGTATGGCTCCGTTTCTCCCCTCCACTTCCTTCTTCTGGTCCCCAGCCCAGCTTCATGGCACATCTGGCTGGTGCAGTGGTGGGAATCAGTATGGGACTCATCATCCTGCGCAGCTATGAGGAGAATCTCCACCAGCAGTGTGCCTGGTGGGTCATGGTCTTCTCGTACGCTATCTTTGTCATGTTTGCAATCTTCTGGAACATTTTTGCATATGACCTCCTGGGTGTGCAGATCCCACCCCCGCCGTAGGTAACCACACCTCGGCTTTGGAATCTGTCCCAACAGAGAGGTTTATTTGGCTGCGGAACCTCTTTGTGAATGAAGAAACATGAGGTGGACCTTCAACGAGCAACTGTTAAAACTGACCTTTTGACTACCGATTTTTATCATCATTGTGATTGGCAGGATTTGTATCTCAATGACTAGACAATGAGTAACCACCACACCAGTGGTAGACATCACTTGCAAATTTTGGGGATTTTGAGAGTATAGATGGAAGATCGAATTTTATTCTGGTGGAACCAGCTGTTGTGGAAGTCTAACACTATAAGTGGAGCTTCTTTTTAACCTGCAATGTGGAGGGTACATTCAATCCCTGTAGGAATGCATCCTACTTCCCTAAGGCCAAGAGAATTTAAGTGCAGGTTGGAACAAGTCAAGGCTTAAGAACCAGGTATGCCCAGGAATACAGCCAGAGTGTTAGCAGCTCAATCTATTTACAGGTTACAAGTACCCAGCACTGGTAAGCTACCTGCTATGTGTCTATCTTGGATGATCATTATCTGATAAGATGGTGTAAACAGGAATAAGTTAGAAAGCCCAAATTTAAAACACACACAAAACTCATTTTACTAGCTCTCCATTTTCTCAAGAACCTTGCTGTATTTTGTGTACATTTCATCAAATGGGATGTGAAGATATATTGAAAAAAAAATTTGTGACAAGAATTATATTGTGAACAATGACCTACACCATACCTCCCTTGACCTATTAAGTCTGGTTAAATTGGTTAAGTCTAATGTGTTAAATTTCATACAGATGTTTTCAAGCTAAAATGTCTCAATAAATATTGACCTTGATCACAAAAGGCTGTTTGCATATGTTTGAACAAAGATCTAGATTTAGCAGTTTGGCATTAAGAAGTACCACAGGGGCTGAAGCATGAGGTTGGAAGATTAACATTGTTTGACCTTTCACTTGATACCTACACCATTTGTGATCACAATCCCACAACAGGGGAAGTAACATTTTGAAAGATGCCTCTTGGAACTTCATTCCTAACTGAACAGAATCTAATTTTCTATATGACTCTGTATGAGTGAGCTCAATACTTGTACTCAAGAATAGAGACAAATCTAAATCAGCCAGATTTACAGATAGTTACATTGTCTAACTAACAAAATAATAGAATCAATTACAAGGAGAAAATTCGAGGATTGCCTCAACGGTAATAATTTAGTAACAACCAACATGCTTCAAGATGAAAATCCTGCCTAGAGTTTCTTGACGCTTTTGAGAATGTGACATCCTAAGTGGGCTAGTGGAAAATCACCTAGATTAGCAAAAGAAAGCCTTTGTCACATTTCTTCAAACGCCTGAACTAAAACAGTAGGATTTCACAGTGCCACGTGGTGGAAGGGTGATGGTGAACTGGGAAAGCAGTTGTGATTGGAGAGGTCAGAGTGTTGGTGGAACACCAACTGTTCTTAACACACATTAATGACACAGATTCAGAACTCATATGCAAAATTTATAGGCCAAAACTGCTAAAGCAGAAGGAGGATAAGTAGCCAGAGACATTTAAAAAAACGTTTGATGGAACAGTGATTGTGAAATTTAATACAAACAAGCACAGGGTACTGACTTTTGAAAGAATATATGAATATTGTGGTCGAGAATTTAGAGCTAAAATGGAAGGGGTCTAGACGTGATTTATTCCTTAATCTAGCTAATCTTGTCTTCCAACATAGTATTACCAGGGCTAAGGTGAATAGGTCACTTGGCATGCTCCTTTCTAATGCAATAATACATAGTCAGTTCTTTAATATATTTCAGTGGTACGACCATAGTATGTTGATGATTACAATGTTGATTATAAACAAGGCACAAGTCAGGAGTGAGATGGAATATACTCCCCACTTGCCTGGGTGAGTTCAGTTCCAGCAGCCCTCATGAAGCTTGACATCATCCAGGACAAAGCAACCTACTTGAGTGGTATTTCATCCAACTACCTTAGACATTCACTCTCTCCCCCACTGATGTATAGTGGCAGTGGCGTGTACCATTTAGAAGAGACACTGCAACAATTTATCTAAACAGCACCTTCCAAACCCACGTCCATTACCACCTAGGAGAAGGGCTATAGATGCACCATCATCAGCGCATCCTACTCCAAATCACACACCATCATGACTCTCATGAAAGATCTCTCATCCTTTCATTGTCAGTGAGTCAAAATATAGAACCTGCATTCGTTACAGCAGTGTGGTATACTTACACTACAAGGACTAAAACAGTTCAAAGAGCCAGCTTACCATCACCTTCTCCAAGATCATTCAGGATGGGCAATAAATGTTGGCCCAGCTAGCAATGCTCATACTCTGTGAATGAATTGAAAACAAGTCAGTTAATGGGCTGTTGACTGCCTCAACAATGTGGCTTTTATTAAAGGTCGAACAGCCATTTGTCTTTAGGTTTCCTTGTTTAGTCTGATCACTGAAGGCTAAACAAAGCAGGACAAATGAAACACAGTTCTCCCTTGAAAAGATGACTGCATAGCGACAGAATTCCACTATTCCCTGGCATTTCTTAAACATTCTTTCAATAAAGATTCATGTTCTCTCTCTTTGTACAAATGTACCAATGCGTGGAGGTTTGATGCTCTGCTATGCCTCACTGGGATATGCAGAGCTGAATTTTTTGACTGGCATCAGTAAGCCGATGCCAACACTTTTTGGAGGCTCAGTGCTAGCCTATCTTAACAGGATTACAGCAAATTAACAGCAAACTACAATATTTAGGAACTGCAGGTAGCACATAGATGTGCGAGGGGCCAAAGGGAGTGGCTGGTTGGCAGTCCGAATGGGTAAGAGATTGGTGCTCAGTTAGATTAGAGAGTAATACGGCACATTCTGAAAGTCCCTAAGCAAAGATGTCAATGGTGTCACTTGAATTACCTTCAAATGTCTGTGGACCTACTGTGACAGACCTGCTCACTTTGACTCAATGTTGAAAGCTCACAATCATACCTAAAGATCCTGGGTAAACTGTTTAGGACTGATAGGAGGAGAAATCCCTTCACCCAGAGAATGGTGAGCCTGTGGAACTCACCACCACAGAAATCAGTCAAGGCAAAAATATTGTATGATTTCTAGCAGGAATTGGATATAGCCCTTGGGGCTAAAGGCACCAAAGGATATGGGGGTAAAGCAGGAACAGGTTAATGAGTTGGATGGTCCACCATGATTGGTAGAGCAGGTTTGAAAGGCCTAATGGCCTACTCCTGCTCTTACTGTTCTATGTTTCTATCACGTGCTAAAATTCAGACTGACACTCTGAGGCTATCTCTGGTTCATAGCAGGAGGCCCATAGGCTTCAAGAAAACACCACCATTTTACCAGAATAGGGACCAATTGTCCTGCTAAGTATCTGAAATGGCCACCTACTGCTTGAAGGTGCTTAGCCATTAGTGTTAGTAGTCAACCCATATGGTGGCTCAGAGGTTAGCACTGCTGCCTCACAGCTCCGGGGACCTGGGTTCAATCCCAGCCTTGGGTGACTGTCTGTGTGGAGTTTGCATATTCCCCTCAGGTCTGTGTGGGTTTCCTCCCACAGTCCAAAGATATTGAGATTAGGTAGATTGCCCACAATGTGCAGACAAGTGAGTTAGTCATGGGAAATGCAGGGTTATGAGAATGGCATGGGTCTGGATGGGATACTTTTCAGAGGTCAGTGTGGACTGGAGAATGAATGGCCTGCTTCCACATTGTAGGGATTCTGTGATTTGATGGGAAATTGAAATGTATAGCGTACTGTGCTCATTTGAATTGCATTTCTCTCCACTGATGTGACCTGAACTGTACTTTTTGCTATTCTTTCATGAACATAGACACCACTGGCAAGGGTCAGCTTTTGTAGCACATCCCTAATCATCCTTGAATTGAGTGGCTTTTTGGGCTATTTCAGAGGGCAGGTCCATGTTGTGGAGAGTCTGGAGTCAGAGTGAGTAAAGACAGCAAATATCCATCCTTAAAGATATCGATGAACCAGATGAGATTTTATCATGATAATGCTCATGCCTGCCAAATAGTGGAACAGATTTTAATTTTCAAATTAATCAACTGAATTGAAATTCCACCAGCTGCCATAAAACATCACCTTAGGCTTCCAACTCACTGCTCCAAAGGCATTCCCACTACACCACCAACTCCAAATACTTAATATTTACAGTCATAGAGATGTACTACAACATGGAAGCAGACTCTTCGGTCCAACTAATCCATGCCGACCAGATATTTTAACCTAAGCTAGTCCCATTTGACAGCAGTTGATCCATATCCCTCTAAACCCTTCCTATTCATATACTCATCCAGACGCCTTTTAAATGCCGTAATTGAATCAGCCTTCATCAGTTTCTCTGACAGCTCATTCCATACATGCACCACCCTTTGCATGAAAAAGTTGCCCCTTAGGTACCATTTAAATCTTTCCCCTCCCACCTTAAGACTATGTCCTCTAGTTCTGTACTCCCCCACCCCAGGGAAAAGACTTTGCCAAGTATCCTATCCATGCCCCTCATGATTTTATAAACCTCTATAAGGTCACCCCTCAGCCTCCGACACTCCAGTGAAAACAGCCCCAACCTATTCAACCTCTCCCTACAGCTCAAACCCTCCAACCCTGGCAACATCCTTGAAAATCTTTTCTGAACCCCTTCAGGTTTAACAACATCCTTCCTATAAACACATCTTTGTTTCAGAATTCCAGCATCTACCATATTTTGCTTTTGGATGTGAAGCATTTTCTGTATCACACTTCAAAACAAGATATTTTGAAAGATTCCAACCAATTAGTTGGAATCTGCAGATAAACTGCAGGGAAACTCCCCAAGCAACAGATTATCCTTTACTGACCCTTGAATTGAAATGTGTATAACTTCTAATTACTTTAGCAATCACACTGAAAAGAAGAAAAGCCAGCCTGACCTGTAATTAACCCAAACATTGATTTCAACAAGGCACTGTAATTATACTTAATAATATACAGGGGAGCAGCAGGTTAGTACAGATTGTATTACATTCCATCTGCGAAATAGCATACTCTCTATCTTTTACTGTGAGGAGCACTATTGAGAAATCTACTCATTATAAGTACGTTTTAAATGGAATAGTTTCAGGGGAAGTTTCAGGATGGTTGACTTGTGAGAAATGAAAAGACTTTTAATCAGGAATTAGGTATAAAAAAAATGTAACCTAATACTCAGTTAATTGAATTTCTCATATTTGTTTTTTTTTAAAAAGTGTTAGATACTTGCACTTCAGACAACATTCAATTTCTAGTCAACGATCTGAGTACAAATTTGATTTCAACTAATGCTCAGAAACGATGCTTCACTGAAGTATCCATTCAAACTTATTTGCATGTTGCTGAACTTAAAAATCTCTCATGAGTCAGACCCTTTGGAAAGCATTTTAGAAAGTATTCATTTTAAATTATTCCTTAATATGTGTACAAGCAGAAACCTGTGCAATTTTACTAACAGAGCTGAAAATGAATTTATCACAAATAAACATTGAAATCAGTGTCTAATCTGATATTAGAAACAGAAAATAATTTTTACAAAGTCTACACAGAACTATTCACTAAATTTATTGGTAATTTCTTAGCAAATCACTTTTGGTAACAGTTGAACGCGTTCAAAAGATATTTCTGCTTCTGCTGCATTGGCCTCACATCTGTAATCTGCCGACATTATTCCTATCGTTGTTAAAATGGTTAACAATGTGGGAATGACTGGATAAACTGTATTTTGTGATGTTGATTGACAGAGACGTACATTGACCAGGTCAACAGGGCTAACTCCCCTGCTTTGAAATAGCGCTGTTGGTTCTCAGGTATTTTAGTGTTATTGTGCCCAAAAGAAACCCTCCAGCTTAATTATTGGGAACTCTACAAACAAGTGCATTTAATTATCGGGTAATATGGAGCGGGTGGACGGACATTATTTGATTCCAGTTTGCCTTAGTTTAGTCAATTTCAGGTGAACGCGGGAAAAAAAAAGTGATAAAATCTCACAAAAACTCCCAGGCTACAAAAGTTTAAATTCCCAGAAGATGTTTGTTATTTTTGAGCCTGCAAGTGGTAGCACTTGTTCTCTCCTGTTCAATTGACTGGGCTGCCTGCAAAGGAGTTTACAAAAAAGGTATATGACACTAAAATAAATATTAAGCAGGCCAATAGAGGGCAACATACTGTACATGAAACAACTTCAAATACTTTATTCTACAGGCTGCCGTTTTCAAAGGATGTTCACCTTCTCTGATTTCGCATTACTGCAAAGCTTTGAAAGTCATTTTACTGATGGTTTATAGCACTTTGATTTGGCAAGTTACTCACTTATAAAACATCTGTTGTAGCTAAACATCCGTTTGAAACGTTGAGGGGCCAATTCTTCAAAGCAGACCTGAACAATTAGAAGGTTCATACAGTTGTAAGGGAAGGAACTGGAATCTTTATGAGTATCAGTTCAAGTACTCAAATAAAAGCACAATACTGCAGATGCAGGACGTCTTAAACAAACACAGAAGCTGGAGAAACTCAGCAGGTCTGGCAGCATCTGTGGAACAAGAAACAGAGTTAACGTTTCAAGTCCCGAATGACTCTTATTCAGAACTGAAACATTAACTCTGTTTCTTTCTCCACAGATACTGCCAAGATCTGCTGCATTTCTCCAGGATTCTCTGTTCGTGTTTCAATTTAAATTCTGCTTAGGCTGGGTAGAACTCTCTGCTGGAGGAAAGTATTCTCTTCAGTAAGTAAGTGTATGACATGACAAAGGAAATTGTTACCTAATTTACTATCAATTTCAATCCAGCAAATAAGATCGCTGATGGGGGATGACCTTACTTCAAACTTTCCCTTTATTGTAAAGACTTTGATCTCAAAGTCGCTCCCACCTATAAAATTACATTTTGATTTATAAGAGATTTCTTAGCAATTAATTATAATTTCTCAGTTGATATTGAATGGGCAATTTGAAATATATTCCACTTCTATTGCTGCTGAGCAAACATTCAGGCCAATTGGAAAACAGAAGTAATTAGTCGACTCAATGTTGCCAAGTTGTTGTGGCCATTAATTTTATTCAGCTTAAACCAAAGTGTGAAAAATGCCTTTATTTCATGATAATGTGGATCATCATTGATTTAATTGGATACGCCATTCAAGAGGTCTAATGCTGCTTTAAGGATGTTGTCGCACAATTTGACAAACCACAAGGGACTCAGGCACTGGTCATGATCATTTATTCAAGTAAACACAGGGAGAAACAACTGTAAGACTAAGGGCTGCTAAAATCCACAAGTTTTCGGTTTTTTAACTCTTTAGGTCACATTCTGAATTTGTATTCTGATCAATTTATAACCAGATGTCCCTTGTTTCCCACAGCACATATCTCAGGCATTATTCATGTCTAGACAAGGCCTCCCCTAATCCTGTTGATTGTTTACTCTCAGCTGCATCCTCATTTCTGTCACACACTCGCTGCTCTGGATTTTTGCCATCTACTTGGCATTTAATCTACTATAAGCACTTCTAAACTGAATCCGTATTTAATCCTAATTTGGCGACGCCGGTGTTGGACTGGGGCGTACAAAGTTGAAAATCACACAACACCAGGTTATAGTCCAACAGGTTCAATTGGAAGCACACTAGCTTTCGGAGCGTCGCTCCTTCATCAGGTGATTGTGATGAAGGAGCAGCAGTCCGAAAGCTAGTGTTTCCAATTAAATCTGTTGGGCTATATAACCTGGTGTTGTGTGATTTTTAACTTTGTATTTAATCCTTGGAACAATAACCCTTTCAAAGGATCGCTACCAATTTTGGCAAGGTTCTGACCAGCATAGCGTATTGGATTGCCTGACTGGTGTCAGTAATATTCTTGAGGACCTTAATTCTTGCAACCTGTTAAAATTTTAGAAACTGTTGAAATAACTCAAGTTATGTAGCATACAATTCAGAGATTAATGCATGTCCTGATTAAAACAAAAGTGATTTGAGTTAATTTTAAAGTGAAAATCTTTCCACTCTTTTCTTACAGAGTGAAATAGTTGTAATGTTCATAATGTATTAATAGTTGTAAAGGGTTGTAAAATATTAGTATACCAGCTAATAGCATTATGGTTTAATAGACACCACTGTTTGTACAATGGAGAGCTTCACATATATACACCAGAGTATGTTTCTGGAAAACAACCTGGAATTGACAGCTGGAACACCAGAGCTAAAAAGTATGGTGCTGCAAAAGCACAGCAGGTCAGGCAGCATCTGAGAAGCAAGAGAGCCGTCGTTTCAGGGGTCAGCTTTTCATCAGGAACGAGGCCTCGGATGCTGCCTAACCTGTTGTGCCTTTCCAGTGCCACACTTTTCAATTCTGATCTCCAGCATCTGCAGTCCTCCCTTTCTTCTAGCCGGAACATCAGGATTGTCTGTAGACAGTCCTACGCCAGCTAACTAAGGAGGGTAAATCAAAGGCTCACTCATAATCCTCACATTAGTAAAATGTTTAAAACATTAGCACTTAAAGTCACTTAAACTCACCAGTCTTTTACCATTCTTGATTGAAAGTGCATGTTTTTTCTACTGGCTCCCCCCATAAAACACCTTGGGATATTTTATTGCATGAAGATCGCTAATGTTTGAGTCATTGAGATGTACAGCATGGAAGCAGACCCATCAGTCCAACTCCTCCATGCCGAGCAGGTATCCAAATTAATTTAGTCCCATTTGCCAGCACTTGGCCAATTTCCCTCAAAACCCTATCCAGATGCATTTCAAATGCTGTAATTGTACCAGCCTTCACCATTTCCTCTGGTAGCTCATTCCATACACGCACCATCCTCTGCATGAAAACGTTGCCCCTTAGATCCCTTTTGTAGCTTTCCCTCTCACCTTAAACCAATGTTCTCTAATTCTATACTCCCCTATCTGGGCAAAAGATCTTGTCTATTTACCCTATCCATGACCCTCATTATTTTATAAACCTCTCTAAGGTCACCCCTCAGCCTCCTATGCTCCAGGGATAACAGCCCCACACTATTCAGCCTCTCCCTATAGTTCAAATCCTCCAACCTTGGCAACATCCTTTTAAATCTGTTTTGCACCCTTTCAAGTTTAACGTCCTTCTATAGCAGGGACACCAGAATTGAAGACAGTATTTCAAAAGTGGCCCAAGCAATGTCCTGTACAGCTGCAACATGACATCCCAACTCCTATACTCAATGTGGTCACCAATAAGGCAAGCATATCAAATGCCTTCTTCACTATCCTGTCTACCTGTGGTGCCACCTACAAGGCACTATGAACCTGCACCCCAAAGTCTCTAGGGGTAGCACGGTGGCTCACAGCACCAGGGACCTGGTTTGATTCCAGCCTCGGGTGATTGTCTGTGTGGAGTTTGCATGTTCTTTTTGTGCCTGCATGGGTTTCCTCTGGGTGCTCTGGTTTCCTCCCACAGTCCAAAAATGTGAATGTTAAGTGAATTAGCCATGCTAAAATGCCCATCATGCTCAGGGTTAGGTTAGGTGCATTAGGCAAGGGTAAATGTAGAGTAATGGGGAATGGGTTTGAGTGGAGTACTCTTTGGAGGGTCAGTGTGGACTTGTTGGGCTGAAGGACTTGTTTCCACACTGTAGGGATTCTAGGATTCTTTGTTTGGCAACACTCCCTAGGACTATCATTAAGTGTATAAATCCTGCCCTGATTTGCCTCTCCAAAATGCAGCACCTCACATTTATCTAAATTAAACTCCATCTGCCATTCCTCAGCCCACTGGATCAAGGTCCCATTGTACTCAGAGATAAACTTCTTTACTGACCACTACATTACCAATTCTGGTGTAATCTGCAAACTACTAACCATTCCTCCTATATTCACATCCAAATCGTTTGTGTAAATGACAAAAAGCAGTGGAGCCAACACCAATCCTTGCAGCACACCGCTGGTGAGAGGTCTGCTATAAAAATCTGAAATTGATTCATTATCAAGACAAACTTTGAAAGAAATCTTTGAAAATCAGGCCTGAAGTACAGTTCTGAAGAATAGTCATACTAGATTTGAAACATTAACTCTGTTTCTCTCTCTCCATAGATGCTGCTAGACCTGCTGAATTTCTCCAGCAGTCTCAGTGTTTGTTTCATATTTCCAGCATCCACAGTATTTTTCTTTTTTTGCTGTAGGATACTGTGAATGTTGGAAAGCACATAAAAACAGAAAATGTCAGTGAAAAGATCTCAGCACGAGATATCGACAGAGGGAGAGAAAAACACAGTTAATGTTTCGTGTTAATGACCTTTCATCAGAACAAGTCAAAGATGCAAATGTTTCAATCAAAGGGTGGGTGGGTCTCAGACAAATGGAAAGTCTGTAAATTTGAGGTTTGTTCTCATTTCCCTGAAAATTGGTTGAACGGTAGGGTTTGGGGCCTGGCGTTTCTGCCCCTCTCCCTTCTAAATTGCTGTTTCTTTTAGACAGCTGGTAACATTAAGTGTTTGTAAACTGTAGTGTTTAATAAAATTTAAAAAGAAGTGGAAAGTCTGTAACTGGGAGAGGACAGAATGGAGATTGGGCAAGAACAGAAAAAAATAACCTGCCAACTGTACGCAGAATCATAGTCATACAGCACAGAAAGAGACCCTTTGGTCCAACCAGTCCATGCTGACCATGTTTCCAAACCAAACCAGCCAGCCTGTGCTTGGCCTACACTGCTCCAAACATTTCTTATTCATGAATGTAACCAAATGTCTTTTAAATAATTGTAACTGTACCCATATCCACCAGGAGGCAATGTCCTAGTGGCATTATTGCTAGACTATTAATGCAAAGACCCATGTGATAATCTGGGGACCTGGGTTTGAATCCTACCACAGCAGATGGTGTAATTTGAACTCAGTAAAAGCTGAAAGTAGAAGTCTAATGATGACTGTGAAGTGATTGTTGAGGAAAAAAACCCATCTTGTTTTTCACTAATGCCCTTTAAGGAAAGAATATGCCATCCTACCTGATCCGACCTATATGTAACTCCAGATCCACAGCAACGTGATTGACTTTAACTGCCCTCTGGGCAATAAATGCTGGCCTAGCCAGTGATGCCTTCATCCCATAAATAAATTTTAAAAAACACTTTCACTGTGAGATCCACCCTGTATTAAAAAAATGCTGATGACCAAAAAATATTTCATTTTCTGAAATTGAACTCAAGGTGGAGTCTGAAAGCCTGAAAGATGATGTTCCTGAAGTCTACATTGGAGCCTCATTGGAATGTTCAGCAGGCAGAGGAGACCTGGGGGCAAGGGTGAGAATTAAAGTAACAGGTGACTGGGACCTTGCAGCTCTGCTTCCAAATGAACAATGAGCAGGAGCAAGACAATCAAACCTGCTCCACTTTAAATAAGATCATGACTGATTTGACTTCCCTACAATCCTGCCCATCCTTATAACATTGCATCCCCTTGCTCATCAAGAATCTATCTGCCTCTGCCTTAAAATGTTCAGGGACTCTATGGAGCATGGATAGGGTAAAGAGGCAAGGTCTTTTTCCTGGGGTTGGGGATTCCAGAACTAGAGGGCATAGGTTTAGGGTGAGAGGGGAAAGATATAAAAGAGACCTACGGGGCAACTTTTTCACACAGAGGGTAGTATGTGTATGGAATGAGCTGACAGAGGAACTGGTGGAGGCTGCAACAATTGCAACATTTAAAGAGGCATTTGGATGGGTATATAAATAGGAAGGGTTTGGAGGGATATGGGGCAGGTGCTGGCAGGTGGGACTAGATTGGGTTGGGATATCTGGTCGGCATGGATGGTTAGACCGAAGGGTCTGTTTCCATGCTGTACATCTCTATGACTCTCTGTGTGAGTAAAGAAATTATCTTGTGTCTTAAATGGATGGCTCCTAATGATGCTATAGTGACCCTAATTCTAGATTCTTCCACAAACAGCAATATCATTTCTATATCCCCTCTGTCAAAACTAGGGATGTATAAGTATAAATGGTGCGTTGATAGGCTTTGATCTTGTTGTTTAACAAAGTAGAAGAAAAGTGCTGCAGATGTGACTTTTTCTTGGAAAGGCATTGGTTATGTTTGAGGATATTGTGTAATACGTTGCAACATTTACACCTACAGACTTACCCATTGCTCTTCATTATCTTCGATAAGTATAACTTAAATATGATGTGGAGGCACAGGTGTTGGAATAGGGTGGATAAAGTCAGAAGTCACAAGACACCAAGTTATAGTCCAACAGGTTTATTTAAAATCACAAACTTTCAGAGCGCTGCTCCTACATCACCTGACATTGTGTAACTTCTAATTTAAAATACAGAGCTGACAGAAATATATGATCATAGAACATGGAACAGTACAGCACAGTACAGGCCCTTTGGCCCTCAATGTTGTGCTGAGCATTTATTTTAATCTAAGATCAACTTAACCTACACACCCCTCAAATTGCTGCTGTCCATGTGCTTGCCCAGCAGTCGCTTAAATTTCCCTAATGTCTCTGACTCTACTACCACCGCTAGCAGTGCATTCCACGCACCCACCATTCTCTGCGTAAAGAACCTACCTCTAACACCTCCCCTGTACCTTCCGCCAATCACCTTAAAATTATGACCCCTCGTGACAGCCATTTCTGCCCTGGGAAAAAGTCTCTGGCTATCCACTCTATCTATGCCTCTCATTACCTTGTACACCTCTACAAAGTTCTCTCTCTTCCTTCTTCTCTCCAGTGTGAAAAACCTTATGGGTGTTTTGTTTTTGGTAAACATGCCTGTTAACATTTAAACAGTTAACAGACATAATTTTAATTGCTTAAATGGGTACTTTTCGAGTCAAGACCTTTCGAAATTTTGTTTCAATCAAGCCACATCAGACTTACAGATTGAAAGCAAGTGTAAAACACTCAAAAATCATCTGGTCTCCCCAAAGTCCCACCCTGCAGGCTTTATTTCAGTTGACTCCAACATCTCATGCTCTACAAATGGACCTAATAAAACTGGTGGTCATGACTGACGAGTGAACATGTGCGTGATAGCTTTTATTGAAGGCACAGAATTGCATTTCTATTTAACAACAAAATTTATTAGAAAGGAATACATATAATCTTGACAATTTATTTTACAAAATATTGTAATGTAATGAGACGGCAATGCCAGTAAGGCCAAAAATCACTTTTAAAGAATTCAGCTATAAAAAGTATGATATACAAATCAGTGTTGCAAAAGATCACAATTAACTATGGCACATTTCTAGTGAATGACTGGATGCAGTGTAGGGTTACACTGAACTCAAGTAACATGGAGCAATATCAATTTGCATGTTCAGTTTATTAACAGAGGGCGGCACAGTGATCATACAACTAAGTAAACCATCAGTGACAAGTTATTGCATTATAATGCAGAGTGAATGTAACAGAAGAACCACAGAATTTGGAATGGCGAAATGTTCCCACGTCAGGAATTTTTTAAAAATTAAAAATTCAATCACGGTGAACAGTAATTGAGCAGAGCAGCATAAACAAAACCAAGAGAAATGCTGACGAAACTCACTTCCAAGGATTAAATCTTTGCTTCAGATTATGCATTTACCTTAAACGTAGCATGTGCTTGTGGTAAGACAATCATCATCACTGGACTTCAAAATTAGGCCAATTTTAACTCTAACTGAACAAGTTATGGAATTAGGCCCCATGTTCCTGAAGTTTAATTCAGAGAAACCTTTTTAAAAAGTGTAAAATCAGCAAATAATCTAGACAGAAATTTCCCCTGGGAACTCTGATTGCCGGGCATGATGGACAGAGACTTTAGCTATAACAGGAAATGGGGTTTCTGCCAAAATTTACAACAAAAGGTTAAGAAAACTTGAGAAAAATCCTGGTGTAAAGTACTTTGTGAATGGTGTTATGACACGGGGTAAACCCTCCTGCTTAATTGAAACCAACAACAGAAAAAGATTTATCCCATGCAGTAATTTGTGAAACTTCGATAGGCCAAGAACTACTTAAAGTAAACATTAACAACTTTATTTCTTAAAGTATAACAGAGAATAATTAACTAACAACTATTTACAACTCCTTTCTTTAACCTATTGTTTACTTTCCCCTCTACAATACTGGTCCGATAAAAATCCTGATTAACATTGACCAAACAAAACTTCTTATCTCAAAACCAGACAGCTTTCAGTTTTTCTCTCTATTCCTGTCTTCTTTTCTTCTTCTTGGGGATTCTGTTTCACAGGTTACTGATCAATAAAGGTACCTTTAAGAGGGCTATTTTTCAGGCAGTCTTTACATGCTAGCGGTTTTGCAGTTCTCCTCCCAACTGTTCAATTTTCCTTGGTCTTATACCCCCAAAGCATCGGAATGTGTCATTAGCTTTTAAGATTGCCAATATACTCAATTTAAACTCAATTGGAGGTTGGTATTTTGGGGTATAATTTAAACGGATTGGTCGTATTCAAATTTGTTTTTGTCTCCAGGCAACCAGCTAATTGAGTTGTTTGACCAAATGTTACATTAATTTTTCTTTTCAGAACACTTTGTTCTGTCAAGTAGTTCTGTTGCTTTTAACCCTCTTAAAGGTACAGTACACCCACATCTTCATAACAATGGAGCCATGAGTTTTCAATGATTGGTAATATAATTCACTGCTCCATAAAGTAGAACACTTGGTTTTATTGTAAGCAGGTTGCGCTGAATTTCATGCACAAAAATTTAATGATTTCTGCGGTTTCATTAAATTATATTGATGACACTGCAAACAAAAATGTACAACCTGAAAGAAGTGTTACATTTTTATATTTGTACTTTATGCATTCTCTAGTTTGGACCCTTAAGTTTATTTCAGGCTGTTTATGTTGGAAACTGGGATTACTGCCAACATAATGCCCATGCACAATTATCACTTCAACGTTTGTCACTCTACACAAAACACCTGTGGCATTCAGAGAATGGAAGCGATGGGATCAGAAACAGTTAACTCATGATATTGGAAAACATGGAATTCCCTGAGACATCAGCTCCAATTCATTTCTTTTAGCCTGTACAAGCAAATCTTCAATAGCATTGGAGGGCACTGACAGCAGCATAAATCAAGTAACACACACTTCATTCCTTTTTACTAAGGCAAAGCTGTTTTTAACCTTGACTGTTCTTTTAGGACCATAAGTCAAGTGTCTTAATAGCCATATTGTGATGTCAATAAGCAAGTACACATTGTTGCTGAATAAAAAATATAGTTGCTTGTAAATCACTCGTTCTACCAATTAAGGATGGGACAGGTTACCAAGGTCAGCAGAAACCAGCAAAAAAAATTACTGGACTTTTTTTTATCATTTTTTTCAAATTGCTACTGACCCACTGATAGGTGCACGATCTTGTTCATTGAGATTATTATGCCATTTTTACAGCCAAACAAGTACACATAATATAAACTTATATATAAATTTTATGTTCTTTATAAATTTTATACATGTGATACTTTCAAGTTAAAGCAATTGTTCATGAAGAGCAAGATGTTTTTATGTTGTATGACTCTGGGGGAGAATATCATCCTTTGCCTGTCCTCTGTTTCCAATATCATGCATTGCTTTTTAAACCTTTTTTCTGCTCTGTGACCCTATTTTGAGGTATGGCCTTAGAATGAAAAATGTGGGGAATGGGAGACAGTTGATGGGTGGTTTGGGAGAAAATCAAACAGCAGAATAACCTGTGCATATACAGCAATACCACCTACCATTTTGCAGGTTCTGTTGATGTCAATAATCGTGCTTCTGAACTCATTAGGCCCTGCTCACTGGGAAAAAAAAATCACATCCCTTTAAAGAGGCCTTGCAGCTGATCCCAGGACTAACAAACCTGAGTCTGCAGCCTGGGAATCCATGGCCTCTGATTTACAAATTCTATACTCTTGAGTCTAGGGGTTTTACTGAATAGTTTCCACCCTCTGTACTATTTCCTGCACCAATCAAGTGTGTAAAGCTAGAATTTAACACTTTTCACTCAGAGATGGCTGCTTTCATCATTGCGTTTTCTGCCTTTTGACAGGTCTTGCTGTTGTGGCCTTTTCTTTGTCCACTGTTTTACTTTGATGGAGCATGACACCCTTCAGCAACAAAGGATTGACCTGTTGGCCCACAGCCCATGTCCAAAGACATTGTTCAATTCTGTGAGGGGTCCAATCCTTCACTGAGTCATCTGTAAAAGGCAAATCCACCATTACCTCGTAGAAAACCCAAATACTGTCATGTCAATAATATAAGCCATTACCCTAACACATTCCCTTCAATAATAGTGGCGTAAAGAGCTACTCACAAAGTACTGATGCATGATTAAACAGCAGTGCTCCTGCTTCAGAATCATGGAATCTCTACAGTGTCAAACCAGGCCAATTAACCCATCAAGTCCTCACTGACCCACCAAACAGCACACTACCCTACTCTATCCCTATAACATTGCGTTTCCCATGGCTAATCCACCTAGCCTGCACATTCCTGGACACTATGGACAATTTAGCATGGCCAAGCCACCTAACCTGCATATATTTGGACTGTGGGAGGATATTGAAGCAGCCAGTGGAAACCCATGCAGACACGAGAAAAATGTGCAAACTCCCATGGGCAGCTGGAATTGAACCCAGGTCTCTGGCACCGTAAAGCAACAGTGCTAACCACTAAGCCACCATGCCACCCATGGGGCCTCAACTGTTTACCTTTCTCCAGTCTGCAAGATTCTGTTTTCTATCCCTTAGCCACTTTTGTATCCATAATGCTGCTGCCTCTTTTATTCTATGGGTTTCCGTTTTGCCATTAAGTCCAACATGTGGCACTGTATCAAACATGTTTGGAAAGGTATATATGAGTTAAATTGTAACTGACAATTCTACAATACAAGCCTACTGTGCTAGTAGATCCCAAGCTTAGCTTTTCTGAAATAGACCAGTTTATCCAATAACACCACAATACTGTATCTAGGCAGGTGGCCTTGTCAGAGATGTGACTGAAGAAAGATTAAGTATGTATACGTGAAGCATTTTGCACAACTTTAGGGATGTGCTCCTCCGAAAATTAAGCACTTTTGAAGTCTGTCACTATTGCAAAATTTGAACCTTGTTCACTCTAACGCTCCTATTTCTCAAAGTAAGAATTGTGCATTTTAGCACTTTAATTTGACTTCAAGAGAGGCTCCTTTCTTGCTTTACCACAGAACAATAGATTGTTCCCAACTCTTATTGAAACATAACTCTTTCTGACTTTGTCCACCACCAGCACCTCCATATAATGTTACTCCCTGTACTCATACTACATACAGAGTAGGACCTTAGCAAGAGAATATCTTTAACACATTTCCTAAAGTGATTAGTAAAGCTACTAAAATCACCCTGTTCAGATCACTGTATATTACACTGATTCCTAGTACATCTCAACATTCTTACATTAACACACCAGCAGAATTTCCCCCTCAGCGCACAGCAACTCTGTACTCAGTACAGAGCTGTGAAAATTACAGAAACTTACTGCTGTTGAGTTGCGTGGCACACTCCCTCACTTTTTGCAGGTACAGGATGTAATGTTTAAGTGTGTACTTAATGGGAACCAAGCCAGGGATTGACTCCACTGCTTCATCTGCCATGAACGCAGCTTCTTGTGGAGCACCAGCCACAAGCACAGCTAAGCATAAAAGTGAGATAAAAGATTTCATTATAATAAATTTACTGGATGGATGAGCAGTGCAAGTAATCGGACAAGCGTTTTCTTTCCTACCCGATGCTGTAGCAGGTCCCACTGCCTTCAGTTTACTGAGCTCAGTGATTGCAGCTGAAACATCAGGAAGCAGTTTGAAAGCTTTAGATGTGCAGGCCTCCACACTGTCCCTCGAATTACTCATTACCATCTGCTGCAGTGTTGGGCGGAACTTGCCCCGCTACGGATAAAAGGGTAGAGGGAAAAAAAAGTCAAATTAATCACTAAAGTTCAAAGTTAACAAATAAGGAGCTGGGTCTTAGTAACACTACTAGCTCCATCTTCAGGCAACACAGATTCCCATTCCAGTACCATTACAACCCAGAAAAACTCTACATTCCCCTTTAAAACAAAATAATATTCTATGACACTGTACACCCCTTTAGTCCAGTATCCTTCCACATCTATTCATACAGGACCCATTATTCTTTATGTATTTTATCACAACCAGATTATTCCTTTCACTGAAGTATGCTGCCATTCCCATGGATGGTAGGTCTAGTTACATTGACATAATAAGATATTGCAGGCTCCTGTACTGCTTTATACTGCGAAGGAGAATGGTATTCTGTAGCAGTTTGCATTGCACTGGGAGAGCGAGTTAAACCTGGCAAATGGTATTCAACCAAAGATCAAGTTATACGGAAGAAGTCAGCTGAAGGAGAATGGAATTTTTCTGTTACACAACATTATTCACTAAAGGTACATGAACAATGCCAATAAGCATAACAAGTAGGGTACTTGATCATAATCACAACCATTCAATTCAGAATGAACAAACTATTTTGTCATTGTAGAAGATATTGCTTAGATAATATTTGGAATAATGCATCTAGTTTTAGTCTCCTCCAACATTAATACGGTGTAGAGGCTTCAGAAAAAGTTCAGGAAGATGACACATAAGGACATTCCTAGCTTTTCAATCTAAATGTTGGTTATGAAAATAAGTTTCAGTTTAATAAGCATATAAACTTTATTAGTGCACCAAGACCCAAAAAAAGTGAGCATTATATGTACAATAACATGGCATTTAAATTACACTTAATGCTATTGTTTAGAATGTTCCTTGAAGATGTGGGGTACATAAAATTAATTACTATCTTAGAACCAACTCCAATTAATTTTTAAAATAATTCAGAGACCATTGACCAAATGGAAGTTTTTTTTAATTCACGGAGCAGCTTATGATATCTTCAGGATTTAGAGAGAAGCAACAGGAAACATAAGATATAACAGTGAACACATAAAATCACAAAACAGCCTGAAGAACCGAATCAAATCACATCCGTTATAGAGTGTGACGGAAATGGTCATAACTGAAAAGTAAGGAATTTCTCCTTTATTTTGTATGTGAGCAGTTACAATCCATAAAGGGATTTTAACTCAATTGGCTAGATCGCTGGTTTGTAATGCCAACAACATGGGTTCAATTCCTGTACCATGAAGGACTTTCCTTTTCAACTCTCCCCTCAACTGAAGAGTGGGGGTCCTCAGTTCAAACCAGCAGTCTCTCTCTCTCTCTCTAATGAGACAGCAGCACTATGGTCTAAGAAGATTATGGCAACGTTTCACAATCCATAAAGGACTATGTGTATCTCCCTCTGGTTACAAGTTGAAGTGCACTAGCTCACATCAAGTATGACCAATCAGGACTTATTCCTGCTCTTGCTGCCTGTCATGGACATGTTGATTGGATTAGCAGGTTAATGATGAAACCCTTCGGTCAAGTCTCTTCCCATGGCCAACAAGCCCCGAAATGATCTTGAACACAGTTTCTGATATAACTCCCATTTAGTCTGGGGATCTTCTGACCCCACATAGTCATAGACTGTGGGAATAGACTCTTCGGTCCAACTGGTCCACACCGACCAAGTTTCTCAAACAAAACATTTCCCACTAGCATGCATTTTAGCTCATATCCCCCTTAACTGTTACTATTCATGTACTTATCCAAATGTCTTTTAAATGTTGTAACTGTAACCGCATCCATCACTTCCCCTGGTAGTTCATTCCACATACGAGCCACCCTGTGTGAAAAAGTTGCCCTAGAGGTTCCACTGAATTATTTAATAGAATTAATTACTATCTTATAGCCAACTCCAATTCATTTTTAAAATAATTCAGTGTCTGTTTCAAATGCTGTGACAGAAATTGTAAATTATTTCCAACATCTTCCAGAAAAACTCTAAACAACAGCATTTAGTTTAGGTTTGAATGCTGTATTATCGTATGTATACTGTTTACCTACGGCTTAGTGTAGTGGTGCTACTCACTGCACCTCTAGACTCCCCTGTCACTCTGTAAAAAGGAAGAAATGGTCTTTTAGGATTTAAACTTGGAGGTCCTCCAAAGGCCTGGTTAGAGGGTAACCCCCATAGTGTAACATTAAACTGGCAGATTTGATCCCAGACTGTGAGAATCTCAGGTCAGGAACAATAACTAGACTCTGATTCTTTAAGTATGGAGGAGGGGATACATAGCAGTGTTCCCATCCCTAAATATTATTTCAAGGTACAGAAACATTCAGAAACCACCTTGCTCTTTAGTACATAAATCCAACCCTACGCAGCATACTTACTGTGAGTTTCCATTCCATCAACTGAACCAGTTCGGTGTGAGTGAGGAATTTCTCTTTACGACTACAGATAGCCTCGGGTAATTCTTCTTGAAACCTGAGTTAGAGAAGAATTAGCAGTCAGATCGTTCATAAATATATATGAGTAAAGAAACATCTTAAATAACCTTTCCCCTTCTTTATTATAGGCCACACAATAGTCACATGTTTATTAAAAAGATATCTTAGCTACTATTTAATGTACGGATTGCACTAGTAAGTTCTGCTGACCAATAGTTTTCCCTTAAACAACACCATTAAAATACACTAATAGGTCACTTGTATCATTTAAACTACCAAAAACAAGTATGACAGAGTGCAACGCACCCTCAGATCAGTCAACTATTACAACATGTTGAAAGGAAGCTGGATTTCCTACCCTCAGTAACTTTGGAAGGTAAATGGAGCAGAGAAAAACCGTATTCAAGCAACAGTGCATTTACAACACAGCTTGTGGGCCAGCACATGAAACATTTTCTATAAGCCTGAGAGTTTTATCAATATGAGCTACCGTGGGTGACCATCAGAATCTCTGACCGCTCGTCTTTGTTATCTCCTGGCTGAGATTTCCGAATGTTCTCATTTGCCAGCTTCTATGCAGCTACTATTTCTAAACTGCAATTCACTTAGACTAAGGCAGCTCATGTTTTCACCCACACAAAGGCTCACATCCCCATCATAGAATCAGGCCATTCATCCCATCAGGTCCACACTAGCCATCCGAACGGCATCACACCCAGACCCATTCCCCGACCATATGCCTGTGTTCCTGCATTTTCCATGGCTGATGCACCTAACTTACACATCCCTGGACACTATAAGGCTATTTTAGCATGGCCGATCCACCCTAACCTATACATCTCTGGACAATGTGAGAAAACCAGAACACCCAGAGGAAAGCCAAGCAGAGGTGGGGAGTGCCAGGTGACATGTGGCTCAGCGATTAGCACAGCTCCCAATAAATACCTGGAACAATGCCAGGGACCTGGCACAGTCAGGGGGTTAGACAATAGGTGCAGGAGTAGGCCATTCTGCCCTTCAAGCCAGCACCACCTTTCATTATAATCATGGCTGATCATCCTCAATCAGTACATTGTTCCTGCCTTATCCCCATAACAGTAATGCTAATCACTGAGCCATGTGCCGACTAATACTCCTATCATGATCAAACTCCAATCGCTTTTTGGTATTGGATTGAGTTAATTTTCAATAATAAATTAAATAATTTTGATTTGATCAAGCACTTGAGGAATCAAACAATATTCTGATTAATTGTGGCTAATCGTTAAACAATTTCTGTAAAGAATACAGCTATAAAGCCAGGTCAAAAGTAAGGGTTTATGGTTTCACTGCTGTATTATGGCTCAAGATACTGTAAACTTCAGGTAACAAGTGTGAAAAAGGCTTTACTCAAAGACATTATGCTTTAAAATGATAACTTAAAATACGCAACAGGTCTACATATGTGATTGCATGATTCGACTCCAGCCCTTCACAGCACCACTGTCTGCTAAGAGACAGGCTTAGAAAATATGGAAATTCTCTGACATTCAACCCATTATGAAAATCCAATCCTTAGTCTCAGGCCTAAGTACTTAAATTTCCCAAAGTGATCAAATAAACATTACAATATCAGGTGTCTCTCATCAACCCTCCAGTCACCTTTTCCCCAAAAGTAATCTGTGCCTTAGCTGTTGTCTTTCAAGTTATGAAAGAAAGGTCAACCCCTCACCATTTATCCAGTGCAGTCAGCTTGCCTGCTTTCTTCCCTTTGGATGCCATCGCCTTTGCTTCAACCACATCCCCATAGAGAGCAAAGATAGACCTCCATACGGTAGGATTCTTGCAGTTATACAATATTTCTTGTCCAGCCATGTTACTTTATTCATTAAACAGTTCAACCTGTAAATAAAAATGACATTTATAACTGCACATAAGTATTGCAATCATCAGTGTTTAAACATAAACCAGAAGCAGAATTAGGTCACTTAGTGCATTGAGTCTGCTAGGTCATTTAACACGATTGTGGCTGATTTGATCATTCCACATGCCTATCTACCCAAGTGGAGAGGTGATGGCTTAGTGGTATTATTACTGGACTGTTAATCCAAAGACTCAGGTGAGGACCTGAGTTTGAGTCCCATCGTGATGGTGGGTGGCACAGTGGTTAGCACTGCTGCCTCACAGTGCCAGAGACTCGGGTTCAATTCCTGCCTCAGGCGACTGACTGTGTGGAGTTTGCACGTTCTCCCCATTTCTGCGTGGGTTTCCTCCCGCTGTCCAAAAAAAAATGCGCAGGTTAGGTGAATTGGCCTTGCTAAATTGTCCGTAGTATTAGGTGTAGGGGAATGGGTCTGGGTGGGTGCGCTTCAGCGGGTCGGTGTGGACTTGTTGGGCCAAAGGGCCTGTTTCCACACTGTAATTAATCTAATTTGAATTCACTAAATATCTGGAATTAAAGAGTCTAATGATGACCATGAATTCATTGCCAATTGTTGGGGAAAAACCCATCTGGTTCACAAATGTCCTTTAGAGAAGGAAATTGGCATTCTTGTCTGACTCTTAACTGCCCTCTGGGCAATTAGGCATGAGCAATAAGTGGTCACCTAGCCAGAGATAACTACATCCCATGAATGAATCTAAAAAAAAATCTAAGTCTTTAAAATATTCAAAGTGTCTGCTCTTTTGGCAAAGAGAGCTCCAAAGACCCTCTGTGAAAAAAGAATTATCCAAATCGCTGTCTTAAATGGGCAACCCCCCTTATGCGTAAAACCAAAGATGGAGACAAAAAAAAGGAAACCTCATTGAATTCATGATTTGTTCCTCTGTTCAAATACTGACTATCCGTGAAACAACAAGAACAGATTTTTTAAAAAGCTGCAGGAAGTCTGGCAACATACATGGACAGAGATAAACATGGCGGGGTGATGGTTTCCATCAGAACACCGATCTTAAATTTTCAACTGCTGCTGCATTTTGCTTGCTTCCAAGAAACAACGCCAGAACTTGAGTGAAAGTGGGCACAGATATTTGAAATGCTCTGTCTTTCGCTTATTGGCAAAAAATAAAACTGGCATCATACCCAAGACCTTTTTAGTTAAGATTAGAATCCCTACAGCATGGAAGCAGGCCCTTCAGCCCGACAAGTCCACACCGACCATCCAAAGAGCAACCTACCCTGTACTTACCCCTGACTAATCCATCTGATACTATGGGCAATTCACCTCACCTTTGGATGGTGGGAGGAAACCCACACAGCCACAGGGAGAATGTGCAAACGCCACAGGGACTGTCACCCAAGGCTGGAATTGAACCTGGGTCCCTGGTGCTGTGATGCACCATACTGCAGAAGAGTAGTAAGCACCCTCACCCTGTTGGTGATAATCAGGTTCACGCCACTGAATGGGTTTGCAGTGAAACACATGCCACAAAGAATTTTAAACAGCATATGGAAAAGGCCATTCAGCCCATCGTAACACTGCTAGCCTCCAGACAACAATCCATTCTAATCCCATTTTCCAGCACTTGGTCCTTCGCCGTGCGGCTATTTTACCATTAGACACCTCAGGAGCAGGTAGATCTTGAAGCCAGGCCTTCTGACCCAGAGGCAGGGACACTACCACCGCGCCAAACTGGTCGCTGTAATACTGCAGCGCTTCAAATGCTCAACTCGAAAATTTCTTCAACGTCTTGAGAGTTCCTGCCTCCACCATCCTCCTTAGGCAGTGACTGGGTGAATAAATATTTACGCCGAGTTTATACTTTAACGGAATCTGCCCTGGTCTCACATCGGCGGGAACTGAAGGAGCGTTGGCGGGGAGGGGAGGGTTTCCATTATCAAGATGGCGGCGCTCCGGCTTCACGGGGGAGGTGCCTGTCGCACGTTGATTCGCTCACCCTTCCGTTCGGCGCCGGGAGATGAGCCGGGCGGCCCATGCGTCCGCGGCGCGGGGAGATGTCGTCACGGGACGCGCGACGCCAGTGGCGGGGCTGGCCGTGGTGGATGACGCCGTTGAGCGTGGCCGGTTGCGTGCGGTTTGTACACAAACAGCAGGCGCCGCTCCTCCGACCGATTCCCCGCCCGGCCTCCCGCCTCTGAACTCCCCGGTCCGGCCTCCACTCTCCCACTCGGGGGGGCTCCTCACCACCGCAACCTCCCCTCATCCCTGGGCCTAGGCCTCACCCTTCCCCCCCATCACAGCCCGGGACTCTCCTACCCACCATCGGGCCCGTCAGCAGCTGCGGGGAAGCCGGGGTCTCACTTCTCCTCTCTCCCACACCCCCCCTGTGTCCTGCATTCACCCGGGGGTGCGGGGGAGGTAAAGCTACAGCATGTCTGGAAGCCCCGAGAAGAGCCTGACTGCTCAGGAGCTGAAGGAGCAAGGAAACCGCCTGTTCCTCAACAGAAAGTACCAGGAAGCCGCGGCCTCCTACAGCAAGGCCATAGTGAGTATCTCAGCCGGTGTCGGGGAGAGGCCTGAGCCCTGTAAAGACCTCATGAAATGCCTCTCATTCATTGTGCTTTGTCATTTTCTTTTTTGCTTTTTAATTTTCTAATGTCAGATTGAGAGGGTTCGTGTGACTCTTCAGGGTGGAATAATGGTGTTCGGGTTTTGGTTATTCCCGTATGTGGTTTGTTCTACTGCTGTATTCGGTGCAGCTATGACTCAACGCTGGTGGCTCAAAATTCAGCAAATATAGCATTTAATTATATACATTTGTACACCGGGGGGAATTACCTGAATCAAAAAGTGAATGGTTGTTTGAAGATATATTTATGAACTTGTTGCATCATTTTCTAGGCCCTGTGTTTAAAAGACTATGTCCAAATGATGAAGCTTGGAATCTGTGTGACCATAAACTATCTAAAATTGTATTTTGGTTGTTTATAATGCAATTGAAAGCATTATCAGATCACACAGTTGTAACAGGCTCTGAATTCTGTATCTGTCTTTTTTTTCCCTCAGCCATTTTGATATTGCAGAATTCGTAGAAGATGCAAAGTTCTGAGGAGGAAACAGTGTTTGTAAAGGGAATTGAATTGAATTTATTGTCTAGTGTATCAAGGCACAGTGAAAAGCTTTGTTTTGTGAGCAATACAGGCAGATCACAGCGTTAAGTAGCATAGGTAAGTAAATAATAGGTAAACAGTGGCAAAAACAAAAGCACAGGTACAGGTTAAGAGTTTGAGAGTCCTTTCTGTAGTCTAACAACAGTAGGTTAGAGACTGTTTTAAAACCTGCTGGTGTGTACTGTATTGTAGATAGGTTTTGCGAATAGTTAAGCATTTGATGGATGGAGTACAAGTTGGAAAATTGTGCTGTTTGTTAGCAAGAATAGGAAAGTGGAATCTTAAATGGAGAGACACAGTGTGGTACAGAAGGTTCTGGGTGCCCTTGGACATGATTCACAAAAGTTGGCATGTGGGTAAATAAGGATATAAATAAGGATGGAGTATAAAATGTCTAGCCTTTTCTGTACAGGATATATGTTGTACCACAATTAAGAATGTATACATTTTTGGTCTCTTTATTTTGGACAGAATATACTTTCATTGTAGGCAGTTCTCTAATTTGAAGGGATTGCCTTATGAGGAAAAATAGAGCAGGTTGGCACCTCTATGAATTTAAAAAGTGAAAGGTGATTTTATTGATTTATGCTCTGAAGTGGCTTTTCAGGTTGTATGCTGAGAGGATGTTTCCCCCGTGTGCAGGTATTCAGAACTGGGGGCAGATTTTCAGAATGAGATGTTTCATTTAAAATGGAAGTGAAGATTCTTTCTTTTTTTCCTGCGGGTTATTAATCTTTGGAATTGTCTACCACAATGGAGCAGTAATGCTATGTTACTGAATATAATTAGGCTAGACAGTTGAGCTAGACAGATTTTTGATCCGCAAGGGAGTGAGGGTCATCACAATAGAGTAACGAAAGTCAAGTTGAGTTTGCAATCAGATCAGGCAGATTTAACTGAATGGCAGACCAGGTTAAAGGGAGGAATAATCTGTTTCTGCTCCTGTCCTTTATATTCTTGTATGATTAATTTGTATATACTGCTATTATGTTCCTGCAAAGGCTGAAGAGTTTAAGTCTACTTTTAGATAACTGGCCAGTTTTGGTACTTCTGCGCATGTGTATGTTTAAGATTTGAATAGTAAAGTTAAAAGTTTCATTTTGCATCGCATCTACATGATTCAGTAGTCGGACTCTTCTCACAATGTATGTTTATCAGCTGAATTGGTCATTGATAGAAGGCTAAGTCTTACAACTATGCACTTAAGCCATTGTGTTGCCTGGCCCCAATAAATAAATCTTTTAGGCTATATGAACATTGGATGTTAGATGTGATCAATTGCATTTTTAAACAATTTTTACGAGATCATTGCACCTGAAACAAAGCACAAAAAAATGTGAAAATGAATGCAGTACTTTATTTCTGGATACTGATTCAATTTCTTCTTTCTTAAAACAGAAAGAACTGTTCCTCATTATTCAGTGTTAACTGTTTTCATAGTTCAGTGTCTTCACCTCTAACCCATATTAGTTTATGTGTGAAGATGCTCTGTGATGTCTCAATTCTTTTACCAATGTTTTGGACATCTCATTGGCTCTGCTTTCCCCATAATGTTGACACTTTGCTGTTTTAATGTTCAGAATTTGAGCAGATTCTTTTTTTATACCCCATCCCTCCAGAGATTAGTGTCATAAAATTTGTCAATGTTTTGATGTTTCTGTTTCCCTATAGATTGTAGGCCATTTATACGTTTTATTGCTCCATAGGATTGAGTAATAGGCCTACATTAGAAGTAGGAATGAATAATAATAGGACACTCAACCCCATGAATCTCATGCCTTGACTTTCTAAAGTCAAGTGGTTGCAAACCAAGTTTCTGCTAGATATGCCATAATTTTACCTGTGGTTTCATTCTATACGATGCCATCTTCAGGGCCATTCTATTTTCCCTGAAATTTCATGTCCAAAGCTGATTGCGCTGAGCAAGGCTGTGCAGCTGAAGCATCATTTCAACAAATAAAAGCAAAATCCTGTGGATAGTGGAGATATGAAAAAGAAAGTGTTGGGGAAACTCCAGTCTGACAGTATCTGTGGAGAGGCAAAAACAATTAAGCAGTGCCAGGATGTAAAATTAGATGCCATCTGTGGTTACATTTTTTCCAACAAATTTTGTATTGCACCTGACATAAAGTGCACAAGACTTGTTGATGAATGTATCATTTCATCACTTCTGCGTTATAACCTCCTTGAGAGAAAACCCAGCATTCCAGTATCATTTTTGATTGGTCTTTGTACCTGAGCACTGATGTTTTAGAGACTTGTCTACATGGCCACTTAAATCCATTTGCTGTCCACTACTCCCTGTGAGCCAAAGTTGATGGCCTCACAGTTTCTCACATTGATCTCCATCTGCCATTATCTTAACCATTTTTTGTCTCCTTATGTAGTGTCCCACAGTGACAGGGGAGAGCCAGGTCCTTTCAGTTCTCCATTTTATAAAACATGTTTGGAAAGCTACTTTCACAACCTATTTTAGTTAGATTGTATTTTTAAGTCTAAAACAAGTTGTCAGCCTAAACTTTGCAGCAAATATTGTGTGAATCTCTTTGATAACAGAGGAACAGAAATGTCTTAGAGATATACAGCACGGAAACAGACTCTTCGGTCAAATTCATCCTTGCCGATCAGATGTGTTTATAAGATGTCTTGGTAATCTCAACTTTGGTGTTATATCCTAGACTTTATGGTTTGTATCTGAATAGATAGAGTATGGTATGTTCAGTTTTGGAGCATATGTAAACCCTTGCATTGTTGTTCAGTGGCGTCTCATTTGTATAGTCTAGGTATGAAGGTTAGGTCTTTTCTCGGCTGTCTCATCAGTGCTCCCACACTGCATTGAATGACTTGTCACCGAGCCAGTCTTAAGGTGCTATCTCCCTGGCTCACCGTCAATATAAATATAACTATTTTTTAAAATCGGCAGGTCAGGAAGGAACTGAAGCGGAGAGAGTGCCCCTGTTGCTGGTGGAGATCGGTAAGGCTGCATACTAGCACTGACGAAATGTTACTTATGTTTTCTTAATGTTTAGAGTGGAACGTCATAGACAGAGACAAAATATGTGGTATGACAATATAGAGCAAGAATTTGAATCTGTGCGCTTACTATTCATTCTAGCAGTGAGGTTTTGATGCAATGGACATTGTCTTCAGCAGGAAGAGTCAAATGTGATTCGCATGAAGATGTGGGTAGTATGGAACTCTGTGTTCACACTTGCAGTGATACAGGATGGAAATCGATGCAACTATAATGTTTTTATATTTAATGTTAGTTATCCATGATAAACTGTTGTTTATGTATTTATCACACTTGTTAGCTGAATTTGTGTGACCTGTTTCATTTCAGTCACTTTGCCATGTAGTATCGTTGGTGATTCCTTTCACAGGTGGTACCTGCAACATTAGTAGCACTGATATCAAATGCAAGAACTGAGTTGTATGGTAATTATAACCTATATATTTTGAAAATAAGAAACACCATAAATATATCTCAGTATACATTGTTTGGACAAAGCTTACACTGGTAAGATTTTCTGTATTTTTTATTAGCTATTTCTGTTGATTTAAACATACCTGACAACATTCATTATATTAATTTTATTAGGCAAAGGTATTGAGAATTATAGAACGATGGTGGGTAGATGGAATTAAGATACAGATCAGCCATGATATAATTGAATCACCGGGCTTGAGGGGTTGAATAGCCTACTCCTTTTGCTATGTTCCTGTCAAAGGGAAAAAGTTTACTAACAGTTGTTAATTTTTCTTTTTGATATGTGGGCCTACAACTACTATCTCCCTCTTTGCAAATTTATCCCTCGACATCAAGTACCCAAACAGTCCAGCCATAAATGTGATGTCCTAGGGGCCTGGAGGCTTTGGTGGCTACTTCACAGTCATACCCTGTCCCCTTGTCATTTGCATGGGGCGCATTCCTCATAATTAATATCATCAGGGTAAGCCAACTCCAGAACCAAAACAAATTGATGGAGAAACTCAGCATCCGGCATTATCTGTGGGGAGGGAAACAGAGTTAGTGTTTTGAGTATGGTAACCTTTTGTCAGAAAGAAACATCAGGAAAGAGTATTATTTCCCACTATATATGGAAGAAATAGCGTGAACAAGATATGTATTTCACTTGGTGCTCCCTGCCATTTACATTTATGAAATCTAACAATGTTTAAAGTGATTTCTGATCATATTTGTTTAAAATAGATTTTAGAACATTATCTGACTGCAAGCAAAGCTAGGTTAACCATGACAATACTCGGCTGGTGTTGTTTGAGAAGACAGGCACATAGGGTAAATTATGACATGGACTGTGTCATGTGTGTGAGTATATCAGATATTGCTGCATTTAACATCAGCTGGTCTTGTTTATTAGTTAGGTGATTAGGTGGTGTACGCAGTTGTGCTCTTCGCATGCCTTGTGTAGCAGATAGTCACATTTGACGTAGTTCAGCGCAACCACCTGCTGTTGCCAGGAATGGGATCCAGTGTGAAAGATCTCAATGTGAGTGTGCTCTTTTTTTATAAAAGATGCCACTCCCAGGTGTCTGTTATCAACTTTATAGTGTTGCAATACTCATTAATTAGTTGACTCTAGCTTGGTTTCGTGGGAGCCTTCTATAAGTTGTAAAATTTGTTGAAAAATTATTGTTGTATGATGCACTTCTAGCATTAAATAATATGAATGAAAAATTAATTATACTGAGTCAATATCTTGCAGCATTACAACATAAGGAATCTTAATGTTAGTCAAGTAGATTGCATTGTCCTTTGTCATTTTCTTTTATTTGTTCATGTCGCATCACTGACATTACTGCCCATTCCCAATTGTGCTTGAACTGAGTAACTTGATAGACTGAGTGATAGGCCAGTTAAGAGTCAACCACTGTGGGTCTGTAGTCGCATGTAGACGAGTTTGGATAGACATGGCCGATTTCTTTCCGAAAGAGCATTAGTGAACAGATGATTACTTGCAGCACTCGACAGTAGTTATATGGTTGCCATGGAACTAAATTCTAAGTCCAGATTTTTATTGAACTCCCCTTTCAATATCTGCCATTATAGGATTTGGTCCATGTCCTCAGGACGTTATGCTGGGGCTCTGGGCTAATATAGTGACATTGCTGCAATGCACCACCTTCCCATTGGACTTGCACTCGTCCTCAAAAGGTTAAAGTTTTGGGGAGTGTGGACATCACCCACTTGCTGTTGAATATACGTCCAAAGCAATCATTATGTGGCTAATCAGCACTGTCCCACTACATGTTAATCTTGGGGATTCAGTGATGGTGATACCATTGAATTTATTAATCTATTTTACTGGACCCCATTGACTATGTCATGTGCTACTCTTGTTTTTTTTCTATCAACTTATTTTAAAAGTCTTGTGTCTTCAGATTTCTTCCGTTTTCGTGCTAGTGACTATTTTTCTGCACCTGCCATTTTGCCACTGAGAACTTCCCTTGTTTGGTGCTGCAGATTATTACAAATCCGAGTGATTTTTTAAAAAAAACATCTACGGAGTGAGAGAGAAACAGTAATGTTTCAAATCTAGTATGGCTGTTCTTCAGAACTGTACTTCACATCTGATTTTTCAAAGATTTCTTTCAAGGTTTGTCTTGATAATGGATCACTTTCAGACTGTGGTGTTGTTGAGTACTTTATAGCAGACCTTTCACCAGCAGTGTACTGGGTGATGGGTCCACTGCTTTTGATCATTTATATAAATTATTTGGATCTGAATATAGGAAGAATGGTTAGTAGTTTGCAGATAACACCAGAATTGGTAATGTAGTGGACAGCGAAGAAGTTTATCTCTGAGTACAATGGGACCTTGATTCAATAGGCTGCGGAATGGCAGATAGAACTTAATTTAGATAAATGTAAGGTGCTGCATTTTGGAAAAGCAAATCAGGGCAGGATTTATACACTTAATGATAGTCCTGGGGAGTGTTGCTGAACAAAGACACCTTGGGGTTCCTTGAAAGTGGAGTCACAGGTAGACAGGGTAGTGAAGAAGGTGTTTGATTTGATTGCCTTTATTGGTAAGTGCATTGAGTATAAAAATTGGGAGATCGTATTGTGGCTGTACATGATATTGGTTAGGCCGCTTTTCAAATTCTGTGTTCAATTTGGTCTCGCTACTGTAGGAAAGATGTCGTAAAACTTGCAACGGTTCAGAAAAGAACCGGGGGGGGTTGGAGGGTTTCAGCTATAGGGAGAGGCTGAATAGGCTGGGGCTATTTTCCCTGGAGCATTGGAGGCTGAGGAGTGACCTTATAGAGGTTTATAAAATCATGAGGGGCATGGATACAGTGAATAGTCAAGGTCTGTACAATTGCAATATTTAAAAGACATCTGGATCAGTATGTGAACACAAAGGTTTTAGACACATAGGCCAAATTTAGAATATCTGGTCAGCATGGATGAGTTTGACTTAAGCGTCTGTTTACGTGCTGTACATCTCTATGACTCAATTGCTCTAAATTTGCTAGAGCTTTCAGAATATAACAAGCAGTGTTGGTAAAGGGGAACTGATAGACGTTAAGTATTAGGTAGTGTTGTAGAACAGAGGGACCTAGGGGTTCAGGTATGTAATTCTTTGAACGTTGCGTCACATATAGACAGGGTGGTTAAAAAGGCGTTTGGCACGCTTGCCTTCATTGCTCATGAAGGAGTTGGGAAGTCATGCTGAGGTTCTACAGGACATTAGTGAGGCCTGTTCTGGAATATTATGTCCAGTTCTGGTCGCCCAGTTAAAGGAAGGATACTGTCAAACTGGAGAGGGTTCAGAAGAGATTTACCAGGATGTTGCCTGGTATGGCTTGAGTTTTAAAGAAAGACTGGGACTTGTTACACTGGAGCATAGGAGCTTGAGAGGTGACATGAATAGAAGTTTATAAAATAATGAGAGATATAAGTATAGTTCAATGTAGTTGTCTTTTCCCTCGGATGAGACATTTGAAGATTTGGGGACACAATTTTAAGGTGAGAGGAGAGAGATTTAAAAAAGACATGAGAGGCAAAATTTTTTACACAGCATGGTTCGTGTGTGGAATGAACTTCCTGAGGAAGTGGTGGATGCGGGTACAATTATAATGTTCAACAGACATTTTGATAAGTACATGAACAGGAAAGGTTTGGAGGGATATGAGCTAGAAGCAGGCAGGCGGGACTGGTTAAGTTTGGCATTAAGTTTGGAAAGCAAATCTTATCAGGACTTATACACTTAATGGTAAGGTCCTAGGGAGTGTTGCTGAACAAAGAGACCTTGGAGTGCAGGTTCATAGCTCCTTGAAAGTGGAGTCACAGGTGGATAGGATCGTGAAGAAGGTGTTTGGTATGCTCTCCTTTATTGGTCAGAGTATTGAGTGAAGGAGTTGGCAGGTCATGTTATGGCTGTACAGGACATTAATTAGGCCACTGTTGGAATATTGTGTGCAATTCTGATCTCCTTCCTATCAGAAAGATGATGTGAAACTCGAAAGGGTTCAGAAAAGATTTACAAGGATGTTGCCAGGGTTGGAGGATTTGAGCTATAGGGAGAGGTTGAACAGACTGGGGCACTTTTCCCTGGAGCTTCGGAGGTTGAGGGGTGATCTCATAGAGGTTAACAAAATCATGAGGGGCATGGATAGGATAAATAGACAAAGTCTTTTCTCTGGGGTCGGGGAGTCCAGACTAGAGGGCACAGATTTAGGGTGAGAGGGGAAAGATATAAAAAAGACCCAAGGGGGGCAACGTTTTCGTGCAGAGAGTGGTACGTGTGTGGAATGATCTGCCAGAGGAAGTGGTGGAGGCTAGTACAGTTGCAACATTTAAAAGGCATCTGGGTGGGTATATGAATAGGAAGGGTTTGAAGGGAATTGGGCTGGGTGCTGACAGGCGGGACTAGATTGGGTTGGGATATCTGGTCGGCATGGACAAGTTGGACCGAAGGGTTTGTTTCCGTGCTGTATATCTCTATGATCCTATGACTGGTTGGAGTGAAGAGTTTGTGCTGTACGACACAAGGTGCCAAAATGCTGTATGAGAAGCAAAAGAAGCTTACAAAGCTATCAGAATTATAACCACTAGGAAAGCCTGGTCAAACACTGACTTTATAACTGTGTAGAGAGAAGGCAGAAGAGTGATATAGTAAAGTACGTACCTATCAGGCAGGGAGGAAAGGGTCTTGTGAGGGAGCCGTGGTTTAATAAGGAATTGGAATCCCTTGTTAAATGGAAGAGGGCGGCCTTTGTAAAGATGAGGCGTGAAGGTTCAATAGGGGCGATTGAGAGTTATAAGGTAGCCCGGAAGGACCTGAAGAGAGAGCTAAGAGCAGCAAGGAGGGGACATGAAAGGTCCTTAGTTGGTAGGATTAGGGAAAACCCTAAGGCTTTCTATAGGTATGTTAGGAATAAAAGAATGACTAGGGTAGGAATAGGTCCAATCAAGGATAGTAATGGGAAGTTGCGTGTGGAGGCTGAAGAGATTGGGGAGGCACTGAATGAATACTTTTCGTCAGTATTCATTCAGGAACAGGACATTGTTGTCGATATGAATACTGAGGCACGAATAAGTAGAATGGATGGCTTTGAGATATGTAGAGAAGAGGTGTTGGAAATTCTGGCAAGGGTGAAAATAGATAAGTCCCCTGGGCCTGATGGCATTTATCCTAGGATTCTCTGGGAAGCAAGGGAGGAGATTGCAGAGCCATTGGCCTTGATTTTTGTGTCCTCTTTGTCTACAGGAGCAGTGCCGGAGGACTGGAGGCTAGCAAACGTGGTTCCCTTGTTCAAGAAGGGGAGTAGGGATAATCCTAGTAACTATAGGCCAGTGAGTCTCACTTCTGTTGTGGGCAAAGTCTTAGAGAGAATTGTAAGGGATAGGATTTATGCACATCTGGATAAGAATAATGTGATCAAGGATAGTCAGCATGGTTTTGTGAAGGGCAGGTCGTGCCTCACAAACCTTATTGAATTCTTTGAGAAGGTGACTAAGGAGGTAGATGAGGGGAAAGCGGTAGATGTGATATATATGGATTTTAGTAAGGCGTTTGATAAGGTTCCCCATGGTAGGCTACTGCAGAAAATACAGAGATATGGCATTGAGGGTGAGTTGGAGGTTTGGATTAGGAATTGGCTGGCTGGAAGAAGACAGAGGGTAGTAGTTGATGGCAAAGGTTCATCTTGGAGTGCCGTCACTAGCGGTGTTCCGCAAGGATCTGTTTTGGGACCATTGCTGTTTGTCATTTTTATAAATGACCTGGAGGAAGGGTTAGAAGGTTGGGTGAGCAAGTTTGCGGATGATACGAAAGTCGGAGGAGTTGTAGACAGTGAGGAAGGATGTGGCAGGTTAAAGCGGGATATAGAGAAGCTGCAGAGCTGGGCAGAAAGGTGGCAAATGGAGTTCAATGTAGCTAAGTGTGAGGTGATTCACTTTGGTAAGAGTAACAAAAAGATGGGGTACTGGGCTAATGGTCGGATACTTGGTAGTGTGGAAGAGCAGAGGGATCTTGGTGTCCATGTACACAGATCTCTGAAAGTTGCCACCCAGGTAAATAGTGCAGTGAAGAAGGCATATGGCGTACTGGCTTTTATTGGTAGAGGAATTGAGTTCCGGAGTCCTGAGGTCATGCTGCAGTTGTATCAGACTCTGGTGCGGCCGCATCTGGAATATTGTGTGCAGTTTTGGTCGCCATACTATAGGAAGGATGTGGAGGCACTGGAACGGGTGCAGAGGAAGTTTACCAGGATGTTGCCTGGTATGGTCGGAAGATCCTATGAGGAAAGGCTGAGGCACTTGGGGTTGTTTTCATTGGAGAAAAGAAGGTTTAGGGGTGACTTGATAGAGGTGTACAAGATGATTAGGGGGTTAGATAGGGTTGACAGTGAGAACCTTTTTCCACGAATGGAGTCAGCTATTACAAGGGGGCATAGCTTTAAATTAAGGGGGGGTAGATATAGGACTGATGTTAGGGGTAGGTTCTTCACTCAGCGAGTCGTAAGTTCATGGAATGCCCTGCCAGTAGCAGTGGTGGACTCTCCCTCTTTATGGGTATTTAAGCGGGCATTGGATAGGTATATGGAGGATAGTGGGTTAGTGTAGGTTAGGTGGGCTTTGATCGGCGCAACATCGAGGGCCGAAGGGCCTGTACTGCGCTGTATTCTTCTATGTTCTATGTTCTAAAGGCCTCTAAAATCATGCGGGCTTTTGTGGGCTAGATGTAGATCAGATGTTTCTATTTATGAAGGTGTCCAAAGCGAATGGCTATAAAAATTAAATAGTCATTTATTACCCCAATAAGAGGTTCAGATAAAAGCTGTTTTACTCAGTGTGGTTGGACAATGAATGCATTTAAGGGGAATCTACGTAAGTACTTCAGGGAAGAAATAAAAGAAAAATAATGTGGCAGCAAACTCATGTGGAGCACGGTTTGATTTGATCAAATTTAATCTCTGTCCTGAGATTATGTGGGCAATTTTAACTTGGAAGGTTGCCATATTTGGCATGGTTGATAGACACATTTTAAAATTATTATGCCCCATTTACTGATTTTAATATATCATTTAGCACAGTTAATAGGGCAGTTAATAGTTTTTGGTCTGTTACTCTTGAGCAGTGATCAGTATATTAGTCTGCTCTTTCTTAATTTTTCTGTAAACTGGACTTCAAATCAAACTTTCTACTGATGTGGTGTGCTTATCACAATTGGGAACGGTTTGTTATGACTCAAAGAGAACTACTACCATTTTGTCTCTGACCTCACTGTACTTGAACCTGACATTGAATAATTTTGTATTTTCTGAAATGCTTGTGTTTACGGTCTGAGAAAATATAATTGAAAGTTATGATTTTACCTGCAGAGCAACCCAAGTCATTTATGCTTGAGCAGTGCTAAGCAACTTACCACTTCTGTTGTATTGATCTTCCCGATTAGTTTTATCCTTGTAATAATCTCGTTCATGAGTGTCCTTTGTTGGAAAAGTTGGCTTTTTGCAAAACTTCCAATTCTTAACACTTCAAGGATAATATCATTGATTGGTGTTCTGCCATTAGACAAAGTGGGCCAGACCTTTGTTATGCAACTCGTGAGTAGACCATGTCTCTCAGAAGATATATTTATTTTGCTGGCTTTACACTATTCTATTTTAGTATTTGCTTGAAGTGTAAACTGTGTTCAAGTGAGCTACATTTGTCAACAAAATAGGTGACTCGATTTTATCATAATTCCTTGGTCATAACTACCTCAGCATTTCCTGAACATGTGAAAGATGCTGTTATACTTTTATGATAGTTCTTCATTCTTTCTAATTTCTTTCCTCTGACTTGTATGTTTATGGTTTTTCTCTTTTTGACTGTGCAGCTCTGACCAGTCTTGGAATGGCTGAATTGAAGGCACAGACTTGACCAGTGGGTGGAAACAGCAATTTTGAGATAAAACTGGCTAGACACTGCATTGATGCATAGAAAGGAAGGTTAGTGAGGTTGTCCTGTGCAAGGGACAAAGCCAGAGATTCGACTTTATCAACATCTGCAAGAGATTCATCAGTGAATTTCCAGACTCAGCCATTTAATTAATCCAAACTATGGGCAGTAATCTCATTTCTGCTCCTAGTATAGAGCCCTAGGTTGGTGAATTGGGAAGCATTAATATTAATTTCTGTCACTTTCTATTCAGTTCTGCAAAATCAGCTTGGAGAAATGGCTGATCTGTTGGCAGGTTTATTGCAATTTAAGAAGAAGGTTTTGTGAGTAGTACTCAGTAGGAGTAAGCTAGTAACATGGATAACTTCTACCTCCTCCACAATTGCTTTCCAACCTCATTAGAGAATTGTGGTATTGTAGATTCTTGTTGGAGGACAGAGCAGAAAGAGGAAACTAGGTGTTTTGGGAGGAGCACTGGTTTTCATCCACTGTGACCAAAGTTGGTAACACATACCCGCTATTAGATCCATTTTACCTGATAGGGAAGGGTTTAAAAAGAATCTAGGCTGATTTAAAAATGGGAAGTGTGCCTGATTTGGAATTTGCTTACACTCAGATTATAGTCCCTACTTCAATTGACACCAATTCTCTAGTGATCATTCCAGTGTTTGGATTGTAGTCTCTTTCTGAGGCCTTTACTACTTTTGAGAGAACTCTACACTAATCTTCTCTTGCTTAACGTTTTTTTTGGTATGCCTAAAAGGTTGGCACATTTCCTGGCACCTGATGTGCAGAAGGAACTGTTCAAATGAATGCTGTCTTCAAATGATTTTCTATGTAAACACTTAATAACGTTGAACATCATTGTGACATTGAGGCCCCAGTCAATCTATTCACCTTCCTACTTTGTTTGTTTTTATTGCAAGCATCAATGAATGAGTAACCCAGAAGTAGACCTGGTACGAGAATAGAGAATTTTCAACTGCTACACATCAAGATTTGGTTTCTGAGATCTAGACACTGCCTTCTTTGACCAGTTTGTCATGTACTTGGCATGATCACAAATAACCATTAATCTGCTAAGGTGGCATTCCCGTTATCCCAGCATAAAGAGCTTATGTTACTTTGAGTTTTAAATAAAGTCTGTGGATTCCTAACTCTTAGTCTATTTTGTCTTTTGAAATATCCTGCTCAATGAAGGAATATATTATTTCTAATGAACGCTTCTGTATATCTAGTACTTTTATTTTTGATTGGGTAATCTTAATTCTTGCACTTCAGTCCCATAGTTGCACTTTAACGTGAATAATGGGATTAAGTTCACATCACTCATTTTAAAGGCCTGGATCAGATTCCACCCCCTCCCCCCAATCATTTTCTCCAACAAAGTAAAAATTACCACATTATAACTATAGGAGAAAGTGAGGACTGCAGATGCTAGAGATCAGAGCTGAAAAATGTGTTGCTGGAAAAGCGCAGCAGGTCAGGCAGCACCCAAGGAGCAGGAGAATCGACATTTCGGGCATAAGCCCTGAAGAAGCTTATCTTCTTGTTGGAGGACAGAGCTGAAAGAGGAAACTAAGTGTTTTGGGAGGAGCACTCCTGCACATTATAATTATAGTCACCTTGAGCGTTGGGATCGTCGTTGCTACTCTTTCGAGAATTCAGAGTTGTTACAATGCAGAAGGATACCTTCGATTCATCTCTTGATATTCATCCCTAAAGATAATGTAACCAAAACTCTAAATTACACTAGTCAGTCTTTGTCAATGAGCTGGACAAGATTTATTAGAAGCTTAGTTCAGTTTCCAATCAAGTGACCTTAAAATATGTTGGGATTTGAGTAGCTTTACTGAAAGTGATTATGCACTGAATAATCACACTGAGATCATGTGATACCATATCCTAATGAACTAAAATATACAAATATTCCAGAATTGCCAAGCTAGAGTACTTGTACAGGGTGTAGATTTGCTCGCTGAGCTGTAGGTTTGATATCTAGACATTTCATTACCTGGCTAGGTAACATCATCAGTGGCGACCTCCAAGTGAAGTGAAGTTGTTGTCTCCTGCTTTCTATTTATATCTTTCTCCTGGATGGGGTTCCTGGGGTTTGTGGTGATGTCACTTCCTGTTCGTTTTCTGAGGGGTTGAAAGTTGGTATCTAGATCTATGTGTTTGTTTATAGCGTTGTGGTTGGAGTGCCAGGCCTCTAGGAATTCTCTGGCATGTCTTTGCTTAGTCTGTCCCAGGATAGATGTGTTGTCCCAGTCGAAATGGTGGTTTTTTTCATCCGTGTGGTAGGGCTACGAGGGAGAGAGGGTCGTGTCTTTTTGTGGCTAGCTGGTGTTTGTGTATCCTGGTGGCTAACTTTCTTCCTGTTTGTCCTACGTAGTGTTTGTGGCAGTCCTTGCATGGAATTTTGTAGATGACATTGGTTTTGTCCATGGGTTGTACTGGGTCTTTTATGTTTGTTAGTTTTTGTTTGAGAGTGTTGGTGGGTTTGTGTGCTACTAGGATTCCGAGGGGTCTTTTTCCTTTTTCTCATCAGGGCTAGAATGCAAGTCAAGCTTAGAAAGAGAACACCAACTTATGTAGTGTGATGAAAGGATTCTGATTTTGGACTGTGGTTGGCATTGAGATGCCGCAGGAACAAGTAAATATGGCTTAGACTAGGCAGGTTGATTGATCAAGGTGTTGTTTTTGATATTGTTACTATGCAGTGAACACAAGTGGTTTTCTTCACTAACAGGACACTGACGTCAAATTAAACAGATGTTTTGTCTACCACACCAATGAGTAATATACTGAGAGTTTCAGTACCAGTGACATTCCAGCTATGTAGGTCATTTCCTGCAGCTGATGTACCGACTGTGCTGAACCAGCCCATGCTTGAAACCCTCAGAACCTGTTTCCAGTATTACAGGTGATTCTACTATTGGACATAATCCACTAACTGTGCTTCGAATTGAACCAGATATGGAATTAAGATTTACGTTTGGGCTTGCTGTATGATGTCTTTGAGTATACTAGAAGCTACATATATTCACGGGGAAGACTCTGTTCATTATAGGCTAAAGGAATTTGCCTATACATTACACGTTTTCATTGAGGAAAAGCAGAGGAAGACTCTCACTGCCTGCTGCAATCACAATAAAAATGTTCTAATTAATCAGAGTTTACCTGCCTGGTCTGAGTTTAACTGGCTGACTTAGATTGACAACCAACAGTTTCTGCTGCATCTCCATAACAATCCTGATCCAACCAATAAGGAGACAGTGAGATCTGCAAGTGCTGGAGATCAGAGCTGTGTGTGTTGCTGGAAAAGCACAGCAGGTCAGGCAGTATCCGAAGAGCAGGAAAATTGATGTTTCGGGCCGGAGCCTTTCATCAGGAATGAGACTTGGAGCCTCAGGGATGGAGAGATAAATGGGAGGGGGCTGGAGCTGGGGCGAAGGTAGCTGAGAGTGCAGTATGTGGATGGAGATGGGCATAAAGGTCAGAGAGGAGGGTGGAATGGATAGGTGGGTAGGAAGATTGACAGATGGGACAGGTCATGAGGGCAGTGCTGAGCTGGAAGTTTGGAAGTTCTAAATTGGAGAAAGGCCAATTTTGATGGTATTAGGCAAGAATTTTGAAAGCTGATTGGAGGCAGATGTTCGCAGGTAAAGGGACGGCTGGAAAATGGGAAGCCTTCAGAAATGAGCTAACAAGAATCCAGAGAAAGTATATTCCTGTCAGGGTGAAAGGGAAGGCGGGTAGATATAGGGAATGCTGGATGACTAAAGAAAATGAGGGTTTGGTTAAGAAAAGAAGGAAGCATATGTCAGGTATAGACAGGATAGATCGAGTGAATCCTTAGAAGAGTATAAAGGCAGTAGGAGTATACTTAAGAGGGAAATCAAGAGGGCAAAACAGGGACATGAGATAGCTTTGGCAAATAGAATTAAGGAGAATCCAAAGGGTTTTTACAAATATATTAAGGACAAAAGGAGAACTAGGGAGAGAATAGGGATCCTCAAAGATCAGCAAGGCGGCCTTTGTGTGGAGACACAGAAAATGGGGGAGATACTAAATGAGTATTTTGCATCAGTATTTACTGTGGAAAAGGATATGGAAGATATAGACTGTAGGGAAATAGATGGTGACAGCTTGCAAAATGTCCAGATTACGGAGGAGGAAGTGCTGGATGTCTTGAAACGGTTAAAAGTGGATAAATCCCCAGGACCTGATCAGGTGTACCCAAGAACTCTGTGGGAAGCTAGAGAAGTGATTGCTGGGCCTCTTGCTGAGATATTTGTATCATCGATAGTCACAGGTCAGGTGCCGAAAGACTGGAGGTTGGCAAACATGGTGCCACTGTTTAAGAAGGGCGGTAAAGACAAGCCAGGGAACTATAGACCGGTGAGCCTGACCTCAGTGGTGGGCAACTTGTTGGAGGGAGTCCTGAGGGACAGGATGTAAATGTATTTGGAAAGGCAAGGACTGATTCGGGATAGTCAACATGGCTTTGTGCTTGGGAAATAATGTCTCATGAACTTGATTGAGATTTTTGATGAAGTAACAAAGAAGATTTATGAGGGCAGAGCAGTAGATGTGATCTTTTTAGACTTCAGTAAGGCGTTCGATAAGGTTCCCCATGGGAGACTGATTAGCCAGGTAAGATCTCACGGAATACAGGGAGAACTAGCCATTTGGATACAGAAGTGGCTCAAAGGTAGAAGACAGAGGCTGGTGGTGGAGGTTTGTTATTCAGGCTGGAGGCCTGTGGCCAGTGGAGTGCCACAAGGATCTGTGCTGGGCCCTCTACTTTTTGTCATTTACATAAATGATTTGGATGCAAGCAGAAGAGGTACAGTTAGTAAGTTTGCAGATGACACCAAAATTGGAGGTGTAGTAGACAGCAAAGAGGGTTACCTCAAATTAAAAGAAGATCTGGACCAGATGGGCCAATGGGCTGAGAAGTGGCAGATGGAGTTTAATTCAGATAGATGCGAGGTGCTGCATTTTGGGAAAGCAAATCTTAGTAGGACTTATACACTTAATGGTAAGGTGCTAGGGAGTGTTGCTGAACAAAGAGACCTTGGAGTGCAGGTTCATAGCTCCTTGAAAGTGGAGTTGCAGGTAGATAGCATCGTGAAGATGGTGTTTGGTATGCTTTCCTTTATTGGTCAGAGTATTGAGTACAGGAGTCGGGAGGTCATGTTGCGGCTGTACAGGACACTGGTTAGGCTACCGTTGGAATATTGCGTGCAATTCTGATCTCCTTCCTATCGGAAAGATGTTGTGAAACTTGAAAGGGTTCAGAAAAGATTTCCAAGGGTGTTGCCAGGTTTGGAGGATCTGAGCTACAGAGAGAGGCTGAACAGGCTGGGGCTGTTTTCCCTGGAGAGTTGGAGGCTGAGGGGTGACCTTATAGAGGTTTACAAAATTAAGGGGCATGGATAGGATAAATAGACAAAGTCTTTTCCCTGGGGTCGGGTCCAGAACTAGAAGGCCTAGGTTTAGGGTGAGAGGGGAAAGATATAAAAGAGACCTAAGGGGCAACCTTTTCACGTAGAGAATGGTACGTGTATGGAATGAGCTGCCAGAGGATGTGGTGGAGGCTGGTACAATTGTAACATTGAAGAGGCATTTGGATGGGTATATGAATAGGAAGGGTTTGGAGGGATGTGGGCCGGGTGCTGGCAGGTGGGACTAGATTGGGTTGGGATATCTGGACGGTGTGGATGGGTTGGACTGTAGGAACTGTTTCCATGCTGTACATCTCTATGACTCTATAACTGGGGTAAGGTGGGGGGAGGGGAAATGAGGAAACTGGTAAAATCCACATTGATGCCCTGGGGTTGAAGGATTCTGAGGCAGAAGATGAGGTGTTCTTCCTCCAGGCATTGGGTGATGAGGGAGTGATGTTGGAGGATCCCCAAGACCTGCATGTCCTCGGCAGAGTGGGAGGGGGGAGTTGAAATGTTCAGCCACGGGGTGGTGGAGTTAGTTGGTCCCGGAGATGTTCCCTAAAGCACTCTGTGAGAAGGCGTCCAGTCTCCTCAATGTAGAGGAGACTCCATTGGGAGCACCAGATACAATAAATGACGTATGGAAGTGCAGATGAAACTTTGATGAATGTGGAAGGCTCCTTTGGGCCCTTAGATGAATGAAGAGGGGGGAAGGTGTGGATGCAGGTTTTGCAATTCCTGCAGTGGCAGGGGAATGTGCCAGGACAAGAGGGTGGTGTTTTTAGGAGGCGTGAACCTGACCACCTGATCACGGAGGGAACAATCTTTGCAGACAGTGAATAGGGTTGGGGAGGGAAATATATCCCTAGTTTTAATGGGTGCTTCAAGTACTTGAACATTTTAAAATTAAAACTCTGGAGAACTCTGAGGTATTTAGCAATGAATATCCAATGATAATCCAAGTGAGATGCATTTGTTAAGTGTCTAACTGATTTGTGTTGAATACATGAAAATAAATGTTGGAAACCTTGACTGACACACACACACACACACACACACACACACTGCCTCTCGCGCGAGTGCGTGCACATGCTTTTCACTCTACAAACCCTGTACAAACAATGTAGCCCTTAAAGAGGCTGATCAGGCTCATTCAAATAACAACTGAATTACCCCAACATCCCTGCCAATCATCTAGTGTCCAGTTATTTATCCAATCCTTTTTGGAACAGCAAGATCATAAGACGTAGAAGTAGGCTATGTGAAGCATCGTGTTCACTTTGTCTATCTCAGCCTTGAATATACTTAATCCAACCTTGACAGCTCTCTGCAGTAAAGTATTCCACAGATTCACTACCGTCTGAGATTTTTAAAAAAACTCACCTCTGTCTTAAGTTGTGGACCTTTTACTTTGAGATTATGCTCTCTGCTCCAAGATTCTCATACAATCCTTTTTGTATCTACCCTGAACCCCTTGCATCTTTCAATAAGACCTCCTCTTATTATTCTAAATTCCAACAAACATATGCTGAACCTCTCATGAGAAAATGCCTATATACCTAAGATTGGCCTAGGTGAGCCTTCTCAAGACTGCCTCCAGTGCCAGAATGTCTCCCCTTAGATAAGGGGACCAAAATGTTCACAGTATTTTTGAGTCTCCTGAGCAGAGTGGACAGACTCAGCAGCTAAAGACAGAGTTTATGGCTAAGTCACTGTTCTGGATATCAGATGAACAGATTGACAACATGGAGGTAGTGGAGTAGTTGCGAAGTGATGCTGAGGTAGAGCTGCATATTTGGAAACTGACGTGTTTTTGGGTGGTGCAGTCCATAGATGAGAAATAGAAGGGGCCAAGGATACATCCTTGAGCAACACCAGTGATAATGTCGTAGGATCGGGAAGAGAAGTGAAGCCATTCCAGCTGATTCTGTGGCTGCAACTGGGTAGCCAAGAGTGCAGCTGGACAGCGATGGAGAGATCTTCAATGAGGATAGAATGATCAATCTTTTTTGCAGTCACATAGAAGGTCATTTGTGACTTTAAAGTTACAATGTAGTTAATGTTAGTGAGCTAAGTGTAAAATTTGTTTTCTTGAGTCTTATTTGTTTTTATGAATTTTGGGATTATTGTGACCTGATACAGTTTCTGATATTTACAAATCCACTAAAATGATGATGAAAAAATGTAGAATTGACTACAGCGGTTGAAATAAATAGGTGTGATATTCAGTTAAAACTTTAAGCATCAAATAATGAATGTTCGATTCGCTGCCTGGTTCCAGTCTGTACCTGCGCAGGCTTTCTAAAGCAGAAATAATTAGGAAATGTTTGCTGAGAGGCACAGTTGAGTATATATGTATCTCCCTTTATAACTTGTTAGGTTGGGTGACAATTCAGTAGAAAACATTAGAGCTTCATCCTTTCTTTTGGTCAGGCATTCCAGGTTGCAAACTCTGAAAGTGATAGACTGAAAATCTGAAATATAAACAGTGTTGGACGTGCTTTGAAGGCCTGGCAACATCTCTACAAAGATAAGCCGAGTTAGTGTTTTAGGTCAGTCTCAGATATTACCTGACCACCTGAGTATTTCAGATTTATTATGCCTCAATTCCTGTGGTTGTAGATTTCGGTCCTTCAATCTGCTTCATCATTCGGAACCCTGTCGTAGGGGGAAAGCTGATTTCAAGTTCATTCTCGCAAATTGTTTAGAAGTTTTAGAACTTTCAAGTGTGGATAAAGCGCAAGTCTGAATGCATCCAGACTAAAACTACACCCAGTTACACAGGTTATCTGCTTAATTCCTCATGCTTTGATTTTTCTGCACATCTTGCAGCAGTTGGGCCCTTTTTCTGTACAAGATTTTCAAAACTCTGAGGAGACTTTGATTGGATGACTGTGTCCTTTGAAATGGGCAAGAGAATGCATATTTGACATACAATTCTGCATGGAAATGAAGATTTTCACATGTAAACCACACAGGAAGGAAATATTTCACCCAGGAAAGAAAGTAAAGCTTTTCCTGTCCAAAATTTTTCTCTTTTCTTCTCTCCTTTCCCAAAGCTAATATGCGATGGAAAGGTACTGATGTGTAACCCAACGTTCCTGAGTTTAGATTTATTTTTTAAAAATTTATACTTCTGTTGTCGCCATTGCTTTAAATGCAGATTGAGAAATTACGTATCTCAAAACAATTTTGTTTAGTAGTTAATAAAGATGCAAGCTCCTAAAGGCATTTAGTTCTTCTTGTTTTAAAGTTTCAAGAGGATTTATTTGTCTTTTGATGCACTGTTAATCTGGCTGAAACATTGATTTGACTCTGTTAGTACAGCACCATTTAATATGCTGATTAGAGCTGTAACATTCCAGTTTAAACCTCAACTCTCATGATATTTGCATCCACCTCTTCGGCTTTGTTTTTCAGAACCGTAACCCATCTGTGGCTGTGTACCACACAAACCGTGCCCTGTGTTACGTGAAGATGCAGCAGTTTGATAAGGCTGTGGCAGACTGTAAACATGCTCTGGAGTTGGACAGCCAGTCTGTTAAAGCCCACTTCTTCCTGGGACAGTGCCAACTGGAAATGGAGAACTACGATGAAGCTATTGGCAACCTGCAGAGAGGTCAGGGGTCATATTTTTCAGCTTCATAACCAATGGTGTTAACTGAAAAACAGCAATAGGAATGACTGGATCCAATCTCTGTAGGCATACCAACAAGAGCTACTAGCCATTGTGAATGCAGAATGTGAATAATTATGAAGGCAGGTGAACCCTTGTTGAGAGCTGGTCATTTGATGTAAATCTGTACCCTTGACCTCACAATAATTTTATTGGTATTTATATTTTTAAAGACGCTTCCAAGGCATTCAGATGCAATGTAATTAGTGATGACCTTAGAAAGTGGTAACCATTTGGTTTTTGTGTGTCTGGCTTTTCACAAGTATAAGAGTATATCATTATTGTCCATTTATTTGCCACCTACTGATCAGCATGCTTGTGAGATCAGCCCCAGAACCTGTCTTTTTTTTTCTCATCACTGTCCTTGATAACCTCCTTTGTGGTTCATAGGAGTGGAATCCACATATTTTATTATCTGAGGAAAATCTATCTGCCCCTGTCCTTTTCCAGTCATAAGGACTGATGGTACCTGTGCTTTCTTAAATTCATTGGACTACACTATCCAATCTTCTGTGAGAAGTTGCACAACACCAAGTTATAGTCCTAACAGGTTTGGACTAGGAGGAAGGATTTGACAAAGGAGCTTGTGATTTCAAATAAACCTGTTAGGCTATAATCTGGTATCATGTGACTTCTGATTTTGTCCATACTGGCACCTCCAGATACACTTTTGTAAGTGCATTGGCTTTTATTGTCCATATTTTCACTATGACCTTAAGCAAAGTGAGATGGTCAGACCTCAGTTGTGCTTATGATTGATGTAAACCTGAGGATTGTAATAAGACACAGTAGGCCATTCAGTCCATTGAGTCTACTCTGCAATTCAGTGCAACCATGACTGATCTGATAATCCTCAACTCCATATCTTGCTTCTTCCCTATAACTGTTGATTCCTTTACTGATTAAAAAATCTGTCTTTCTCCGATTTGAATATACTTAATGAACCAGCCTCAACAGCCCCCTGTCCTAACGCACTACATAAAATCTCTACTCTCTGAGAAGAAAATCCTCCTCATCTCTGTATTAAATGTGTGACCCCTTATTCTGAGATTATGCTGTCTGGTCCTAGACTCTGCCAGGATGGCTAAGAACCTTGTATATTTTAATAAGGTTGCCTCTCGATCTTCTATAGTTGCAACAATTTCAGGCCCAGTCTACTCAACCTCTTCTCAGAAGACTGTCCCTCCATAAATCAACCTAGTAAGTGAAATCAATTAGCTGTGTGAATAAGGTTATGAATTAAATGTTGTGGGGTGAAATGATTTCTCATTAATAACAAGAAACTAAGCAGAACCAACACAATTAAATTCAGTGCTTTATTTCAAAGCACTATCATGTTCGAAGATGGTGAATTCCCTTGAAATTTTCTTATGTAATATTGCCCTGAGTTGAAGCACTGGTTTAATTGTGTTAGTTCTGTTTAGTTTCTTGTTATTAGTGAGAAATCATTTCACTCCACAGCACTGTGTCCATAACCTTGTCCAGCATAGCGGGTTGATCTTTCAAGGGAATTGAATGCCATTGTTTCAGCATTTTGAAGATCAGATGTAGTACAGGACAGGTGCAGGATAGTCCTCTTTGTGCTCTATCTCACCAATGTGCTCACACTCAGAAGATCAACTCTAATATGTTGTCTTGGCAATTTTTAAATGAACTACACTACCGGATGGTGTAATGTCGTGTTATGGTTAAATACTGAATGGGAACAAAGTTGAAATCACTTTCATGTAATTTCATAAAAAGACCTGTTGGCTGCACTTCGAGAGAGAAACATTTATCCCATTGGATTGATAGTTAAGGGTGGGAAAATAATAAAAATTCATTGTGGCCACTCCGATGGACCACTGACAAGTTGTCTCATCTTTTCTTTTGGAACCTATGAAGAGTGGTTCCTAAAGCAAGTTATTCAGCACTGTGACCAAGTCAAATGTTGATGTGTAATAAATTAGGCAAGCACTAAGACAGATACTGAAGCAGGGGAATGCGGAGAAACTTATAACAAAACAGGTGTAATCTTAAACATTTCTAATGAGGCTACTTCATAAACATTAACATTATTCTCAGTGTAATGGAATGTTATCTTCCTTCATATGTAAACTTTAAATTTAGAGACAAGGCTAAGTAGTGCAAGTGGTTTAAGGCTTAAATTTATTGTCTCTAAATCCTTTATCACCATCAGTTGGGTGATCTGAACAAGCTGCCATAGTCCTATTTATGTTAAGACCCTGGTGTTGCAATCTGGTCTTGACATATGAAGCCACGTCATTGTGGAGCAGGTGGAGGGCTATACCAAATACTTTTCTTTTAAGTGCACAAATGTTGAGTTATGAATGTGCTCTGATGTTTCTCACTGAAGTATTTCATGGCAATATGAAAGCACAAGTGGTGAATATAAAAGAGGAGAAACTAGACAAGTGTTTGCAGGGATTTAATCTGGGAGATTACTGTTAGGTTTCAATAAAAAAACAGTACTCAGCTGATGCTGTTCTGTAAACTCTGTTCCTGAGATTTTAAAAGGGACTGTATTGTGATCTTTAACAGGCTGTTGTTAATGGTGAAAAATGAAGAGATATAATGGGTTGAGCCACTGTTAATTTTGAAGATGAATAATTGATAATTATTATGAACAGAGCAAATCCTTTCTGAGAAATATAGCAGATGAAAGCATAGCAGATGGAATGGAATGTGGCTAAATGTGGTAATGTCACGTGAAGCAGGAATGGAAGTGCAGAGTATTTCTTGAATGGTGAGAAATTGAAAAGTGTAGATATCAAAAATGACTGACATGGCATTGGTCATCGCTGAAAACTAGCATGCAGATGTCACCAGCAATTTGGAGGGTAAATGGTATATTTGCCTTTATTGCAAAAGGATTTGAATGCAGAAGCAAAAGACTAACTTTGTGGAGCATGGAGAAACTGCATCTGGAGTATTGTGTATAGTTTTGTTACCCTTACCGAAGGAAGGATATTCTTGGCATGGAGAGAATGCAGTGGATATTAATGAGACTGATTTCTGGGATTATAGAACTGTCCTCTGAGGAGAGGTTGCAGACACTGTGCCTGTGTTCTCAGGAGTTCAGAGGAATGAAAGACAGTCGCTTAGAAAGGTAAAATAATCTTAAAGGGTTTTTCGGAGTGGATGTAGGGAGAATGCTTGTTTATTTAGATTGTGGAATCTAGGACCAGGAGAGAGAGTCTCAAAATAAAAGGCAAGCTCTTCAGGACTGATTTGAGGAATTTCTTCAGTTGTGGTAGTTAATCTTTGGAATTCTGCATCTCAGAGGGGTGTGGAGACTCAGTCATTGAATAAATTGAAGCCAGAGATTGATAGCTTTCTTGTTCTTTCTAACGATATCAGGGTTGTGAGAATAGTACGTTAATATAGTATCAAGATAGATCGTCAGCAAGTTCCAGTATGACTGAGCCAATATGAGAGGCTGAATGGCCTGCTCCAACTTCTCTCAAGTGTGGGAATGTGGTGCATAATGTGGTGAGTAACGTTTTACTGTCCTTTTGTGTGCTTTCTGAGGACAGTTGCTTGCATTTTAAAAAAAAGCTTCCTTTTATCAACACTGATGTCAACCATAGCATTTTCTAAGCAATTCTAATGTGGTCTTGGCAAAGTTGGGTCTCAAGTATGAAAGCTGTAATGTCTGTTAAGTAGTGGCTTCCCTTGTTAGAGCCCTGCTCATTATTGGGAAGCTGGGATAATTTTTTTGCCTTCTGTTTTTATAGCTTGTATACAAACTCCCTTTTTCCAGCTTATAATCTCGCAAAAGAACAAAGGCTGAATTTTGGGGATGATATACCAAGTGCCCTGAGGATGGCAAAGAAGAAGCGTTGGAACAGCATTGAAGACAAAAGAATTCAACAGGAAAATGATCTCCATGACTACCTCACCAAACTGATCCTCTCTGAAAAGGAAAGGTATGCAGTGATTAGTTTTGAGTGCATCCATTTACAGACATAAATAAGTGGGCTTCATTTCAAAGTACTTTGGAAAAAATGCTTAATTTTATGTTCATTAAAGTTAGGGATATTTCAAAGCAGATAGGATTATAATGAAACATCTGTGCATACGGGGCCAGATGCTTAGAGGGAGCCTGTGGCCCAACGGTATTGCTAAACTATTAATTCAAAAAGACAGATAATATTTTGGGGACCCGGGTTCAAATGGTGCAATTTGAATTCAATAAAAATATCTGGAATTAAGAATCTACTGATGTCCATGGATCCAATGTCAGAAACAAAAACAGAAATTGAGGGAAAACCTCTGCAGGTCTGGCAGTATCTATGGAGAGAAAGCAGGGTTAACATTTGCACTAAATATTGCAAAGGTTGTAGGCCCTGAGAACATTCCAACAATAGTACCAAAGAATGTGTTGGTCCCCTAGTAAAATTGTTCCAGTACAGTTACAACACAGGCATCTATCTGCCAATATAGAAAATTGCCAAATTTTGCGCTGTACAAAAAATGTTGGACAAACCTAATTCAACTAATTATAGCCCCATAAGTGTATTCTAAATCATCAGTAAAGTGATGGAAGGTGTCATCAAAAGTTCTATCAAGCAACACCTACTCAGCAATAACCTGCTCAGTGGCGCCCAGTTTGGATTCAGTCAGGGCCACTCAGCTCCTAACCTCATTGCAGCCTTGGTTCAAACATGGACAAAAGAGCTGAATTCTAGAAGTGAAGTGAGAATGATGGCCCTTCATATCAAACCTGCATTTGACTGAGTGTGGTTTCGAGGAGCCCTAGCAAAACTGGAATCAGTGGGAGTTCGGGAGCAAACACTCTTGCTGGTTGGAGTCTTATCTGGCACATAGGAAGTTGGTTGTGGTTGTTGGATATCAGTCATCTTAACTCTAGGATATCACTGCAGGAGTTCCTCAGGGTAGTGTCCTGGGCCCAGTCATCTTCAGATGTTTCATCAATGACCTTCTGTCTGTCATAAGGTCAGAAGTGGGGCTGTTCATTGATGATTGCATAATGTTCTACATCATTCACAGCTCCTCAGATACTGAAACAGTCCATATTCAAATACAACAAGAGCTGGGCAATATCCAGGTATGGGCTGACAAGGAGCAAGTAACAATCTAAACACCACCCCTTGACATTTGATTCTGCTGCCATCACTGAATGCCCCACTATTAATATCCTATGACATTGGTCATGTATAAATATAGTAGCTACAAGAACAGGTCAGAGGCTAGGAATGATGCAGCAAGCAACTCATCTCCTGATTCCCCAAAGGCTATCCACCATCTACAAGGCAGAAATCAGGAGTGTGATGAAATGCTCCCCACTTAGCTGGATGGGGGCAGCTCCAACAGCACTCAAGGAGGTTGACACCATCCTAGACAAAGCAGCCCATTTGATTGGCACCATTATCCATAAGCATCCATTCCCTCCACCACCAAAGCTCAGTAGCTGCAGTGTGTACCATCTACGAGATGCACTGCAGAAATTCACCAAGGAACCTGACCCAACACTTTCCAAACCTATGACCACATCCATCTAGAAGGACAAGGACAGTGGATGTATATGAACACCTTCAAGTTCCTCTCCAAGCCACTCACCATCCTGACTTGGAAATATATCGCTGGTCCTTTACTGTCACTAGGTCAAAACTCTACAATTCCTTTGTAACATAGCTTACACCATGGAAAAGTTTCCTTATCCCTGATGTGTAACATTAACTCTGAAAATAATACGTTTTGACAATTCCACTTCGTATCCCAGTATTTTTGATTACTTTCAGTTGCTCTTGCCATTCTGGTCTATAAATGGGTGAGGTGAGAGGTACTTGAATGAACTGCATTAAGTATGGAATAAAGGTGTCACTGTCCAGTCTGCATTTAAGGAAAGAAGACATTGTACAGGTTGTTACTGGTACATGAGAAAGTCTGCAGCTACGGCATGCCACTGACATTGTTTTAACCTACACCCAGTGGAGGTACCCATCTCCGCAGTCCCAAATTGCATGTTGTTAGTTCGTTTTGTAACTTAATTTGCACATTTAGAGTATAGATCGTATATACCATGCCTGTATGAATTCGGGTACACACCAGGTGTATCTCCCATTTGAATTTTTAATGTTTAAGTTGGGTTTTCCCCTCCTCTTCTGGCAATAAATTCACACATTGTATTGAAATTTTACTGTTAAACACCATGAATTGCTGTAACAAATATGGTTGCAATTGTAGAGTATATTTTGTAACTCCATACCAACAGTAACATGCATCAAGAGCACTTTTTTGATGCAGATAAAACAGCTCAAATGACTGAGTCAATAACCAGACAAAAATGGACATTGCTGAAATGGGAGATATTAGGTATGGTAACCAAAAATGCTTTCACAGAAGTAATAAAGATATTGAAGGTTTAGAAAAAGAGTTAGAAAGCATAGGATCTAAATAATTGAAGGCAAGTGACTGATGTTGTTAGAATTGTAGACTGAATACACAAGGCAGTATATTTTGAGGCATGGGAAGGTGGTTATGGTGCTTGACGACGTTAGATTTGGGAATGGTGAAGTCATGAAGTAATTAAACTTGTTAAATTGCCCTCCAAAGCTAAAAAAAAACTATGCCATGCTTTGATTAGTAAGAGGATCAAAAGTTAGAAGGAGAAGAGTGTGGTTGAGACACATCAACCATGATCAAATGACAGAGCAGACTTGATGGGCAGAATAGTCTAATTCTGGTCCTATATCTTATGGTCCAATACTGTGCCAGATAAAGCAAGGGTTTCGAAAATACTGATGGACAAAGTGACACTTTCCCTGATCTCTTTTTAAAGCAATAATCTTTTGTTTTTGAAAGTAGGGTCTTAAATCTTCACAGGTTCAGTCTTAGCCTGGACACATGGGTGGGTGCTGTTTTGGGATTGAGGGGCCTTACGTCTGTGTCATGTGGCAGCTGGTGGGCAGCTTGGATTGTGTGTGCTCCTTGTAGAGCTTTGTTGTAAGTAAGGGGCAGAAGCTTTGCTGCCTTTACAAATTCCTAGTGTACATTCAGGGCCGGGAGCCAGCTTTATCTTTCTAATGCACTCTTGGTGGGAATATGGTAGGTTATACAGAAAGGACCCTGGATATTTGACTTCTCTGGTTTAGAGTCCATCAAAATTAACAGTTTTGCTGCTGTGGGGACAGGGTATACTCCTGTAGCAGATTCTATCCATGGAGATTTGTTGGGACACTGTGTTACTCATTTTCTTTCAATTTATAGGGAAGTGGAACAATGTAAACGGAAACACTATGAAGAGAATATGGATGATTCTCGAACCCGAATTGAAATCGCAAAGATAGAAGCCAGACACGTAAGGCCTATTTTCTTTGTTGTGAGTGTTTACGATTTGAACTCCAAAACTGTAATGTAGGTCTACCATTTTTGGTCTTTGTGAATCCAGTAAAAGAATATTTTAGTTCATAGTTAAAATAATTTGAGTAATTTCCCACCAACAATTAGGTTACTTCTGTACCGGTTATTTTTCATTTCAGAGTACACTTTACATCGGAAAATAGTGAATGTGACCTTCACTATTTAAGGAAAAGAGGAGACAGGATATCATGAGTCAGTTGATTTTCTTTTTCTTTATTCATTGATGGGATGAGGGTATCTCTGGCTAGGCCAGCATTTAAAGCCCATCCCTAATTACCCAGAGGGCAGTGAAGAGTCAACCACATTGCTGTGGGTCTGGAGTCACATGTAGGCCAGGCCAGGTAAGGATGGCAGTTTCCTTCCCTAAAGGACATTAGTGAATTAGATGGTTTTTATTCCCAACACTTGGTCATTGTTAGATTCTTAATTCCAAATTTTTGTCGAATTCAAATTCCACCATCTGCCATGGCGGGACTCAAACCCGGATACCCAGAACATTACCTGGGTTTCTGGATTAGTAGTCCAGTGATAATACCACTAAGCCATTGCCGCCTCCCAGCTTAACACCTATCATTGGAAATCTATAATGACAAAGGTTTTAGAGGGCCACTCTCGCAGCAGTCAGGCAGAGTCATCATGGTTTTGTGAAAGGAAAATCATATTTGACTAATTGAAGAAGTAATAAACAACTTGTCTAAAGAGGATGAGCTGAACTTAGATTTCCAGAAGTTGTTGATAATGTGCCACACCAAAGATTACTATGTAAAATAGTAGCTCGAGATGTAGGGGGCAACATAGTAGTATGGGTCAAGGATTGGTCAATATCAGGAAATCAAAGGCATACAAACGACATTTTTAGGCTGATAAGATGTGATAAGTAAGGTGCTACAGAGATCAGTGCTGGGGCCTCAATTATATGCAGTTTGCTCAGTGACTTGCTTAAAGAGACTGAATGTATGGTTGCTAAATTTGCTCATGATCCAAAGAAATATAGGAAGATAATTTCTGAAGGGAATATGGGGAGACTGCAAAGTAAGTGGGCAAAAGGTTGACAAATGAAGTACAATGTGGATGATTGTGAACTTGTTGACTTTGGCAAGAAGAAGAGAAAAACAGCATATTATTTAATGTAGAGAGGTTGCAGGATAGAGTTACAGAAGGATCTGGTGACCTAGTAAATGAATTATAAACTGTGAATATGCATGTCCAGCAAGTGGTTAGTAAAATGGAATGTTGTTACTTGTGGCTTGGGGCGTGGAATATGAAAATAGGGATGTTTTGCTACAGTCCTACAGAACATGGGTGAGACCACATCTGGAGAACAGTGTATAGTTTTAATGTCCTTTTTTTAAGAAAGGAAATAAATATATTAGAAACAATTCTGAGAAGGTACCACAGCTGACACTTGGGATGGGGGTATATCATCCTGTGAGGAAAGATTGGCCAGGCTTGGCTTATATCTATTCAGGTTTAAGAGCATAAGAAATGATCTTCTTGAAACGTAAAATCCTGAGGAGACTTGATGAAAGGATCTTTCCTTTTGTGGGGTAGACTAGAACAAGGGCTCAGTTTAATAATAAGAGGCATCCCATTTAGGACAGAAGTGAGGAGAATTATTTTTCAGAAGGTTGAGTGTCTTTGGAGCTCTTTTTTTCCTTGTACTTAACAAATTAGTAATATTTAATCATTGTATGTCATTTGTTCTATCACTTAACTACTTGATATATTCCGGTTCAAGATGGCGGAGTAGGGTTCCTGTGCCAGAGCTCATCCGCTCCGACTGCTTTTCTTATTTTTTTTCTCTGTCTTTTTTAAAACCTTACTGACCTTGTCCTGAGTTTGGAAGACATCGATGGCAGCGATAGTTGGCCTAGGACGTGGACCTTGAGTGGTCTCGAGCAGGCCTAGGACACAGGCCTGGAGTGGGTCAGCCATGGATCTCGAGCTTCCCCGGGGCGGAGAAGAGTGAGCCCTCTATTGACTTTTCCAGAGCGAGCACAGGACCTGGAATCGGCGGCTGCTATATCGTCTTGAGGCGACGTAGGCCCAGTGGCAAAAGATCACATCTGAGGATCAGTGACTTTGTGGTTGGTCAGGTGGTGGTGGTGGAAGGATATGACACCAACATCAGCGAGATGGGCCAAGTGACTCTGATGTTGGTTGGTCTGGCGCAGGCAGCAGTGAGGCAGTGACTGAGGAGTATCAGCCCTGTGGAAAAGATGGCCTGAGGATCGGCGATGTCGATGTTGCTTGGGTCTGGTGTAGATGGCAGAGTGATGAGCTGGCTCAGGACTGATGGACTCTTTTCAGGCTATTTCTTCTTTTTTTCCTTTTCCTTAAATTCAAAATGTAAGGTGACAAATGAAAGCGTTTCACTGCATTTTATTGTATTACTGTAAAATACATGTGACAAATTCAAAATCATACTTGTTCTTCGCATAAATTGTGAAATAAAATCATATTCCAGTGAAGGTGAGGTCACAGAATATTTTTCGGCCTGGGATAGAAAGATTCTTGATTAATAAGAGAGTCAAAGGTTGCAGGGGTTAGGTGGAAATATAACTTTGAGGCCACAGTCAGATCAGCCATTGTCTTAATGAAAGCTGGAACAGGCTCTTGGGGCTGAATGCCCTACTACTTGCTCCTAATTTGTTTGTTCATATGTTTTATAGCTGGAGAAATTATTTTCTAAATTTTTTAATAAATAAGAAATTACATGTGGATTGCAATTTAGTTTTTTAACCATGTTTTTCTTGTGTTATTGTTTGGTTCTGTGAGCACATACTATCTACCATAAACAGACTGCCCCAGATCTACGACTTAACCGTGAACACAGGAAATTGCTTCTCAAACTACATATAACATCTGCTATTATTCAGGCATCAGTAAATAACATATTTAGTTAAATTAATGCAGGCTAAATCATCATTCAAGCTTACTTACTAATAGAAGTAACAGGATCAAAGCATGACAGGATACCATGAGAAGACTGGAATCTGTCTCAAAAGTATTATATTATTTTCAGTATCTTAGTATCTTAGTTGTGACAATGAAGTAGCTTTTTCTTGATGAATGAGACAGTTTCAGATGTTCTTTGGTAATTTGAATGCTCTTTCACACTATCTTTTGGGATTAGGCTTTGCACATTAATTAGTGTTAGAAAATAAAGATTCAAATGCTTTGGCCATGACATTGACATTGTAACAGTGACTACGTTCCAAAAATATTTAAATGACTAAATTGCTTTGGGAAATTCTGAGTTATTGAAAGACACTATATAAATGTCAGCTTCCAGTGTTGATAGATCTGGATGCACTTATGGCAGAACTGAGACATTTATCCATTATCCTTTCATGTAAAGATGTTGCTTCAGAGGTTAAGCAAGCAGTATCTGAAATCTTGGCAGGCAGTGGAATAATGGCAAGTAATGGACGCTTTCTTCATTTCATCAAAACAAGCAGTTATAAGAAAAACTGCAATACAAAGTACTGGAAGTATTTTTCGACATAGAAACAGAGTTAATGTTTCTAGTTCAATGACTTCTTCAAACGCTGAAACTAATATCAGTATCACGAATGCTGTATTCATCAGTGTTTTAGTTATGATACTTTATCAAAGGGAATCAGTTTCACTAACGAATTTGTATTTATTACATGTACCTGGCTAATGAAATGTAGTTTTCATTTTAAATTCTTGTTGCTTAAAAGCAAAGAAAAAATGTACAGACGAAACTCAATTATCCGAAAATCGGATTATCCGAATGCAATCTCGAGGTCCTGATAGAAACATTACATTAAAGACATGTTTCCAGCAGTGATGTCATCTTTTGTTTACAGTCATTAAACAGGCACTGTCTCCAAATGGCTGACTGCCTGCCCTCTCTCTCCCCACACTTTCCCTGGAGTTCTACACTGGGTGTACCCTAAACCCTCCCCTTTCCAGGATTAATCCCTCCAACATTGTCCTGTACAGGGCAATCATGGAACCTGTCAAAAAGTTGCAGTAAAAAGTTGTGTGTGTTGCTGCGTGTGCGCGCTATTTGGAGACTTACCTCACAAAGGCAGCTGCAGCAGCAGTCTTGTTGGTGTGCAGTCCGGATGCCCCAGAGAGGGGCCAGTATGGACAAGGGATGTTGGAGCGGAGGCTCACATGCTTTGTGCTGGGGGTGAGGTTAGGCTGGGTTTAGGAGTGGGGTTGAACCGGGTTGGGGGGACGTGGGACGGGGTTGGACCGGATTGGGGGTCGGGGGCTGGCGCGCTGTGTACTGCTGCAGTCTCTTGAATAGGGAGCAGACTTCAAAACTCCGAGCCCCAGAGGAAAGGCATTTAATCGATTTTCCGGGTAATCGATTATCCGACCGAAATAGTGCCGGCCCATCACGTTCGTATAATTGAGTTTCCACTGTATTACTTTTGTACTGTGTGTACAACCATCTGAGGTTGAAGAAAGAACAACTGGCATTTGTCTAGTGTCTGTCAATAACTCAGAATTTCCCAAAGCACTTTAGTCATTTAAATATTTTTGAAACTAGTCACTGTTACAATGTCAATGTCATGGTCAAAGCATTTGAATTTTTATTTTTCTAACAGTAATTAAAATATAAATCAGTCTTTAAAGGACTGATTTTAATAGATGTTATTTTATAGCAATATTGCATTTACTGTTGGAAGGTGGATGGGTACATGAACAGGAAGGTTTAGAGGGCTATGGGCCAAGTGCTAGCAAATGAGACTGGATTGGGTTGGGATATCTGGGCGGCATGGACAAGTTGGACTGAAAGGTCTGTTTCTGTACTGTCTATGACTCTGTGATCTTCTTGAATTTAATCATCTATTTTATTCTTGTTCTTCTTGGCTCTTGTGCTTCAGGTTACGCTCATCAGTAATCCTTGACTCTCTGCTTCCTAGTGAATGTTTTGTCTTGCTCTGATATGTTTCAACATGGCTGGGATGACAAAAGAAAATTAGGAATGCTTGTGGTGGCACTTCAGTGCAATGTTGGGAACCTCCCTGTCCTAGAAAGGCAGCAAACTGACACTGCAGTGAGATCTTGTTATCAGCTAAAGTCTGAAATAAATATTCAATAGTAAAGTGATAGAACAAATTTCAGCAAGGCACACAGTGATTAAAGGCTGCTAATTTGCAAAGGACAATACTGTTTGCATCTCTTTTGATAAAGTTACATTAGAATTGCTCTATTAAGTAGTGTTGCTTTTAAATTGCTTTTCCTGGTTGACTATAGGAATTATCTGATTTCCTCAGAGGTTCTCTCTTCAAAGACTAGATCATTCAGTGACTTGATAAAAGAAGCTTGAAAATGCCCTGAAACAGTAACTGGATTTTTTTATTCAGTGTTTCAAGAGCGTGCTGGATCGTGGTGACACCTTGCATTTAACACGTGAAAAACACTTTTCACTGTTTTTATATACACGTGATAAATCTAAAATAATTTTTAAATGTATTCTACCTGTCCTAAAGACCTTCAGTTCCAGTTCTTTACACTCACATTATCTAAATTGGCATCTATATTTTAGTACAGAGTGCCCCCTTTCAATTCTCTTGTCAACTGTTGGCATGCACATAGGCCTATTACGCCGATTATAATATTTGCCGCCTCCCTTAAACAAACCATTTTGTAACCAATTGAGTGGTTATATATTGTGTTGAACTGAGATATGACTTCGGTGATGAAGCTGAATTTCGTTTTGTTATTTGTGACAACCACAAACCAAATTAAGTATTGGTTTGTCTTGTTTCATTTTTATTAACCACCTCATTGGCTTCAATACAGCTGATTTGACCATCACTTGATATGTCTCTTAGAAAAGGCTTATCATTTGAATAAACAAATACTACTTAATGTCAACAGATAAAGGGAAGTATGTCCGTTGCCTCCCTGCATGTTTTTTCCCTGCTATAGTTGGATTGTGTCCCACACTCCCCTTGTTTGCATGGTCACTCTTAAGAGGAAGGAAAGAACAACAAACTTTATGGTTTACTACACAAGAAAAATGTACAGTAATCTCATTTACTCCCTTTATTTGTAGAGTGCTTCTGAATTGATAAATCTTGGGAATGCATGTTAATGTAATGCATGTTGATTTACTTTTAGACAGAAACTGATTTTGCAATTGTGCTTTATATTGATAATGTATAGTTGTGATTTGCTTAAGTTCATGCTTAATCATTCATTTTACTTCCATTTCACAGGACAAGTACATGAATGAAATGGATGATTTATTCTCCCAGGTGGATGAAAAGAGAAAGGTGGGTTGCTAAATGGGGAATTAGAGATTTATGCAATCGTTGTGTATATGCTAGTTTTTATTGGCATCAAAATATTTGTTATTCATACAACCCAAATGTGTTCATGCTGTACGGAATAGTGTTTCAGCGTCGAAGATAAAATCCAATAAAGACATTCTATTCACCACAGACCACGTGGATGAAAAGAGAATTGTTTTATGTTGTCGCTTACCCGGGGCATTACGTGACAGCAGAAGGAGTTGTTGATGTTGGCTGCTCATTGTCTGGCTGGGACAGCCTGGACAGTCCTTGTACTTTTTGACATATGTTTATATTTAAATCATGCTGTTGGGGCTTTCTTTGCTTCCCTATTTAATCCCCAAAGATAGAGAAAGCAAACTAAAGGCAGGTGGCAGATGTAGTTAAGGGGCAATGGCAGATGTAGCAAAGGGGCAGTGAACAGGATAGAATACATATGATGATGAATCCGCTGATGGATTCGCCATGAATGAAAGAATGTAAAATGGTAATTAACCAATTGGTGATGATGTAACACAAGAACAAATTTATCATTTGTTTTATATGTGGCTTAATGGAAAGATGTGGATGTATAGACTTGACTGAATTCATTCATGAAATGGAGGGAATGAGTTAACTGCATTGTTACTGCACAGTGTGAAAGTGGGGGGGTGTCATATTAGAATGGGTAGAAGATTGGTGAGCCAACTGTGCCATGGTAGTTTGGCGCACCGATCTTTACACCGTTGAAGCTAGACGCCAACTCGCAGACACCTCCTCCTCCTGCCCCCTTGACCATGACCCCACCTCCCACCACCAAACCATCATCTCCCAGACCATCCATAACCTCATCACCTTAGGAGATCTCTCATCCACCACCTCCAACCTCATAGTACCACAACCCTGCACCACCCGTTTCTACCTCCTACCCAAAATCCACAAACACGACTGCCCCAGCCGACCCATTGTCTCAGCCTGCTCCTGCCCCACCGAACTCATGTCTGCAGACCTCGACACTGTCCTGTCCCCCTTAGTCCAAGAACTCCCCACCTACGTTTGGGACACCACCCACGCCCTCCACCTCCTCCATGATTTTCGCTTCCCCGGCCTCCAACGCTTTATCTTCACCATGGACATCCAGTCCCTATACACTTCTATCCCCCATCACGAAGGCCTCAAAGCCCTCCGCTTCTTCCTCTCCCGCCGACCCAACCAGTACCCTTCCACTGACACCCTCCTTCGACTGACTGAACTGGTCCTCACTCTTAACAACTTCTCTTTCCAATCCTCCCATTTCCTCCAAACCAAAGGAGTAGCCATGGGCACCCGCATGGGCCCCAGCTATGCCTGCCTCTTCATCGGATACGTGGAACAGTCCATCTTCTGCAGTTACACCGGCACCACCCCCCACCTTTTCCTCCGCTACATCAATGACTGTATAGGCACTACCTCGTGCTCCCACGAGGAGGTTGAACAGTTCATCCACTTTACTAACACCTTCCACCCCAACCTCAAATTTACCTGGACCATCTCAGACTCCTCCCTCCCCTTCCTAGACCTCTCCATTTCTATCTCGGGCGACTGATTCAACACAGACATTTACTACAAACCAACCTACTCCCATAGCTACCTAGATTACACCTTCTCTCACCCTGCCCCCTGTAAAAACGCCATCCCATATTCCCAATTCCTCCGCCTCCACCGCATCTGCTCCCAGGAGGACCAATTCCACTACCGAACAACTCAAATGGCCTCCTTCTTCAAAGACCGCAATTTCCCCTCCGATGTGGTCAGTTACGCTCTCCACCGTATCTCCTCCACTTCCCGCACCTCCGCCCTTGAAACCCACCCCTCCAATCGCCACCAGGACAGAACCCCACTGGTCCTCACCTTCCACCCCACCAACCTCCGGATATATCGTATCATCCTCCGTCATTTCCACCACCTCCAGACAGACCCCACCACCAAGGATATATTTTCCTCTCCACCCGTATCAGCATTCAGGAGAGACCACTCCCTCCGCGACTCCCCCCACCAACCCAACCTCCACTCGGCACCTTCCCCTGCAACCACAAGAGGTGCAAAACTTGCGCCCACACCTCCCCCCCTCACCTCCCTCCAAGGCCCCAATGGATCCTTCTATATCCATCGCAAATTCACCTGCACCTCCACACACATCATTTACTGCATCCGCTGCACCCGATGTGGTCTCCTCTACATTGGGGAGACAGGCCGCCTACTTGCGGAACGTTTTAGGGACACCCGCACTAACCAACCCAACCGCCCCGTGGCTGAACACTTTAACTCCCCCTCCCACTCCGCCAATGACATGCAGGTCCTTGGCCTCCTCCATCGCCAGATCCTGGCCACACGCCGCCTTGAGGAAGAGCGCCTCATCTTCCGCCTAGGAACCCTCCAACCACAAGGGATGAATGTAGATTTCTCCAGGTTCCTCATTTCCCCTCCCCCCACCTTATCTCAGTCTCAACCCCCGTATTCAGCACCGCCCTCTTGACCTGCAATCTTCTTCCCAACCTCTCTGCCCCCATCCCCTCTCCAGCCTATTACCCTCACCCTCACCCTCACCTCCTTCCACCTGTCGTATTCCCAGCGCCCCTCCCTCCTACCTTTTATCTCCGCCCGCTTGGCACACCAGCCTCATTCCTGAAGAAGGGCTTATGCCTGAAACGTCGATTCTCCTGCTCCTCGGATGCTGCCTGGCCTGCTGTGTTTTTCCAGCACCACATTTTTTAACTATAATCACTCCCATGACAATAACCTCAATTGGCATGCCTAGTGCCAGATTTGCAATGCATTATTACTTGTGTCTTACTGAATGAAACTTTTCAGGTTACACACGTATCTGAACAATCTTTATTTTTTCTGTGCTTTCACTGTAGCAGTAGGGATCTGAAAATTCAATTTCATAAAATCCATAAACTCTCAAATTCACAGTTTCAGAAACTTCCCACTGCCTAGAGAAAGCAACCAACATAAGTAAAGACTCCTCCCACCCTGGTTACACGCTGTTCCATCATGCCGAAGGTACAAAAGTTTGAAATCGCACATTAATAGATTCAATAACAGCTTCTTCTCTGCTGTTATCAGACTTATGATCAGACCTCTCGTGTATTAGAGTTGGCCATCCTCTGTGCACACTCTTTACCTGTAACACTATCTTCTGCTTTCTATCTTATTACCCCGACATACTTGCATAAGGTATGGTTTGACTGGCTAGCAAGCAAAACAATACTTTTCACTGTATTCCAGTTCCTCTGACAATAATAAATAAAATCAAATTCTGTAGAAATGCTACTAATGTGAATTATAGTGATTTATAATTGATTAAAAGGATCTGATTTAAACCTGCTTCCACCAGTGAGATTTGAACCTTTGCTAAATTTGGCATACTTTGGCCAGAGTTGAGATGTCTACCACTATCCAAGAGTCGGGTGGAGACTGGGACAAGGAAAGAATTTAACGAAGGGATACAGATTTTTTAAAATTTTGAAATGGCGTAAAGGGTAATGGGAAGTAGGCAGGAATGTGGAGTTGAGGTACAACTCGGATCATCCATGATCATATTAATTGACTGAGAATGGAAGGGTTAAATTGCCTGCGCAATTCTGTGCTCTGTCCTGAGTTTGTTTTTCTCAGTCTTGCTATTTCTAAACTATTTGTCAATTTCTAAATTTTCCCTGTAAATTTCTGAGAGACTATTTGTAGAATTTATGATGATTCTCTAGGCGTTATTATGAATGATTCTATACACAAGTTGCCACCATATAACTTCATAATTGTTTTGATAAAAATGATGGACCCAAACCTCATATCTTACAATTTCCTGTTTGCCTGGGTAACTACAATTGACCTGTAGACCTGTGATTACAACTGCTCTGTAGACTATGAGCTTGGTGCTGAGTTTGAGGGCTCAGACTTCAAGCAGTGTAATCCCTCTCATATCCAAAGGCTGCACTGGCACATTGGAGTCAATATTCAGTTTGTTATCTCTTCTCACGAGAAGGAGGCTTCCCAGGAATGGGAAATGATCGACATTGTCCAAGGGGCTTCATCATAGATTTTGATGGTTCGTGATTGGGCAAGAGGAGGCTGGTAGAGAACCTTTGTTTTCCAGATATTTAGCTTAAGACTTGGTCTCTCATTCCATGAATATATAGATGATGGTTTGTAGCTAAGCCTCCGAGTGTGTGCACGTGCATGCATTGTCTTTACAGCTCAGCTTGAAGACCGAAGTTGGAGATGGTCTTGGTTCTGGCCTGGAGGAGTCGAAGATTGAAGAGTTTTAGCTCATTCTACTGGTAGCTCCACCCTTCGTGGGCTACCCTTCATGGAGATGGGGTGAAATGTTGTAGTGAACAAAATGGAGAAGAGCATTGGTGTAATGAAACAGCCTTATTTGACTTTGCACTTGTATGTGGCCCTTGGTGAATCTGCTGGTGAGGAATGTGTCATCATGAAACAGGTAAGAGAATGGTGAGGAACTTTCTCAGACTCTGAATTTGAGGTGGATATTCCTCAGTTCCTCACAATTGACAGAGTTGAAGACCCATGTGCAGTTGAAGAAGGCTGTGTACCGTGATTGGTGCTGTTCGTTGGACTTTTGGAATTTGTTGCGCGCTGGAAATCATGTTCATTGTACCTCCATGATGGGCAGAAGTCACACTGATACATGGAGGAGCTTTTCAGTCACTGAGGATTCTCACAATGGCCTTTCAGTGGCAGACAATAGAAAAATCTCTCTGTAATTTCCACAGTTGGATCTATCTACTGTCTTGAACCTGGTCGTAATGATAGTGTCTCAGATCTCATGAGCTGTTCTCCTCTCCAGACAAGGATGATGAGGTTACATGTTCATGTTAAATGTGTCCCTCAGGGTGTTTGATACAGAAAACCAATTGATATACCAATAAGTAGCAGAATATCCTCGTATTGCTATCCTATAGCTAATCTGATCTTCTTTGTTCTGTGTAGAAACGAGATATTCCTGATTACCTATGTGGAAAAATCAGTTTTGAGTTGATGAGGGAGCCATGCATCACACCAAGTGGGATCACATACGACAGAAAAGATATAGAGGAACACCTTCAGGTCAGGAAAGGAAAAAGAATATTGTGCCATTTATGAAACATTATGATCCTCCACTGTACATCAAAGCCAACACATTTAATCTATGCGTTTTGTTTTTCAGCGGGTAGGGCACTTTGATCCTGTAACGCGAAGCCCTTTGACCCAAGAACAGTTGATTCCAAATCTGGCTATGAAGGAGGTAATTGATGCATTTATATCAGAAAATGGCTGGGTGGAAGAATACTGAACTGGATTTAACAGCATCAGAACTTGCACATT